>NC_064930.1:55815055-56415055 GCF_023897955.1 Schistocerca gregaria | reverse complement strand
GCTTGTGTCCCTGTGGGGAATACCAGTGATGATGTCAAAGTGATACCAGCTGCTCACAGACGGCAACACGGAGATAATCAGAAGGAAGGGAAGGACTGGGAGGATGGAGGCCTTGGCAGCAGCGTCAGCAACCTCTGTTTTGGGGCTCTGTTGGTGAATACTTCAGTGTTGCACACACACTGTGTCGGTTTTGTAAGATTTTAATTCTCACAGTCCATCAATATATCAGCCCTGTCTTGACACTATAGTCTGCATTTGCTAGTTTTTTATTCGAATAGGCAGCATTTCTTCCACTTCTCAGTATAACAACATTGCTTTACACGTGGGTCAACCAAATATACTTGCTGATAAGTTTAAATAAAAACAGTTGTTTGTTGCAGTTAAAATCATGTCAGGTAACATAAAAAAGTTCATTGAGTTGTGTGTCTCTTAAAAACCACAGAGCTTATGCTGTGGTCCATGATAAAATTTCGAGAAGTTTCAGGAAGTCAGAGATGACATTGCTTATACAGATCCATCGAAACACGATTTGTAATGTTGCGCTGTTTGAATTCAGTAATCTTTCAAAAATTAGTAACCATTCTTTCCAGGTTCCTATGAACTTTTAATGAGTGAATATGTAAGTATATTTCATTAATTAACACTTCTGGACTCTGAGATGTGGTCAGTGTGGAAAAGTCAATCAAACCTACTAATATCTGTGCTGTAAAATTTCACATAGTAAAATATTTTGTTTTTCAACCCACAAAGTGCAGTTGATGCCAATCCACATCTGATAACAGAAATCCAGTCAATCTGATTCCAGTAGATAGTTCGTGCACAAGTCACTCAACTTTAATAAATAAGAAAAGAGTTATTTCGTAGTAAATTCCTGATACACAGTTTGTAAAATAATGGTATTGTCATAAACACACTTTACATAATTTTGTACAAATTTGAGCCATAAAATACAAGGGTATTTCGGAAAGTAAAGATACTCCATACGCCAGAGGAACAGAAGAGTTTTGGCGAGCAAGTTGGCAACACTGGTGTTAACCTTGAACCGTTAACTTTCTCCTCGCGGTCGTTCGCCAGTTGAATGTTGCTTCTGGTTGGAGTAGGTCGTGTTTAAAATGGCTGTGCTGATTCAGAATCCCGTCAAATGAGAAGTGCGCTCCATCATAGATTTTCTTCATGCAAAAGGTCATCGACCAGTGGATATTCACAAAGAAATTGTTTCTGTTTATGGGAACATTATGAATCAACAAAATGTAATGAAATGGTGTCATCATTTCTCTGAAGGTAGGACCGATGTTCGTGACGAACAAAGAACAGGTCGGCCATCTGTGATCTCTGATGCCCTTCTTCGGAGAATGGAGGAAGCAATTCATGCGAATAGACACCTCACATTGAAAGAATTGCATCAGATCATACCAGACGTGTCAATGATGACTCTTTGACATTGTGACTGTCATGTTTGGGTACAGGAAATTGTGTGCGTGCAGGGTTCCAAAACTGTTAACGGGAGAACACAAAAAGAAAAGGGTGGCTTTGCACTCGACTTCCTTACACACTATGCTGAAGTGGGTGATGAGTTCCTTGATCACATTGTGACAGGTGACGAGACGTGGGTTTATCATCGTACACCTAAATCCGAGCAACAATCGATGCAATGGCGCCATTCGAAATCACCAAAGGCCCAGAAATGCAAAATGTCGATTTCAGCGAAGAAAATCGTGGCTTCTGTTTTTTGGGACAGACAAGAGATTCTTTCATTGGAATTTATGCCTCCTGGAATGACAATCAATGCTGCTGCATACTGGCAGGCTTTGAAACGCCTTCAAAGGGCAATTCAAAACAAACGCAGGGGATTGCTGACAAGTGGAGTCCACTCGCTTCGTGGCAACGCTCGGCCTCACACGGTGCTTGTAACCAAAGCACTACTCAAACAATTCAAATGGGATGTATTGGACCATCCGCCATAGAGCCTGGACATTGCGCCTACCGACTTCCGCGTCTTCCGTTACCTGAAGTCACATATCAGTGGAACATCATTCCACAACGATGAAGAGATCGAAGATGAAGTTGAAATGTGGTTCTGACAACAGGCGGCATCCTTCTATGACTGTGGGATACAAAAGCTTGTCCACCAACTTAACAAATGTTTGGATAACGGGAGTGATTATGTCAAAAAATAACAAATAATCTAGTTAATAAGATGTAACTGACGTTTCCGAAATAAATGTTCTATTTAACTTTTCAAAATGCCCTCATATCTGTGCGTGGGTCAAGAGCATCTTTAAAGTAACTAAGATATTTCATTTCAGTTTTTATGGTCTTTACAATTTTTTGTCATAATAATTTCTGCCAGTAATGCTGTCTGCCAAAGCCTTTCTTCTTGTGATTGCAGGCTCATGCCACACAGTCGCCCAACGACCAGTTCTGTGGCTTGGCTACAGGTTGCTCCAGATGGGTGTGATTTTGTACAGTGATTGTGAAATTTAAAACACAGCACCAGAATTCAGTTCTCATGCTAAACAAAAAATAATAACAAAAATACAAACAGAAATTTCCTTCACTCACAACATGTGTTTGAAGCAGGTCATAAAGCCTCACATTTTACATTTTGGGAGACTACAACGCACTAGTGTTTTTGTCCAGTTTTTGTAACCTTTTGTTAAGAATACAGTTAGTAAGAGCGGTTTGGTAAATGTAAATGTGCATGTGGCTAGGCTATGCTATAAGGTAGACTGGCAGTCTTGTGTAAGTATTTTTAGTTGACGCCACTTTGGCAATTTGTGTGTCAGTGAGGATGAAATAAAGATGAAGACAACAGAACAGCCAGTCTCGAGCAGTAAAAATCTCTGACCTGAGCAGGAATCGAACCTGAGCCCCTCGCGTGGAATTCTGCAGCGCTGACCGCACAGCTATAATGGCAGATGGTTGGTAACCATTGCTTACAACTATTGTCTTGATTGTGTCTATTTGTTCACACTCATTCAGGACACTGACAAAGCATTTGTTGGGGACATGTGTGTATTTGTGCGTCCACTGTATGTTTTTAATTGGAAGCTTTGTGTGTTGTTGTCAATATTAATGTCTCAGTTGTTGATGGATATTCTTCCTATTTCTCTGTATTTTCTTGCAGTCCTCATTCATATTTCTCAGAAAAGTTTGCAGTATTCCAATTGTTCCTTTCTACATATGTACCAGTATCAGTGTATCTCACATTTGACTAGCGGTTCCACTTTAAGTAGTAGTCTTGAAACTGTTCTTGGTAGAATGCGTTTTGGAAACAAAAACATTTTTTCCATGTATAGATCCACAAAATCCATAAAGTTTGGATGTTTTGTTGGATTAATATGCTTCTTCTGCAAATCCACTCATTAACTGGAATATTGCAAAACTTATTTAGTAAAAGTATACTGTTCTTAATACTGTGCTATGCTTTCAGGTTCATTGGTTTTGGATCTCAACTTGAGCTTTTCTTCCCATGTTGAGCACGGATTGGTGCAGACACTGCTAAGACTAGACAGCTGTCTTCTGAAAGATTAATTAAATCTAAAATAATGGTGCAGAAGCATTCATCTTTATTGTGGATCATATTTCAGTCTCTCAAAAAGTACTGGTGCATTTATTAATAATATTTCTCACTGGTTTCCTAAATTCATTTTTGGTATTGTTACTCAGGTTCTGCAGTTTCTCAGAGTTAAGGGAATCTTCCCTCTGTTTCAAATAATCTGTTTTGTCTAAAAGTATCCTCGTCCACTTTTGTCACTGCTAAACCACTATTCTACTTTCTCTCTCAAGTCTCAGAGAGTTACCAGCCCACTTTTGCTGATAGTATTCAGAGTAAATAAATTTAAAAAAAATTTTAAAAATCCCCAAACGTTGTGCTTACCAGATCATTTTGATAAAGGGTGGCTCGTACTGCATGAGGGGAACAGGTGAATCAGAGTCCACCATAGTTGGAGACTACAACAAAATCTGGAGGCTTTGTCTGAAGACCAGACACAGTTGTGTAGTAGGGGTAGAAATATGACAATCTGAGTAAAAAGGCCAGAAACTGCATCTGCCAGAAGTACTACAGATCTGAGGGCACTACAAGTACGACCCTGAACAGATAATGAACGAGCAGACTCACTCACTATTCCTCACTCATTGATGCTGTGACACCTGCAGGTTACCCCATCCAATTTTTTTGGATCGATTTACCATTTAGTTACTAATGATTATGACTGTATTATTTCACATATCCAGTATCAGCTGTTATTTGTTGTTCGTATTTGTACCATTGTGGACATCATCATCTTAGTCAGTAATGTTAGACAACAGGTTGGTAACGCAAAACCCAAAGTGAAAAAATAATTAGTGAATGCAGTGGCCAGAAATGTGTTTGTAAATGTTTTAAACCAACATGGGGATGTGCTCTATGTATTTATTTTGAAAGTAGCTCTTACATTTGTATGTATAATTTGTTTACCAGTTGAAGGGAACTGTGCTTATGGAATACAGTGCACAGAACAATATTTCCTTACTTTCTTTCAAGCAGTGCGTGCGTGCCTGCATATATATATATATATATTTTTTCCACATGTTCCTGTAAGTACGGTTGTGGCATAAAACAAACCAATTTCTTGGTGCGGGTAGAAGATTATGTGTGCCACACATTCTACTAGTGGTCAGTGGCTACATCTCCTCGGCATTGTTTATTGTTCTTACCTTAGAATTTATAGTGTGTTATATTTAAAGAGAAAATGGATGTGCAGTGGACTACAGTGGCCAGTCATGACCAGGAAAAATGGTGGGACTGAATGCTAGTGAAGGAAAGGACTTATACAGCAAGCACCCATTAAATTTTTGAATTGGAAAGCCTAGTAGCTTGAGCAATATTCTTTTTTGTTTACCTGTGTAATTTTCAATTTTATTGGTATATACTGGCATGTTAACACTTATTTGTCCTGTAGATCATAGCTGCTGCCATATAGACAATGACCTATATTGACTGTAAATTTTATGTTATAGGTTGATCTGTATCCTCACACTTTCATTATGAATATCAAACAGGAGCCAGAGGATTATGAGAATGCGGAAATGTTTCAGTTGATATCGGTACAATATATTTCCTGTATTTAATGTAATTAATCTCTGCTTTTACTGCAGTGGGTAATTTACAGAATTATGATTACAGTTTACTTTTTTGGCTGGTTGGGTTCATCTTCTTGCAGTAGACAAGAGATTCAGAGTGGCATATCTAATTCCAGAGTATCAAGTAAAATAACACAGCTTGTATCCACTTCAGCCCATCTACTCTATGTGATCAAAAGTATCCAGACTCCCCCCCATTTTTCATATTAGGTGCATTGTGCTCCACGTACTCCATATCAGCGACCTCAGTAGTCATTAGACATCCGAGAGAGCAGAATGGTGCGCACTGCGGAACTCCAACTTTGAATGTTGTCAGGTGATTTGCTGTCACTTGTAATACGTCTGTACCTGGGATTTCCACACTCATAAACATCCATAGGTCTGCTGTTTCCTATGTGACAGTGAAGTGGACGTGTCAAAGGACATGTACAACACAAAAGCGTACAGGCCGACCTCGTCTGTTGGGTGACACAGAGCGCCGACAGTTGAAGAGCATCGTAATGTGTAATAGGCAGACATCAGTTCAGACTGTCACGTTCCAAACTGCACCAGTATCCAATGCAAGTACTATGACAGTTCGGTGGGAGGTGAGAACACCTGGATTTCATGGTTGAGTGGCTGCTCATAAGCCACACATCCTGCCAGCAAATGCCAAATGATGCCCCGCTTGCTGTAAGGAGCGTAAATATTGGACGATTGAACAGTGGAAAAATGTTGTGTGGAGTAATGAATGATGGTACACAATGTGGCAATCCGATGCCAGGGTCTGGATATAGCAAATGCTCGGTGAACATCATCTGCCAGCAAGTGTAGTGCCAACATTAAAATTTGGTGGCGGTAGTTTTATGATGTGGTCGTGTTTTTCATGAAGGGGGCTTGCACCCCTTGCTGTTTTGTGTGGCACTGTCACAGGCCTACACTGATGTTTTAAGCACCTCGCTTCCCACTGTTGAAGAGCAATTTGGAGATGGCGCTTGCATCTTTCAACACAATCGAGCACCTGTTCATAATGCACGGCCCGTCGCAGAGTGGTTACATGACAATAACGTTGCTGTAATAGAATGGACTGCACAGAGTCTTGACCTGAATCCTGTAGACCACCTTCGGGATGTTTTGGAATGCCGACTTTGGATTTTGTGCCAGGCCTCACCGAACAATGTAGATCTCTCTCCTCAGGGCAGCAGTCCGTGAAGAATGGGCTGCCATTTCCCAATAAACCTTCCAACACCTGACTGAATGTATACCTGTGAGAGTGTAATCTGTCATCAAGGCTGAGCGTGGGCCAACACCATACTGAATTCTAACATTATTTATGGAGGGTTCCATGAACATCTGTCATTTTTAGCCATCTGTCCGGATACTTTTGTATGTATATTTTGTTTATCAGTTGAAGGTGACTGTGCTTCCAGAATACATTGCACAGAACAATATTTCCTTACTTTTTTTCAAGCAGTGTGTGTGTATAATTTGTTTCCACATGTCCCTGTAATTACAGTTTGGCATAAAACATACCAATTTCTTGGTGCGGGTAAAAGATTGCGCGTGCCACACAACGCATCATTCTACTAGTGGTCAGTGGCTACATCTCCTCGGCATTGTTTATTGTTCTTACCTTAGAATTTATAGTGTGTTATATTTAAAGAGAAAATGGATGTGCAGTGGACTACAGTGGCCAGTCATGACCAGGAAAAATGGTGGGACTGAATGCTAGTGAAGGAAAGGACTTATACTGCAAGCACACATTACATTTTTGGATTGGAAAGCCCAGTAGCTTGAGCAATATTCTTTTTTGTTTACCTGTGTAATTTTCAATTTTATTGGCATATGCTGGCATGTTAACACTCATTTGTCCTGTAGATGATATCTGCTGCCGTATAGACAATGCCCTATATTGACTGTAAATTTTATGTTATAGGTTGATCTGTATCCTCACACTTTCATAACGAATATCAAACAGGAGCCAAAGGATTGTGAGAACAAGGTAATGTTTCATTTGATATCACTACAATATATTTCCTATATTTAATGAAATTAATCGCTGCTTTTACTGCAGTGGGTAATTTACAGAATTATGATTACAGTCAACCAGTTTGTATAAGGAGCTGTTTCTCCAGGTATGTTCCAGCAGTGAATTACTCATGGTTAGCATGTGCAAGAGCAGTCTAAAACAGTTTGAAAGTGTTTTGGATTTTTGTGCTGGGGGAACACCGTTTTTTGCCCATACCATTTTGAGCACAGTGAATTGCATGATTTTGCCATACTTTGTACACAGCAACAGTCATTTGGTACTGTATGGACATATAGATGGTGTTCACTAATGTATGGGAAAACCCCCAAGGATGGATAGATGACTTAAAAGGAAGAGAGTAGTTCATATATACATGTGGTCAGTTCTTTTTTTTTTATTTTCTTGCTTAGACACTTTGTGTTGTTGTATGTTTGCTTCATTTCTGTCTTTTTGTTTGAAGTTCCCAGCTTGGTTGTACAGGTATTTTTTTCCTTTCAAACATTGTTTATTTTGGGAAGTATTAAGTCATCTCAGATGCCATGGTGCTGGTAAATAAGGTAATCCTTTCAGTATTGAGAACACATTTGGTTGTGGAAGCTTACCCTACAGTTCTTATTGGACTAGTGTTTAGTGTGTACTGATCATTCTTTACCTCTTCAGCAGTTGAATTGCCTGTTCTGAGAGAGTGCCACCTAACATAACAAGCACGTGTAGCAACCTGAGCTGGAGTATAGCTCCGGGGGGTGACCACTCTCTGGTGAGTTCATGGTTGGCTACCACAGGGCCCCAGCCTTGGCAGCACTTTTCCTTTTCTGTGTTGCATGTCTATCTTCCTGTCATTCTTTTTATCCTTCCTTGGGAGCAAGTCTGGGATATTTTTGGGAATATGACCTAAATTTTCAGTAGCCTGACATCAGAACATTTCCTACACAGTTTTTTTCATTTTTTTTCATTGCCCCTTTGCTACCCTTCCTGCGCTGTGGCATTTTAGTTTCCTCTTTTCCTTCTTCCTGCCTGTGTCCAACTGAAGACCAGCCCATACATCTGACACCTAACAGGCGACTGAGTAATGCGTACTTCACCGCCCCAGGTTGGCAGGTAGGGTCTGCGTCTATCCCTGGTACAGGCCAGGCCTAGGGAGGGGTGATGGCCCGAGCTGTTACCTTCCCAAACTGCCGACTGGTCCGTCTATTGGGTACTTGGGAAGTTTGAACAATCAACTGAGGCGGATGTGTCCCCCCCCCCCCCCCCTCCCCCTCTGATGGAGGGTGCCGAGTTGGAAGAAGCGTGCCATCAGAGATGCTTGCAATCGTGAGGAATTTTCTCACAATGAGCCAATTATCTTCTTCACACTCTACGTAAATGGAATGAGGCTAACAGTTCAATGACCCTCCCAGCTGCACCACAGTTCCTTTTGGTTTCACGTACTGAAGACGGTCAGCCCTTTGTTACGGTTACACCGTTTATTGTTCAGGAAGGTGATGATGCAATTGCTGGCCCTGTAAAACCCAGCTGTTGTTTAGAGAGCAGTTTGCTTTTGGAGACTCATTCTGATTCTCAAGTGCAACAAATGCCTGCAGAGTTGCTCGTCCACAGCTATTCCGCTCGTGTCGAGGCTAGACGAATGCTGAATTCTTCGCGTGGTGTTATTTACACTAGGCTACTTGATGGTCTGACTGAGGCAGAAATCGTAACTTACCTGTCTGATCAGGACGTCACAGCAATCCGTCAGGTGATGAAAAAGGTAGATGCATCATTGGTGCCTGCATGCACTCTTTTTCTGACGTTTGATAGAGTAGTGCTTGTGTTGAAGATCAAAGCAGGCTATGAAGTCATCACAGTCCAACTGTACATTCCAACCCCAATGTGCTGGTACCAGTGTTATCATTGGAACCACACTCGAATGTCCTGTTGACACCTGGCCAAATGTGTTATCTGCGGTAAGGGTGCTCACGAGGGCATTTGCCTGCCTCCTCCTTCCCACAGTATCAATTACAATGGCTACTATGCAACCTCTTCCTGAGAATATCCTGTGTACCTCAATGAGCAGGCTGTCCATGTGATCTGGGTGAAGGAAAAAAGTGCTGTACCATGCAGCTCGCAATTTGTTGGCTAGTTGGAAGCCCTGCATTTTACCACCTGGCACTTACAGTTCTGTTCTTGCTATATCTTCCTCCATGAAGGACGTAGCCGTGCAGACTCTCAACCTCAAATTCAGCACCTCAGTTGTAAAATCTCTGTGTCACGGTACCATCACCGTCTCCCCCTCTGGCTGTGCAACAAGCCACGAAATTTTTGCCTCACATGGCAAAATCACATACTAAGCAATCAGCAGGTGAGACAGTATTTGGGAGGAATACTCCCATGAAGACTGTTTACATCTCTCCAGCCAACAAACATCTGAATCTCCATCTGCCAGCCAAAAAGTATCCAAGAAATCGAACAAAGGCAAACGGTCTTCACCTTCACCGATTTCGAGAACCTCTTAAACGGTGTCACTGTGCGATACCCTCACCCGCCCAAACTTCGTGTCACCGGTATGCACCGCCAACCATTTTGCTGCCCTGGAATCCACAGCCTGACTGACGGAGAATGCCGATGCCTCTCTAGAGCTCGTAGAGCAGGATCTTCCAGCCTCTGCACTCTGTAGCAGAGTGTCTTTGTATGCTGGCACTTGGCAGCTGCCCTTCATTTTTTTCCCTCCTCTCCTTTATCCAACATGACTCTCCTCCAATGGAACATTTGCAGCCTTAGATCCAACGAGAAGGAATTATGGCTCATCATGGAATCACAGCGTCCACTTGTTCTCTGCCTCCAGGAAATAAAATTGCATCCTCATGACCTCTTTGACCTCTTGCATTTCTTTCCAGTCTGCTTTGACCTTCACCCTGAGGATGGCATTCTGTCTCCTGGGACTGTCATGCAGCTCATACGGGATGACATTTACATTCAAATCATCTCAGTGAACACCTGGCTACAAATTGTTGCAGTCTTCATTTTCCTCCGTTTCTTCACCTTTTCTCTTTGTACCATCTACATCCCTCTGTCATTCAGTGTCACTGGGGCAGACTTCCTCCAACTTACTCGTCAACTCCTTCACCTCATTTTGCTGCTTGGTGACTTTAATGTTAACCATCCACTTTGGGGCTCCTCCAGAACTTGTCAGAGAGGTGCCCTTTCAGCACAATCAACTAAACCCCATCTGCCTTAACACTGGAGCACCCATGTTCCTTTCAGACTCCACACACACACACACACACACACACACACACACACACACACACACCTCCTGCTCTGCCCGGCTTGCCCATTATATCAAGTGGCCCAGTCTCTCTGATACATACTCCAGTGACCGTTTCCCACGTGCTGTCTGTCTGCTGACTCCTTCCCACCTATGTGTAAACCAAAATGGCAGCTTTCTAAACCAGACGGTAGACTTTACTCCTCCCTGGCAACCTTCACTGGACACCATTTCTCCAGTTGTGATGACCACTTAGAACACTTTAGAAATGTTATCCTTATTGCCACAGAATGTTCTGTTCCTCACACTTCACCTTTACTGCGCTATGTCCCGGTCCCTCGTGGAACTCGAGCATGCCACGACACAATTCGTGTGCAGAGACGTGCTCTCCACATTTTTAATCGGACAATGTTCATATTCAGATGTTGCAGCACCTTTCTCTTGTGGGCAAGCAGTTTCTGCTTCATATGTAAAGTTGCATCCAGTCAGATCACACGTTCCCCAGACACTGGCATAGAGTCACTTTCGTACACATACTCGAGTCCGGTATGGACAAACCCCTTCCTTCTAGCTATCACCCAGTTTCTCTCACCAGTGGTGTGTGCAAAGTGATGGAGTGTGTGATTCGTGTGCAGGTGGTATGGTGGCACGAGTCTCACAAATTAGTAACCACTGCACAATGTGGATTTCAGGTGTGCCATTCTGCAGTTGACCATGTTGTCACTTTGGCAACCCATGTCATGAATGGTGTCTGCAGAAATACCAGACTGTGGCCACATGTTTGGATTTCAAGAAAGCCTTTGACACGTGCTGGAGGACTGGTATCCTCTGTACTCTCTACATGAGGTATTACGAGGATGCCTGCTCCGTTTCCTTCAGGAATTTTTAGAAGCCAGAGTTTTCAAAGTACATGTGTGTTGTGCCTTCTCGGACACCTTTATCTAGGAAAATGGGTGCCTCTGGGCTCCGTCACGAGCATCATCATTTTTGCTATAGCCACTAATCCTGTTACGGTCTGTGCCCTACCGGGCATCTCCAGCTCCCTTTCTGTCGACAATTTTGTGGTCTATTTCAGTTCTCTGTGGACTTGTCTCTGTCAGTGGTGTCTTCAGTGATGTCTCGATTGTCTTTGCTTGTGGAACATCGACAGTGGCTATCGCTTTTCCTCTGAAGTAACTGTTTGTATGAATTTCTGAAGGTGCATTGGGTTTCTTCCGTCAGCTTTACATATTGGGCCTTTGCTCTTCCGCTCACTGAAACTCCAAAATTTCTGGGACTCGTGATTGATAGAAAACTTTTTGGTCGTCTCATGTGTCTTACCTGGCTGCTTATTTACCTGGCCCCTAAATCTTCTATGTGTCCTAAGCAGTACTTCCAGGATACCTTGCCCATCCAAAACTACACTATGAGTATTTATTTTACACATACGCACGTCCATCCAATTTCTGCCATCTAAATACAGTTCACCATCATGATACTCATTCGAACACTGGCACCTTTTACACTAGCCCAGTTGAAAATCTCTAATCAGAAGCTGCTGTACTTCCGCCGTCATACCGGCACGCTGTTCTAGCGGCAGAGACGCATGCCGTTTGTCTGCCATGCCTGGTCGCCCATCCTGTGCCTCATCCTTCATGGCTCCTGTGACAGTTAGGGTGGGGCAATCTCCCTCTTCACTGTAACCTCGTGGACTTTGCTTTCGTAATTTGCTCTGGTAGCTTAATTTCACACTACATGCCAGTTTCCTCAATGGGTGTGAACCCTTCATCTCCTTGGCTTCACGTGGCGGCTTGTGCTCACCTTGGACCCCATTGGCTTCCTAAAGAAACTACTCCAGGTTCAATCTATTGCTTTAAGTTTCTAGGCCTCCAGTTGGAGCTTAGCGAAGGTATCTTTGTGCACACTGATGGCCTTTAGTTGACTGTGTGGGCTGTACACCGTCCATCCCTTAGTGCAACGGGTTCGAGAAAGTTTCCACCTGCTCACTCTCGACGGAGCCACCGTGACGTTTATGTGGGTCCCTTCTGTCGGTCTGATGGGAAATGAGGCTGCTGACGCTGACGCTGCTGCCGAGGCCTCCGTCCTCCTAGTCTTCCCTTCCTTCCGATTATCTCCGTGTTGCCGTCTGTGAGCAGCTGGTATCACTTTGACATCATCACTGGTTTTTCCCACAGGGAAACAAGCTCCAGAGCATTAAACCTCTCACAGTGGCTTACTCGTCTTCCTCACGGCTGTCTCGCTGTGAGCAGCTCATTTTAGCTGGGTTGCATATTGCGTACTGTTGGTTTAGGCATTTGTTAAGTGGTGATCCCTTACCACTTCGTGCTCATTGTCGTCAACCTTTGACGGATTGCCACTTACATTCTAATAAATGTTTGCCATCCGAGTTAGCAGTCATTTTAGCAAATGATGCCTGGGCTGTCAACCAGATTTATTTTTTATCCATTGTAGCAGTATGGCATATTTTGTGGCTCATCCTCCAAGAGGAAGTCCTTCTTAGCTGTCTTTCCTTTCATTGATTGGGCTTAACATGTGGTCATTTTTAACTCCTTTCTCATATTAATATTCTAAGGTTCTGACATTGGCACCCTTTTACACAGTTTCAGCCACAGGCTGTTTAAAGTACTGAGTTACATTTGTAAACACATGGGTCATAAAAAGTCTGTGATGGCAAATATTGCTATACTTGTCTCTTTCTACACATCCTCAGCCTAGTATTTGCGTCGTGTGTGTAATTAAAGTGTTACAACGAGCTCCACGAGGTTGTGGTTTATAACACCTTCGAAACAGATGGTTTTAAATTATGGTGTCCAGATACTCTTGTATTCTTTGTGACAGAATATGGCACTCTTGAGAAACCTTCCCTTAGCTCACCACCGTATCTTAGATCAGGATGTCAAAAACTGATTTCAACTTCATAAATGTGCACCTCACATCTGAGGAGCCAGAAACTTAGAAAAATATCAGTATTAGCAGGAGATGGTGACATTCCTTGTACACCACCATTGGCATGGGACCTGTTCCATCCATTTCAGACCAGACATCAATTAATGAACCTAAAAAGAAAGAGTTATTGCCTATGTTTTGTAATTTTGGATTAATAATATGTATTTTACAGAGAACTATGTGCATCAAATTTGTAAGTCTATCTAAAACTTATTTATACATATTTTTTTTCTTCATTCAAATTTATGTTGTTAGCATGGTGCACTTGTTTAAACTCGTATAACTTGAGTTCCATTGTTTCTCAAGAGTTTTAATGTTTCCCTCGTAGTTCATACTCTCTCCTGATAATGCTGACTGTCAAGCCCCAAGCCTTACTAAGACAGGTTGGCTTGTTTGGGGGAGGAGACCAGACAGTGAGGTCATCAGTCTCATTGGATTAGGGAAGGATGGGGAAGGAAGTTGGTTGTGCCCTTTCAAAGGAACTATCCTGGCATTTGCCTGGAGCGATTTAGGGAAATCACGGAAAACCTAAATCAGGAAGGCCAGACGTGGGATAGAACCATCGTTGTCCTGAATGCGAGTCCAGTGTGCTAGCCACTGCACCACCTCGCCTGCAGAGAAAATATGTCAACAGCACCAATAATTGCTTAAAACATGCTGTAACATACAATAAATAAGGTAGTATGAAAGTATCAGTATAAAACTATACTTCAAAAGATGATTTGTAAAAATGTAATAACGTTTTACTGTGTTTGTACAACCATGCCATTCTCTGCAAGTTTTAGATTAAAAAATCCCACTGATGATGGTGATATTTGTCACCAAAACTAGTTTGGGATAATAAAGAAATAAACGAATAACAAGGTGTTTTGCATCAAGGCGTCTCAGTTTATGATATTACTGTATTTCTATGCAAACACGGACCAAATGGAAGAGTTCAAAGATAATATTAAACTTAATGGATTTGTGATTGTTGGTTCCAGAGTGCACAGAGTCCAGAGCAAGTGTTTATAGAAAACTATCCCTTTGTGTATAATTGGTGCTGGTAACCAATTTTGAAAATGAAAGGATAGGGGGAAAATGCTTTGATTTTCCTTACTTTCCTCTTTGTTGATGTACTTTCACTCATAGCTAGGTTCTGCTAAATTTAAATGAACCTTCTCCTCTTTTTATACTTTTATTGTTTTTCTTACTCATTATCAGTTGTTGTTGGTAGAGTTCATACATGGCTGATGGATGTAAAAGTTAAAATTTTTGGCAAGTAGTTCATGGTAAATAATCTCTGACTCAAAATGTAAACACTGTTCTTCATAACATGTCTCAATGTAACCTGTATATCTCTGACATAGATGAGTCAGAATTTAAGTATTTATTTTCTGCATGTTATCCTGAATGATGAGTACAGTAACCAAGAAGCATGGCTGTATGGGGAGCAGCTACTGACAGACCGAGTGTGGGCTGTAATTATTGTATGGCAGCAAAACTCGGTAGGTATTCTAATTCATTAATGCGGATCTGGTCTACATTGGAAAAATATTTGTAACATTGTCGCCCACCGTGTGCTAATCTGGTGCTGTGAATGCAAGAAACGTGTATAGAAATTTTTCTGCATACAGTCTGTTTCAGACTTTCGTATTTATTGTTAGATTAAATTGAATGTTATGGAGGTGCTAGGGTATATGTGTAACGAATAAAATGTCCCAGAACCAGAAAGTGTATGTGTAGGTACATTTATGTGAGGCAGTTAAATAAAGTGTCCGAAGTCACCCCATGGATTGGAGTGATTTCGGACACGTGTTTTTTAAATCTCTGCCAAAGTTACAGTATATAAAGGGCGTATTCAGACAGTTACTGACTTTTTTTTCAAATTCGACATGCTTTTTATTTGATTTTGGTGACATTTTACAAATTTTAAGGTATCCCTGTGTTACGAATAAGTGATATGGAATGATATAATGAATTTTATATATTACAGATAAGTTCTGCACGAGCTTGTTTAATATTTTTGCTTAAACGAACAGAAAGATATACTGACTGTCGTTTGAGGAATAAATGCACCCATTCTTCTCCTGGCAAATTATTATGAAATTTTTTCTCTTTTCGGCCAGATTTATCAAGGTAGCCTTTAACTAAATATCAAATATCCAATTTAGTGAAGGGAAATCCCCAATGTGCAGCATGGATTTTTAACAAGGAGACTATTCATCAATTATTCACCTAGGGAAACAATTGATGCAAAATAAAAGTTGTGGAAAGTGATAAATGCAATCTTGTTGTTGTTGTTGTTGTGGTGTTCAGTCCTGAGACTGGTTTGATGCAGCTCTCCATGCTACTCTATCCTGTGCAAGCTTCTTCATCTCCCAGTACTTACTGCAGCCTACATCCTTCTGAATCTGCTTAGTGTATTCAGCTCTTGGTCTCCCTCTACGATTTTTACCCTCCACGCTGCCCTCCAATACTAAATTGGTAATCCCTCGATGTCTCAGAACATGTCCTACCAACCGATCCCTTCTTCTAGTCAAGTTGTGCCACAAACTTCTCTTCTCCCCAATTCTACTCAATACCTCCTCATTAGTTATGTGATCTACCCATCTAATCTTCAGCATTCTTCTGCAGCACCACATTTCGAAAGCTTCTATTCTCTTCTTGTCCAAACTATTTATTGTCCACGCCTCATTCCCATACATGGCACACTCCATCCAAATACTTTCAGAAACGAATTCCTGACACTTAAATCTATACTCGATGTTAACAAATTCCTATTCTTCAGAAACGCTTTCCTTGCCATTGCCAGTCTACATTTTATATCCTCTCTACTTTTGACCATCATCAGATATTTTACTCCGAAAATGGCAAAACTCCTTTACTACTTAGTCTCCTTTCGTAATCTAATTCCCTCAGCATCACCCGACTTAATTCGACTAAAAATGCAGTCTTGCATTTAAAATAACTGGCGCACAGGTGTTAAAATAAGTAACTCTTTGTTTCTATGCATTGGCAAAAAGCAAATAAGCCATACTGTCTGAATTTGCCGTGGTGTCCGAAATCACCCCATTTGACAGTACGCATTTTAGAGCACATGTTTACTGGCCTTTTTTTCTTGTTTTGGTCCATGCTACCACTTCCCAACATACGGACAGCAAAGACCTTGCATTGGAAGAAATTTGTTTCACACTTGACGTCTTTGGTTTGAATGATCTTTCCTGTCATATCCCTGCTTATGAAGCACCCTGTATAATGCATTAGGACTGGCACATACATGGAAAAGGTCAAACAAGTGAGAAAGGCGTAATGCGTATTTCATTATTAAGCACTGCTTAAACAATTTGTTCAGTATGAACACTGCAGATGTTGACAAGACGCTGTACAGTGCCAGATTTGCACACAGACCTCAGTGAGTAGCTGCGCTTTGATTATAACCACGTGGTATGTTGTCTGGCATGCCTTGATTGTTTCCATGCCAGGTTTTTCCAAGAAACATATTTTCTTGAAAATTAGCATCTGCTGCTACATACTGTATCCTTTTCTCTTAAGCAAACAGTTTTATTAGGGTTTTCCTGTATAGTGCATAATATTTGTTGATTTTGCGCCTCATGCAGTAGGTTGTAAAATTTGATGAAAGTATCATTCCGTTCTTGTTCAGTAATTTCTCAATGCATTTTTAAAAAATGGAAAATCCAGGCTGGAATGTAACAATACCAGAGAAGGAAAGTTGCTACTCACCATATAGCGGAGATGCTGAGATGCGATAGGCACAACAAAAAGATTCACACAATTGCAGCTTTCGGCCATAAAAGCTTTTATCAGCAGTAGACACACATACGCACACGCACAGAAAGTCTCAACAGAAACGCAACTTGCACACACGTCTGCAGTCTCAGAGAGCTGAAACCAACCTGTGAGCAGCAGCACCAGTGCATGATGGGAGTGGTGACTGGGTGGGGGTGAGGAGGAGGCTGGAGCAGGGAGGGGGAGGGATAGTAAGGTGGGGGTGGCAGACAGTGAAGTGTTGCAGTTTAGACGGAGGGCAGGAGAGAAGGTGCGGAGGGGAGGGGGGTAAGTAGAGGAAAGGAGAGAAATTAAAATAAAAAGAAATTAAGACTGAGTGTAGCAGTGAAATGACGGCTGTATAGTGCTGGAATGGGAACAGGGAGGGGGCTACATGGGTGAGGACATTGACTAACGAAAGTTGAGGCCGGGAGGGTTACGGGAACGTAGGATGTATTGCAGGGGAAGTTCCCACGTGCGCAGTGCAAAAAAGCTAATGTTGGTGGGAAGGATCCATATGGCAGAGGCTGTGAAGCAGTCATTGCGATGAGGGATATCATGTTTGGCAGCATGTTCAACAACAGAGTGGTCCAGTTGTTTTTCGGCCCCAGTTCGTCGGTGGCCGTTCATACGGACAGACACCTTCTCTCCTGCCCTCCGTCTAAACTGCAACACTTCACTGTCTGCCACCCCCACCTTACTATCCCTCCCCCTCCCTGCCCCAGCCTCCTCCTTACCCCCACCCAGTCGCCACTCCCATCATGCACTGGTGCTGCTGGTTGCAGTGTGGTTTCAGCTCTCTGAGACTGCAGTTGTGTGTGCAAGTTGTGTTTGCGTGAGCCTCTGTTTGTGTGTGTGTATACTGCTGGCGAAGGCCTTTATGGCCAAAAGCTGCAATTGTGTGAATCTTTTATTTGTGCCTATCACAACTCAGCATCTGCACTATATGGTGAGTAGCAACTTTCCTTCTCTGGTATCAAAGCATTTTCAACAACATTTACACAGTTGGTTTCTGTCTTAACTGGCTGTTGTACTCCTGTTGTCAAAATGTATTGTTTCACTTGTATCCTGCGTGCGTGTGTGTGTGTGTGTGTGTTTTTAAAAAGTATTACGAACCCATTTTGCTGGATGAGATGTTGAATTTCTTGTGTGCTTGTTCTTTGAAAAATTTTGTCCTGCTGTTCTGTCAGCTGGTAATGTTTCTCAGCATTGCCATTTTTTCTTATAATTTATTGTTAAATGTTAAAATGGCAAAATCAAAAGAATTGGAACTTGCTGTTGGGATGTATTCAGACGCAATGTCTGGAAAAAAATTAACCATAGCACTGGCAGTTTCAGATGCAGTTATATCATGCAGATATTTTGCATTGGACATGGGGATTAATTCCTTCTCTTTTGTTAGATTGGTTGCATCAGTTTCAGACATAGAGGGTGCGGGCAAGTCTGCAGAAATAGTTTGTGGTTTGGAGTGTTCATAAAAACCATCACTAGAAAAATCAACACCTTTGTCTGAAGCCATTTTCAAGCCAGCATCCAGTAAAACTTAATCAAACTAACTCTCATATTCTGATATTAAATTAATCTAACTCATAACACATAATTTTCTTCATAGGAAAAATTGGACATTGTTTGCGTAAAGAATGTCTGCTGACCTCTCAATAAAAACATGTTTACAAACATTCACCATTATTATAATATCAGTCAGAGATTAAACAATAAAAAGCTGAAGTCAAAGAATAAACTCATATGAGTCAGTTGTAATGTTTTTAACCAAAGTTGACATTGGCTGTTCTAGCAGTGAGATATGAGTAACACCCTGCACCAATATATTCACCTGTTATTGTTGCATCAAGTCTCAGCTGGAATTACCAATAAACATCTTTTTTTTTCAAGTGATGCTTTATGTAGTTGTTGGGCAAAGCAGTAAACATTGCCTGTGCAGCCCATGTTTGGGCTAAATGCACCAGCACGTAACTCAAAACTTAAGAAGTACCACACACCTGTGGCAAATTGTGACTGTTAGACAAGCCAAGGGTAAATGTAAATGTGTGTAAGCATCTGAACAGTCAATGATTTATTGTTTTCCTTTTTTTCAGTTTACAGAAGGTCCACCAATAACTGCAGAATGCAGTGTCCGTATCAAGGAAGATCCTGAGCTGGATCTGGGTGTGGATGTGATTGAGAGTGGTGTAAGTAGGTATTTGCACTGAAGAATTAGGAGGCAGAAAGAAACAGCTACAAATAGGAAACGGTTTTTCTAGTTTTCAAAAGTTAAGAGGTAATCCCAAAAGGGAGATCTCCAAAGTGCAGGGGCCTCAGGAAAACTGTTTGGGGAGCTGTTTGTCACACCGGTTTTTCCTTGCTCTCTCCACACTGTACAGAAGCCACCTCACACCTGCAGGTTTTGTACTGCAATTCATGGCGAGGTAAGAAGTGGGAGACTACCAATTCTCTAAGAGACATTGACAAATGTTGAACAAATCATGCTTAGAGATCACCAGATTACTCTTGACATGTTCTGCACTGTTGTTTTCAAGTTTCTAGAAGCACTGTACACTGGACTTTGACTGAAGTGTTGCATTTTCAGAAGGTGTGTTCAAGATGGGTCCTTAGAATGCTGACAGGAGACCACAAATGGCAGTTTCTTCAATGCTATGCAGATGAAAAGGATGACCTTTTGGATTCAGTAGCCACAGGTCATGAAAGCTAGGCCTACCACTTCACACCTAAGAGCAAATATGTCACACGAGTGTTAACATCCGATTCACCCGAGCTGTGAAAATTCAGAACAACACAGTCTGTGGGTAAAGTCATGGCAACTGTGTTTTGGGATCAAAAGGGAATAGTGTTGCTCAGCTTCACAGTTCCTGGGACAACAACAAATGCTGACAGGTATTGCCTGACATAGAAAGAACATTTGGTAGGAAGGCACTTCAGCGACAGACGAGGTGACAGACGAGGTCCGATACTTCAGTAGTATGGTGGAGGGCATGTATAACATGGGCACACAAAAACTGCCACAGCATTTACAAAAGCCCGTTCATCGAAATGGCAATGTTGAAGCTCATAACTATGTGCAATCTATTGCAAATAAACATTTCTTTTAAGAAATCAAGAATAATATTACAAACCTCAGTTTTGGGATCACTCTCATTTGTGTGTGTGTGTGTGTGTGTGTGTGTGTGTGTGTGTGTGTGTGTGTGTGTTTTCTCTCAGAAATGAAAGAGGGTAATTGACTGTGGGGTGCTGGAAATGAGGGAATCTGACTTGAACTACAGGTTGAAAAGAACAGATATGTTGTAAGGAAGAAAGGGGATGGGGAGGGGGGGGGGAGGTGGGGGGGGGGGGGGAGAGATAGTAGCTGGCCAAAGATAGGGCAGGGAGTTTTGAAATTAATTTTAACAGTTTATATTTACTAATTGGAATATTCTATAAATATGGGCAAATTGCAAAATACCTGCAAAACTCTAAAGTTATTGTTATGTTATTTCAAGAACTATGTCACACAATTGCTGCACAGAAAACATTTAGAACATGGAATATAGTTAAAAACATTGCACACTTTATGTAAAATGAACTGAAGTTAGTTAGAACACAATACATGGTTTTCTATAGTGCCCAAGGACTGACCATACCATTGGAAATTGTAGGTAAATTAATAAACAAAACAAAATGTTCAAAATTCTTAGTTCTGTATATTACTAAGAACCTGTCATATGCTACAGAGTGTCTTAAATTGCTTAACTCTACCTATTTGCAATACAGATAATGTCAGATTTTGGGAACAAAAATGTCAAAATGTTGATTTGTTCTTCCCATTTTCACTGACTAATCTCTTATTGCATTACATTCTGGACTATATTGCCGCTGAAGTGAAAAACGTTTGTTGCACAGAAGTGTGTTGTAAGGGTGATGTATGCTGACCACTCTGTAACCTCTTGTAGGCAGCCTTGCAGTGCATTTACTCTCTGATGAATTTTGCTGTCTAAAATCAGTCACAAGTTTGAAATCATCGGTAACATTCATAAGTGTAACACTGGAAGGAGAAATGATTTACATTACCCTTCACTCTGCCTTAGCACGAGTGAGGTATTCAGCCATAAACATCTTTGATCAGCTGCCAGTTTCCTTCACACATCCCTGCAAGGAAATATCATAGGGTGTCACGTCTGAATATTTTGGAGACCAAGAATGTAGGCCAGTGACTCGATCTCTTGGCCATCCTATTTGATACTGAGGCAGTGTGAAATAGACACTGTCTTACTAGCACCGTGGAGCAGAGTTTTGTCAGAATATAAAAACATTAGAGTCCTCCTGAAGGCAGTTTGTCGTTGTCAAAGATGAACGGGCTGTACGCATCTTTGTAAGAAGTGACACAGAACACATTTAGTTTAGATGGACCTCTTTCTAGCTTGCCAAAGTGGCTAAAGCAACTGTGAGGCACTGGACTTAGATCTGGGAGGATGGTGGTTCAAATCTGTGCCCAGAAATCCAGATTTAGATTTCCTGTGGTATGCTTAAACTTCTTACGGCAGTTGCTGGGGTGTTTCCTTTGAAAGGGCACAACACTTCTCAGTTTGAGCCTGAACTCCACCTTTAATGATGTCATCTTTTGATGGGATGTTAAATTTTTACTTTCTTTCCTCCTAACATGCTCTTCCCTTTCCACTGTTGTGGATGAACGCGCAAGTGTTTTCCTGCTTATCGTAATTGGTCTATTTGCTTTTCCTGCTTGAGTTACTTGTGTAAGTTTAGGTGCTCTATTTCAAGTTGGGAAAACTGTTGTACAACCCTCGTAGCCCTTCGCGTTAACATCAATTAATATACACTCCTGGAAATGGAAAGAAGAACACATTGACACCGGTGTGTCAGACGCTCCATACTTGCTCCGGACACTGCGAGAGGGCTGTACAAGCAATGATCACACGCACGGCACAGCGGACACACCAGGAACCGCGGTGTTGGCCGTCGAATGGCGCTAGCTGCGCAGCATTTGTGCACCGCCGCCGTCAGTGTCAGCCAGTTTGCCGTGGCATACGGAGCTCCATCGCAGTCTTTAACACTGGTAGCATGCCGCGACAGCGTGGACGTGAACCGTATGTGCAGTTGACGGACTTTGAGCGAGGGCGTATAGTGGGCATGCGGGAGGCCGGGTGGACGTACCGCCGAATTGCTCAACACGTGGGGCGTGAGGTCTCCACAGCACATTGATGTTGTCGCCAGTGGTCGGCGGAAGGTGCACGTGCCCGTCGACCTGGGACCGGACCGCAGCGACACACGGATGCACGCCAAGACCGTAGGATCCTACGCAGTGCCGTAGGGGACCGCACCGCCACTTCCCAGCAAATTAGGGACACTGTTGCTCCTGGGGTATCGGCGAGGACCATTCGCAACCGTCTCCATGAAGCTGGGCTACGGTCCCGCACACCGTTAGGCCGTCTTCCGCTCACGCCCAAACATCGTCCAGCCCGCCTCCAGTGGTGTCGCGACAGGCGTGAATGCAGGGACGAATGGAGACGTGTCGTCTTCAGCGATGAGAGTCTCTTCTGCCTTGGTGCCAGTGATGGTCGTATGCGTGTTTGGCGCCGTGAAGGTGAGCGCCACAATCAGGACTGCCTCCGACCGAGGCACACAGGGCCAACACCCGGCATTATGGTGTGGGGAGCAATCTCCTACACTGGCCGTACACCTCTGGTGATCGTCGAGGGGACACTGAATAGTACACGGTACATCCAAACCGTCATCGAACCCATCGTTCTACCATTCCTAGACCGTCAAGGGAACTTGCTGTTCCAACAGGACAGTGCACGTCCGCATGAATCCTGTGCCACCCAACGTGCTCTAGAAGGTGTACGTCAACTACCCTGGCCAGCAAGATCTCCGGATCTGTCCCCCATTGAGCATGTTGGGGACTGGATGAAGCGTCGTCTCACGCGGTCTGCACGTCCAGCACTAACGCTGGTCCAACTGAGGCGCCAGGTGGAAATGGCATGGCAAGCTGTTCCACAGGACTACATCCAGCATCTCTATGATCGTCTCCATGGTAGAATAGCAGCCTGCATTGCTGCGAAAGGTGGATATACACTGTAATAGTGCCGACATTGTGCAAGCTCTGTTGCCTGTGTCTATGTGCCTGTGATTCTGTCAGTGTGATCATGTGATGTATCTGACCCCAGGAATGTGTCAATAAAGTTTCCCCTTCCTGGGACAATGAATTCATGGTGTTCTTATTTCAATTTCCAGGAGTGTATTTGAATATCATTCCATCTGCTGTTACAATTTTACTTTCTACACCCAATCATTCTAGCCACATATGCGTGCCACTGTATGTATGCTAAGTGCATTGAATGCTTCTATCCACTCACTCATTGACTGGTCTGGTGTGCAAACAGAAGACAGCAAAAGGAAAGCTGAAGTTTCAAATTTAAAATTAAAGACATTGTTCACACTGGAGCATACTACAAACAGACCATTATCACAGACCCCCACAAAGGGAACATTCTAATAGGCACCCCTGGTGTAGAGAGGCAACTGGAAGAGATGAAAGGAAATAAGTTGCCAGGTCCAGATGCAATTCCAGTGTGGTTTTACAAAGATTACTCTACGTCACTGATCCCTTATGTAGCTCACATTTATCATGAATCTCTCACTCCGTGGGAAGTCTCAAGGGACTGGAGAAAAATGCAGGTGAGACCTGTATATCTTAACATAGGTTTGCTGCAGAATTCTTGAACATATTCTCAGTTCGAAAATGATAGATCTCCCTTAAACAGAAAAGCCCCTGTCCACAAATCAGCACAGTATTAGAAAGTATTGCTTGTGTGAAACTTGGCTCACCTTACCTCGCATGGTAGACTGTGAACTGTGGATGAAGGGCAATAGGTAGATCCCATATTCCTGGATATCAAAAAAGCATTTGACACTGTCCTGCATTTGACAGAGGTCTGAGCACACAAATCGCATTCACAGACGTGTGAGTGGCTCAAAGACGTTTTAAGTAATAGATCGCAGTGCTTGCTCTGAGTGTTCATCAGAGGCGAGGTTTCATCAGGGGTGTCCCAGTTAAGTGTAGTGGACCACTACTATTCTCTGTACATAAATGATCTGACTGACAGTATGGGGAGCAATCTGCAGTTCTTTGCTGACAATGCTGTTGTGTACAGAAAGGTGTCATTGTTGAGTGGCTGTAGGAGGTTGCTAAATGACTTGCACAAAATTTATAGTTTGGGTGATGAATGGCCGCTAGCTCTAAATATAGAAAAAATGTAAGTTTATGTGGATGAGTTGGGAAAACAAAACCGTAATGTTTGAATACAGCATTAGTAGTGTGCTGTGTGACACAGTCAAGTCGTTTAAATATCGAGGTGTAAGGTTCCCAAGTGATATGAAATGGAATGAGCATGTAAGGATTGTAATAATGAAGGCAAATTGTAAAATTTTGTTTTTGGGGAGAAATATCGGAAAGTGTGATTCATCTGTGGAGAAGACCAGAAGTAGAACACACACCGCACATTCTTGAGTACTGCTAGAGCGTTTGGGATCTGCACTAGGTCAGCTTAAAGGAAGACAACGAAGCAATTCAAAGGCGCTCTGCTAGATTTGTTAACGTGTAAATATTATAGAGGTGCTAGTGAACTCATATGTGAAGCCCTGGAAATAAGGTGACACAATTTTTGAGAAACACTGTTGAGAAAATTTAGGATACTAGTATGTGAAGCTGACTGCAGAACAATTCAACTGCCGCTAATGTACATCTCGTGTAAGAACCACAAAGACAAGAGAAATTAGGGCTAGTGTGGGTGCATATAGACAGTTATTTTTCCCTTGCTCTATTTGTGAATGCAAGACGACGGGAAATGACTAATTGTGGTACAGTGCACCATACAATGGCTCGCACTGTATGTATGTAACTGTAGACGCGGGCCCAAGTGCTCCAGAGCCCATATGAAGGCACAGTATAGCCCAGCTGTTGTTTCAGTAAGAATGGATCTGCACATGGGAATCAATGGTGGCGCCTACAGTTTCAGTCCAGGCCATTGGAATCAACATCAGCCTTGTCACTTGTGTTTTGACCAAACATCAGAGAGCTCTCGGGCCATATCAATGTGATGACCACACACATGGTGTGTTTTGGATGCAGTTTTGAAATCAGAGTTTTTTGCTGCCTGCACTTTCAAGTAGATTTTCAAAATTATGGTTTCACGCAAACAGTTCTTGAATTTTTCAAACTTTATTAGCATGAAATACATTTGTAGAGGCCTGTGGTATGAGTAATGCAATATCACTGCAGATGCATTACAGTGCACCATCAAAAATTCAATATGGGTTGCATGGTAATTAATTATAAAAGCCTTTATGTGAACTTATAACAAGACAAAAGACTCAGTTGGTTTAGGGGCCTCAACTTATGAAGTATATGGTTTGTCTGTGATCTTAAGGATGACAAGTGTACAGCAGAAAGGAAGAGAAGCTTTTGAAAGTTACTACTTTAGCAAGAAATTGAACTTTCTCTGTCAGATGAACTTTTGCAGGTAGAGCTTCCCTCTTTTTTTCTATATTTTGGGTTCAGTCATTTGAAGAAGCTACACAAAATCTGTTGTTGATGTACAACAAAACTTACCAAACTGTTGTGAGAGTTCATGCTTCGAACAGCCTAATAACTGATATATTTTAATTATGGTTATTGGCGGGTTATACCATACTTAAAACTTACTTATTTTGTAATGTGTTTAGTGTTATAGCTTACCATCTTCCCTTATAAGTTTTCCTTTATCTATTTTGCAACATCAAGATATAGTTATGCAGACACTCAAAACCACAAATGCAGCAGCAGTGAACTGTGAGTCAAATATTAAGGCAAATGAGGAGAAAGTATTTGGTCCTATTGTTTTTAGCCAAAATAAGGTATGTACAGGTAATTACCAATCCACACATCACTCTATGTCCTTTACACTATTTATCCCCTGAGTGCCCACACAGATTGAGATATTTGTCCCAACACAGCGCTAAATTTGAGATGTCCCTGTGGTAGAATTCACCCAGCTGACTGTGGAACCACCATTGGACAGTTGTCTTAGCTTCATCATTGAACATGAATCACTGTCCTGTGAGAAACGTCTTCAGGGGGGCTTAAAACTTGGAAATCACTAGGTGTGAGGTCCAGACTGTGTAATGGGCAGTCCAGTTTCTCCCAGAGAAATGACTGGAGCACGTCAGCTTTCCACACCATGCTCTACTGCTTAGATTCGAGTGTGAAATGCAATATCTGTATTATTGGTAACAATGTGGTTCAAACTACTGCCACCCTACTTGGCATGCCTTTGCAGATGGTTCAATGAAGCCATCATTTGCTTGCCTCTCGTTATGTCATACAGCGGCTTACACACCCTCCGACATGAAACCTTCTGGTACTTAAGGATCCGTGAATGGTGTAAACACTCCAGTACCAAATGCCAGACTCCTGAGAAATGTCTTTGAGGTGTACATGCGGATACCTCAGCACTGCATCTGTGCAGGAGATGTTTTTGTCAGTCGGTGAGGAATGCAACTTACCTCAAAACCCATTGTTGTGCTAGTCTTCAGACTTTTACAGTCTTGCAGCAGCACCACCTCACTCTTCTCAAAGTGAGGTACTTTTCCCCATAAAAGGGCTGCATTCTGCTTTGGATATCAATGGACATTTGTCCTTTGCTCCATAGAAAATGTATCACACATTGCTGCTTTGTACACCATGCTATCTTCAGCAGTTGATAACATCACCATGCGACAGAGCTACTGACAGGTAAGGCCAGGCTGGTCTGAGAAAGAACAGACGTCATCCACTTGGAATGGATATGTTGAGTTTGCATTTACATACATAATTTAGCCTAAAAAAAGGGGGCAAAAGCTTTCTGATTCACCTTCATGTGTTAATGTTGGCCCTGTATGAAATCAGCTGAATGTTGGGTTGAACGTGTGAATGCTGTCCCTTAATATTGGCCAATGTGGTGCCAATATTAGCACAGTGGACGGATGAAGGCTAAGCAATCAGGAGGAATGGAAGAGAGACTTTGTGACCACTTCCTGAGTGTGCCTGTAGAGGGAGATTCGTGAATTATGCTCTTTTGTATGAGCATCTCGTGCAGGCAGATAGCTGTAACTTGTGTCAGCCTCCACCTCTCCGTATTATTCCACTTTTGTGCTGATGTATCACCAATCCCTTTGAATGCATTCTAATTTTTGCCACTCCTCCGTGTTGGCTGTGAGACTGGTATGCAGTGCAGCTCCATCTTTCCTAGAGGCTGTCATTGTAAACCCTAAGCTGCAGTGAAAGTAGACTTCTTTTTGCTATACTGACCACTTTCGATCACCCCTACACTACCCCTTTTTCCATCCTGCCCACACCCCACTCAGTGTGGCTCTCACTGTGCCTGCTTCGGCAGAGTATATTCTGGGAAATGGTCACTGCTATAGTTCAGCATGCCCTGGTTAATGGGCACTGATTAAACACTGGTGACACCTCTGACATAGACTCCACTAACAGATTCTGCGGACAGCACTATCCAAGAAGCTATTAAAATATTCCACATCTACATCATACTCCGCAAGCCAGATAATGGTGTGTGGTGGAGGATACTCTCAGTACCACTATCTTTTTACCTCCAACCCTGTTCCATTTGTGAATAGTGCACAGGAAGAATGATTGTCGGTAAGCATCTGTATTGATTCTAATTTCTCACATTATCTCCTCGTGGTCAATACGCAAGATGTATGTGGAGGGAAGTAATATGTTGTCAGACATCTGCTGAAAAGCGCTGTCCCAAAATTTCAGTAGTAAATCTCTCCGTGATGCACAACATCCCTCTTGTAACGTCTGCCACTGGAGTTTGTTTAGAATCTTTGTAACGCTCTCTCGCCAGGTAAACAATCCCACGACAAAATGCGCCACTCTTCCTTGAATATTCTGTCTCCTCTATCGGACCTACCCGCTAGGGATCCTAGATAGATGAACAGTACTCAAGAATTGGGCAAACAAGCACCTTATAAGCCACTTCTTTCGTGGATGAGTTAAATTTCCTTAAGATTCTTCTGATGAATCTGAGTCTGGTATCTGCTTTTCCCACTATCTGTTTTATGTGGTCGTTCCACTTAAGGTCGCTCTGGATAGTTACGCCTAGATCTTTTATGGCAGATGCTGTCTCCAGCTGTTTGTCATCAATAGTGTAGCTATACTTCTTTGCCTAGGTATGCGCAACATGTTACATTTTCTTTTACATTCAGGGTCAACTGCCAGAACCTGCACCGTTCTCTCCAGGTCATTCTGCAAATTCTTACTACCTTCTGGAGTTACTGCTTTGGTACAGACAACTGCATCATCTGCGAATAGCCTTAAACAGCATACGACGCTTTTTACTAGATTATCTATATGTGCTGTAAACAGTTATGGACAAGAGCCTTAACAGAGATGTTGGCCTACAACTGACTGTGGCATAGTACTGGCAATGGCAAGGTTGAAGCAGGTGCAGACAATCCTCACAAAAGGTGATACCGAAGCAAACGTCACAGAATGTAGCAAGAGTGTGTGAGTAAACACCAGCAATTAATCGGCATTCAGTCCTCTTGACAGCACCCTTAGTAGGGAACTTGTGACATTTTGGCCGGTAGATGTGACTGCAAGACTGAGAAAGTTTTATTGAACATAACTGTCATTAGAGAGCACATTGTTGCTATGACTCCACTGATCAGACCTTACCCTTTGCACAGAGTCAGTTCTGAGTTGTGGAAGAAGATTTTATCTGTGGAACAGACCCCGGAGACCCAAGAGGGTTTCAGACAGCCGTGTAATGATAAGACAGATATATTAGTATGAAAACTTGATTTTAAACAGTAAAACATTTACAGGAGCAGATGTTGACTGACCACAATTCAATTTACTGGTTATGAAGTGCTGAAGAATTCCGAAAAATTATGAAACTTGATTGGTGAGAACTGGAAAATAAAAAGGGGGGAGGAAGGGGAGGGGAGAGGGGGGGGGGGATAAAATAGAAGATTCATGTCTTTTGCAGTTTCTCTGAATCACATCAGTCAAATATCAGGATATCTACATCCAAATATCTGTGGCCACTCTCCATCTTTGTCTAGTGCTGTCCTATCCCTTGTCTCTAATGACAGCAGTGGGTCATATGAATAAAACAGAGAATGTATTTTATTCTCAGAACTTTGGAGAAAGTTTTCAGGTTCATATGAATAAAGAGAGTCTGAAAATACACTTCATTTGAGAATGCTCTCAACTTGAGTAAAAGGGTGGGGGGAATTTGCTCAACACAAAGGGCATTCTCTGATTTTGAGTGAATAAAAGTAGAGAAGTTTCTCAGAGTCAGAGAACATTCTCCATCATTTTTTTAAGTGTGCTCTGTAGCATACTTGCAGCTGAGAAAGTTCCATTGCAGTTAAGTTCACTGGATTTCCTAGTAAGAATGGCAGATAATATGTTGGATGGCAGCTAAAAAAAAAAAAAAAAATAATAATAATAACAATAAAAAAGAGAGAGAGAGATATATGCAGTGGAAAGAAATACGGCAGAGGGAAACTGTAGTTTCTACAGGTTTAACAAGAAAATTTACTCCCAAGAACTGTGAAGGAAGAAGGGATTACTTTTTAAATGAAGCAAATGTGAAAACTTCATATACTATTTAGCAAACCAAGGTTTTCAGATTGGTGTATGACAAGACTTATTAGGTATAAGGCAGACAACTGTGTCACTGTTGTTTTCAGATGTTCTTCATGTTTTGTCACAGCATAAATCTTATATTTTGTTACATTAAAACTGTGCATGAGTGGACCATTATGTGTCATATTTAACCAAAATATCTTACGTTAGAAAACTGACAGAAATCCAGTTTGTAGTAAATGAAAATGTGATGTATTCTTAAGGCTTCATTCACATAATGTGTTCACCTTACCTCAATAACAAAAATGTTTCCTGCATGTCGAAAATTTGGTAACTTTGTCAAAAAAGGCATTTTTGTGAACTTTCCATAATTGTCTTAATACTTTGTTTTAGCACCTAAACTTAAATCAAAACATAGTGTAGCTCCTCCAGATCTGATAATTTAATAGTTTGCCTGTTTGAGGGAGTTTAATGAAAAGTAAGATTACACGTGTGTTTGGTGTGAGACGAACAAACTCAGAGAACCCCCTCAAGATGGAGAGGCTATAATGAGAAAGAACTACCTTAACAGTGATTATGCTTAGAATTTTTTATTCATACTAAATTGAAAACTTTCTTAGAGAATTTTCTTTTGCTCTGAGAATGTTCTTTGGAGAATATTCCCTTTTTTATTCATACAACCTTTTGTCGGCTTGAGAGTAATTTAAATTTTGTTATTTCCTACAGTCCTTGCTCTTCTCTCTGTGACCTCTATATGTGGCCACATTTTGGCACTCAAAATACTAAGTCTTCTGTTGGATTTTTGTGTTACTTTTATGTCATTTTGACTCATTTTTCTCTTCAGGTTCTCAATGAGCATTTTCAAACATCAGTATGTACTGACATCATCAAGAAAGAGCCTGAATTGACATTTGAAGTGGCTGAATTGGAGGATAGTGTAAGTACTCATGGTGTTGCATCTACATCCAAAAATATGCTCCACAAGCCACTGTACAGTGCAGAGCAGAGGATACTTTGTACCAATACTACTAATTTATTTCCTATGCCATTCAAATAACGAGCAAAAGAAAAATTACCATCTGTATGCCTCGGAACATTCCCTAATCTCTTGGCATCTGTATGTAAGCCATTCTCTTTCACAACTTCTTTGCAAACATATCTTATCTGTAATGCCACTTGTGTCTTAACAATTTCTTTCTTCTTTCTGGGTTCTCCAGCAGGGATACCACACTGCCGTATCTCAACATGGTTAAATTTTTAGAATAACTTGCTATTTTAGGAAACATTCTATTATTTAATTTTATAATGTAAAAGAGGGCATCGGTCGATATGACACACATTTTAAGAATTCATAATATTTGGCATTGAAACTGAGAGTGTGCATCTGATACTTCAGTATTTGGTGGATGTGGTGAATTGATTACCAGAGTAGCTGAAAACTTACTTCTCCAGTCTTACGTTCAAACTCGTATTTCTTTGCTAAAATAGATTCATTAGTGTGTTCATTTACTTCCCATACAGTGGTATTAATGAAACTGCTCAAGGTAATTTTTGCCGGAGATGAGCTGGTTTATTTATTTTTTCTTTGTTATAGATTGATGCATCTGCAGAACATTTTGTTCCCGAGTATTCTCCATCAAGCATTAAGAAGGAAGAGGAGTGTGATTATCTTGTGTTGTTGATAGTCACATAAATACAAGCGACGGATCATTTTTAAAACTGGATTCAAATGTAGGAAAACTACTCCACTTACACATATCCGTCATTCCCTGTTTAGCTTTTACCCTGGTTGCAGTGTGTCCATTACAAACTCCAGACCAATGTGTCTCCTTTACTCTTCAGTGCCAGTCTTCAAACTGGTTAGCAAACTAGTTACCTTCAGCTTTCAAAAGTATGGTCTTTTAAGGAAAAAAAGAGAGGTTGTTATCTTGCTTACTTAACAGTCAGGTGTTACAATGTTCACATTACGCTTTTCCTCGAGCCAGACAAGATTGTGATGATGGCTAGCACTGAGGAATGACAAAACTTGGAGTTTGTGTGGGTAACCTTCGGCAGCAGCAGAGGAGGGAAAAGGTGTAGCAGTGAGAGATGTTTGGCTACACTGGAACAGTGCAGATTATTGCAGTAAGTGCATAGTATCAAAACAGTTGAGAGTTTTGGTGCTCCTGCAAGATGTAGCTCTTTGGTCCAAGTCTATTATATCACAAAGTGACAACAGAAAATTCAGCTTCTAGGGGCATGTACAGCCCGTACGTATCACTGATGACACAGATGCTGTTCAAGCTGCCATCAAAAGTAGTCTTAATTATTTGATGTCTTGCCATCACACCTCAGTCATCATAGCATTTGAGGACTACTAAATAAGCTTGTTTCATCTCTACACTCCTAATATTGTATGAGAGTCACACTGAAATTTGTGAGCAACCCATTGTTACAATTCTAATTCAAACAATGTAAGAAAAAAACTGCAGGATTGTAATCTTCAGACTTTACTCCACATATGCCCAATATTATGACATAGCATCTCTTATGTGACCACAAGCAGCACTTCGGAGATGATCGATTTCAGTGTTCCATTTTGACAGTGTGCTCTTATTGAATTCCTTGTTGAAGAGGGAAAAATGTGCTCTGTTGAAATCCACCTCTGAAGTCATGCCTACAGAGATGTCTGAATAGCCACTAGTAGTGTTAAGAGATGGGTGACACATTTTAAAGACAATATCAAACAATGGAAAATCCAGAAAAACCAGGATGGATTCAGCAGCCAGAGACTGTGATCATGTGTCTCCGAGTCTGTTTGTCAGTCTGTGTGTGTGTGTGTGTGTGTGTGTGTGTGTGTGTGTGTGCGTGTGTGTGTGTGTGTGTGTGTGTGTGTGTGTGTAACCTTCACCACCCTTCACCAAGCAATCAATTAAAATGACCAGGCAATCTCATCTGTGGGGTCATTCTGCCCCATGACAATGCAAAGCCTCATATGGCCAACACAGTCATGGCACTTCTGCAGAAATTCAAACGGGAAGTTCTTGGCCACCCTCCACACAGTCTGGACCTCTCTCCCTGTGATTATGCCATTTTTGGCCCCCTTGAAAAGGTTCTTAGGGGCAAACTATTCACTCCGGACGACGACGTCCAGCTGTACGTGTGGAACTGGTTAGCGTCGCAGCTCCGGGAATTTTATGAGACAGCCATTCACCACCTTGAGTCACAGTGGGACAAGTGTCACAACAGCCAGGCTCAATACTCCTAACATTCGCGTACCGGTTTTTGTAATTATGCCTCTGGCTCGTTTCTTTTTGAACACCCCTTATATATGATCTAAGTGAAGCATTGGTTGCATTCCTTTTAACATATTCGTAACAAAACTGGAGTATTATGGTGTACAAATGTCTACATTAGTAGTAAGATCACCAATGTAGGAAAAGAAAGATGGATACTTACCATAAAGATGGCTAGTCAACATGCCAAGAGGTGCAATTAAAAGACTCTTACATAAAGCTTTAGGCCACAGCCCTCATCAGTAAAAGAGACATACACACAAACAAGCACACCTCGTGCACACCACACAACTACCGAGTCAAGCATCGCAGGTCTGTCTGCAGCTAGACATGTCTTTTTTACAGCGAGTAGCACTCTGCTTTTTCCTAAACTGTTGATACTCCCACCTGTTGTTTCCATTGTTTGATTAAATTGGTAATAATTTCTTCTTCCCCTGAACAGAAGATATTATGTCTCAGTTAGAAATACTCTCTCCATCTTCAGGTTCAGGTATTCCACAGGGCTCTGTCCTTGGCCCCTTCTTTTTCATTGTGGCAATCAGTGACCTGCCTCATTGTGTACCAGTCTGTTAGCTTCTAAGCTGATATACAACTTTACCTACTTTGCATCATGACATCCCAGCTCTCGATAAGATTATGCAAGAAACTCTTGACTCTGCATTAAGTTGATTTGCAGCCAATTAACTAGTTTGTAATCCAAACAGAACCCAAAAGCTTATGTTAGGACTACCTAAGAATGTGTCAAACCTTTAGGAATACATATTGGTGCCAAACTAAGTTGGGGAAGAGCATATAACATGTAGAAACTGGGAGATAAGGTCAGCAATAATTATCTCCATATTACATATTTCACATTCTTTCGATCACGTATATTCGTATGGCCTACTCATATCAGGAGAATCTCCTCCTGACAGTAACATTTGAAAAGTAAAAGAAAAAAATCTGTAATATGTAAGGCTGGTCCTACAGAGCACTGTTGCCCTCTTTTTTTTTTTTACAAGGCTTAGGATATTAACAGTGTCGAATCAGTGTAGCTATGAGTCTCCACTCGTTGTGAAGAACAACATTAAACAATACATAATTAGGAAAACAATACATGAACATGACACTAGAAATAAGGCAAACATTGTCATCCAAAAGTACAGGCTAGCAATAGCAAGAAACTCGCATAAATTGTATGTCTTCAACATTTTCATGTTTTTCTCTCACTGCTTGATCCTTACCATTTAAAAAATTAAAACAATGTGACTGGCTGACAAAAATCCATGTTGCAATATAACAGAGTTATATGATATGGACAATGTTGATATTAATATTTAAGATTATAGTTCTATATGTGGTACTTAATTTGCACTTGTAATGAGCATTAATTCTAATACTTTGATTGCAGTTGTAACTTTCTGTCTCTGAGAGAACCTGTTCTACTGTATGCTTTCAATGGCAAATAAAGAAACTGAATCTGAACTACGTAGTGCATCAATGTATAATTGTTCCTTTGAAGAGGACAGTGCCCTCATCTCAGCTGACATATTTCGTTTGAGCAATAAGAGAGGAGTCTTTGTCATTTGTACAGAATGCTTCAGCAGGAATAATACATATTTGAAGGGGTGGTAGCATAGGAAAATTTAAACAAGTAATTAAACATAACAGTTTTTGTTGGTCACAGAGGTAAGTTTGCATTTTCACTTGTTGGTAATCCAGTTGCCATGGGGTTATTTATAAACTCGATGGAAAGTCCAACAATATTATGAATATGACAAGTCATATATCAGCTATTATGTACACACTGTTCAGCCTTCTACATCAGCATAATTACTGCCAAATTATCAATTAGGATGAATGGGCATAGGCAAAGGGTGTATACTGTCAACTCACTATGTCCTGTTGCAGAGCATGCTCTACAACATGACATTTGTGACCTCAGAACCTGTTTCACCGCATGCACCATTTGGATTCTTCCCCCACATGCCAGTTTCTGAGAACTCCATAGGTGGAAACTAGCACAACAACATGTCCTCGGTTCTCGCTATCCGCGTGGCCTTAATTTGTGTTAACTTCTTCTGTCTCTGCATTTCTTCACTGTAACTACTCTTTGCTCCACTCCATTTTAGTTTTCTACATCTTTCATAGTCTTTCCTGACTATTTTTCACCACCCCCTCCCACCCCTATTACATACAATGCACTTAGCTTTTCACCCTTATTAGCTCGTGCCAATGTTTTAGTAGTAATGATTTGCATATTACCCTGTCTTCCACCTTAAATCTCATCCAATGCAGTCCGCAACAATCAGTCTTTCCTTCTCAACCTGTACAGTAAGTCTCCCTCGACCCGTGGTTCTGGGTGACTTTCCCGAAATCTACCCCTTTTCCTAGACATCTCCAGCCCTTTTCCCTCACCCTTCTTCCTTTCCCTTCAACCCTTCTGACTGAAGGAGGAGCCACTGGCTCTGAAAGCTTGCAAATTACAACAGTGTTTTATGTGTGTTTTCTGACACCATTTGGTGAGTAGATTTTTTATCTGTTCAATTAAATTATTGTGTCAATAATTGATTTTATTCATTGTTACATTGTGAAAAATGATAGATTGCTACTCATCATAAAGATGACATGTTGAGTTGCAGACAGGCACAATGAGGAGACTGTTACACATTGAGCTTTCAGGCAGAGCCTTCATCAGAAAAGACCCCCCCCCTCCCCCCACAAATCACCAGACAGAGTGACCTCCAGCCACTACAGTGTCCATATTTTGTTATAGGAGAGGTGCTTCTGCTTGTACAGAACATGGTGGACCATTTTCTATCAGCAGAGCATCAGACCCCAGAGTGTTTGCTCACTTTTTCACTAAAATACACTGCTCAGCCAGAACACTGTGATCATGTTGCTAATAACCAGTATGTCCACCTTTGACATGGATAATGGTGGCAATGCATCATGGCATGGAAGCAATGAAGCTTCGGTAGGTCACTGGAAGAAGTTGGACCATAGCTGCACACACGTGTGTCACCCAATTAACCTACATTCTGGCCAGCTCATCTCCATCCTTCTGTACTGCTGCCGAGGAGCTATTCCCCCGGAAGATGACAGATACACGCTCTCCCATTGGCACAATGAAGAAAGTGCTTTGATACTTCAGACAGTGCAACATTCTGCCACTGTGCCAGCATCCAGTGCCAATGGTAACGTGCCCAATTCAGTCACAGTTGCCGATATCGTGGTGTTAACATTGGCAGATGCAACAGGATGTTGGCTGTGGAGGACCATGCTTATGAGTGTTTGGTCCAACATGTGTTCAGTCACTTGTGTACTCTGCCAGCATTAAATTCTGACGATAGTTCCACCACCTTTCACTGCCTGTCCTGTTTCATCAGTCTGACCAGCCTACGACATCTGATATCTGTAATGAGTGGTGACCACCCAACCCCGCAACATCTGGACATAGTTTCACCACATGTTGAAGGCACTCACCACAGCATGCCTCAGTTTGCAGTTTCTGAAATACTCGTGCCGAGCCTCTTGGCCGTTACAACCTGCCCTCAGTGAAACTTGGACAGATCACGCAGCTTCCCCATTCTACACACAGACGGCACCCTCTCTGACACTACACGCACCATGTGTGTCTGACAGGCAGACATTCCTCACTAGGTAATGCTGCTATCACCTCGACAGGTTTGTATCGGTAGTAAGTCGGTGGTCGTAATGTTCTGGCTGATCGGTGTATGTGTGACTTGAGCAATGCCCGGCAGTCATCTCTCACCTGAACATGCAGATGAACAAAATGTGGATGCAGTAGAAGGGATTATTCAGCCGTGGATGGTAGTGCTGCGACAACGACACACAGAGTTCCTAAACTTCTGGGTCTCGCATGTACGAGAATATGACTGAGTGTGGTACACCGTTCCTTGCAGACATGTTGGACTTTCCTTGCTGATACATGAACAAATTTGACAACTTGTTACACAGTGTGTTCACAGGTGCATCCAGGCACAGTATTTCATTTCTGCCATTCTGTCGTGTCTTCATAATGACCCAGCTTAGTGCACTGATTTCATTCAACTGGCTGACACGTAGGTTCTGCTTTAGTATGAAACATTTTTTATTATTTCTTTTTTCTCTGGAGTTTCCTCATTTAATTGATGGTGTTGTAATGTATAATAAGAGAAAATAAATCCATTTGTAAGAACAGGAAAGTATCTGCTGAAAGACAATTTTCACCAAAGATCCATAGAATATATTTGATACATTGATGCTTCCAGAAATTGCATAGGTGGTTGATGTAAAGCCACTGAAAGAGGTGAAGATGTTGTAGTCTTTTGTCACCATCTTGTTAATTTATTTCCTGTTCCTGGGAGCTCAGTCTGAGCAGATATAAGTTGTGTAATCCTTAAATGTTTGCTGGATAAATGATATTTATATCTCTCTATTTTGCCAAGTCTATCATTAATCTAAGCAACCACCACGTCTCCTTATCATTTCTGCGATTTATGTTGTATATTATGCGTGTTCCGGGGAGAAAACTGGCAAGCATGGTGGTGGATTGTTAGGAGACAAACATTTGGACACTATTGGTGTTCTTTAATTAATAACTTTTCATTTAATAGCCAGAAGCCCCTGAGATATGTTACTCGATCACTTTCCTGCTGTACGCTGTATTTTATAGCAACAATTCTGCGGGTCCGATCGGTTACTTTGTAAACAGTGATGCCGGCCGGCTTACTCGTTGACCCTATATAATGCCAGTGATGTGAAAAAATCGAGGGATGGACTAGAATAAAACTCCTCGCAAACAGGTCTTGTAGGGTCCAACAGTACCAAACAGTTGCCTGTCATGCTCTGCTGGTAGGCGCCACAGGATGCTCTCCCACTTGTTGTCAGTTTTCGTGACCAGAGCCACTACTTCTCAGTCAAGTAGTTCCTCAGTTTGCCTCACAAGGGCTGAGTGCACCCCGCTTGCCAACGGTGCTCCGCAGACCCAGATTGTAACCCATCCGAATGCTAGCCGAGCCCGAGAGCACATAACCTTGGTGATCGGATGGGTATGGGTGTTATGACTGTGGCAATGCTGTTAGCTAACCACAGTAAGGCAATCTGTCAATAAGAATCAAATATGCTGCCCTGCAGTGTTGTATTTGTGCACAAATTGTCCATCCTCAATGTGGGTCACCTCCATTTTGTGACTGTCATAATACACTGACTTGCATGTTTACTACCAAATTGCTAAATTTATGCTGCACGTTTGAGAAACCTTTACAGTAATCTCTAATTGTGAGACAGGAGGGGGGTATTTTTAAAAAAATGCAAGTATTGTGATTTGTGTTAGTGATGGACGGTCACATGACCACCTGACAATTATTTATAAGAGCTGATCATTTCAGTGCCCATGAACTGGACCATTGTGGAGTGGAGCTACAGTGATGTAACATTTACAATGTGCTACAGCCATTACTTTCCTATGTAGTAGTATATTCATGAATGAAGATACACGAATGTGACATCTGTAGCAAATCCTATGCTGTACGTTGCTGTCTCAAGCACAACACACTGGTTCATTCTGGAGTACAGCCATAGAAATTGACATTTGTGCAAGACTGTTCTTTGAGACTAATTTCCTTGAGAAATGTATATATGTATGACATTTTCTGTCCATTGGCAAAAACTGTGAGTTTACAATGCTTCCTGATGACTAAAAATTTCGAGGTAGGTAACACATCTCTTACCAAATTGGTATCTGATTGCAACAAGATTCCCAAGGAACGTGTGGTCTGATTTACAGTCAACTCTTGTTAACTTGATCTAAGAACGATCAATTGAGCATCTGATGAGTGTAATGACTAAGTAACAAAGCATCTACATCTACATCCATACTCCGCAAGCCAACTGATGGTGTGAGGTGGAGGGAACCTTGAGTACCTCTATCAGCTCTCCCTTCTATTCCAGTATTGTATTGTTCATGGAAAGAAGGATTTTCGGTATGCCTCCGTGTGGGCTCTAATCTCTCTGATTTTATCCTCATGGTCTCTTCGCGAGATATACGTCGGAGGGAGCGATATACTGCTTGACTCCTCGGTGAAGGTATGTTCGCTAAACTTAAACAAAAGCACGTACCAAGCTACTGAGTGTCTCTCTTGCAGAGTCCTCCACTGGAGTTTATCTATCATCTCCGTAACTCTTTCGCGATTACTAAATGATCCTGTAACAAATCGCGCTGCTCTCCATTGGATCTTCTCTATATCTTCTATCAACCCTATCTGGTACAGATCCCATACTGCTGAGCAATATTCAAGCAGTAGATGAACAAGCGTTCTGTAACTTACATCCTTTGTTTTCGGATTGCATTTCCTTAGGATTCTTCCAATGAATCACAGTCTGGCATCTGCTTTACCGACGATCAACTTTATATGACCATTCCACTTTAAATCACTCCTAATGCGTAATCCCAGATAATTTGTGGAATTAACTGCTTCCAGTTGCTGGCCTGCTATATTGTAGCTAAATGATAAGGGATCTTCCTTTCTATGTATTTGCAGCACATTACACTTGTCTACATTGAGATTCAATTGCCATTCCCTGAAACATGCGTCAATTCGCTGCAGATCCTCCTGGAAAGCAAGTGGAAGATTCTAAATTTCTTGGAATTAATGTAGACGACAGCTGGGAAAATCGTGTTCTCCAAACACAAAAGAGGAGTTCGAATCTTTACAGGTCACCACTAAAATTCGTCTAGTAATCTTTTCAAGTGACGTCATCTTGGTACATAAACCCTTCTGTATCTTGTAATAAATAACCCTGCTCAGTGTGAAACAAACAGCCAATACCACAATCAATACATTAGAAGACGAGATGATATCTACTTTTGACACAAACATTTTCTACTCATACAAAAGAGGTAAATTACATTGGTGCTAAAATCGTTAATTTACTTCCACATAACATCAACACAAACTATGTAACATATTCTTATTTGAAACTAATTTAGAGGAGTGCCTGCTTGGACCTGCATTCTATTCTATGGAGTAATTATTTTGCAATAACAAATAAAATCTTTAATATGATCCTGTAATGTCACACATTCATGTTAATTGTGTGTGACAGTACTATTCCAATCTAAGGCTGCAAGGAAAAATTTTAAATAATTCATGGCCATTTGTAGAGCTCATTACCTCTCCTGCCTTCTTATTTAGATTAAATGTATTGATATTTATGTTGCCTGCATTGCATCAGTCCTTATCCAAGCTACTTGCTCAGTGATGTGGAACTGTGAAAAAACACACACCAAAAATAAATAAACCAAGCACTGGTATCGGCAACACAATGTGATAGTTATAATACAGCAGTTATTACAAGTGACTGAAAACACCTTATTTTTGGAAAAGTTATTCACTACATTTTAAAAAAAAAAAAATCAGTGCAGCCTTGCTCATTGAAAACAGATGACACAAATATGTTATGTAGCAAGACTTTCTTTAGTGTTGTTCATCTAAATTCTCCACAGTATAAAGAAATGGCAGAAATTTGTATGTGTGAGATACTGATCCTCTATTGATATCTGCCATACTGTATAGAGGAAAAAAAATTCACACCAAAGTAAATCGACAGTGAAGGGCTTTTTTACTGTTCTCAGTATTAAATTTTTCAGTGCACACTCGAGGCAGACAGCACACTCATACTGTTTGTAATAAAGCATATTGTAGGCAGTATAAAATAAAATTGCAAGAGTGACAGACAATTCCATCACAGCTGCCTTGTCGTATTGTATATTTTATTTTATAGGGAGCATCTTTAGCTGTGAGTACCAGAAAAAGGTTGTACTAACATAGTGTGTAATAACTGTTGCACTTAATGACTCAGTCTGTAGATTCATCCAATAATGTGTACTGGAAACCTGTTCTGTTTATGGTAACTTCTTTCTTTCTCTCTTTCTCATATTGGTAAAAAAAGCCACTATGTTTTGAATGCATTCCAAAGAGCATGAACATTTGTTTGCACCAAGTTCTTAAATTTTCTTAACCTGTTTAATTAATGTCTATTTTCAAACATTTGGAAATGCATGTACAACAGTAAAGTATGTTGCAGTTATTTCAATTCAGGTGTAACTGTAAAGTATCATTGTAGCAACAAGATATTTTTGCTTTCCCCCATATAATAACTGTACTTAAATTACATCAATGTATGAAATATGTCTACTTTGTCCAACAGTAGAAACACATTTGCAGTTCCCCCCACCCCCCTCACCTCCAACCCTGTGGCAGGATTGTTTTTTTTTCCCTCCCCTGTGGCAGAGGTGAAATTATATGATGGTGACATGTTCAACAATAGTGACAAAGATTGCACAAGTTCATTTATCAAAGATTAATAGCAATACTACACTGACGTGGACTGAAACAAAATGTGAAATAAATCAGTTCCAGACGTAGAACAATAATATTTCTGATGGCTAAAGTCTGGTTAGAGTGTAGCTGTAACTAAGTTCATTAAGTACACATTCTATAAAGGTCAGTCCTCCACAGAGCAAAACTAAGTATGGCATGTGGCTGTTTGAAAGTTAACCAGGAATAAGTTTACAGGTCGCAAGTATGCCACAATGTCAGTGTCCCCATCTTCTTTGGTCCACAGCTGCCATCCCCCAGGATTGCAAAGTCAGATGAGAACGGCAATGACATCGTGGAGATAGCTCTCGAGTGAGAATCCTGATTGATGGAATTCTTGTGGATTCATTGCTTAACCCAGGAAACTCACTCAGAGTAAACTTGTCTGGTCTGACCCGAGTGTTGCCCTAACTACCACCAGGGACTAGGATACAGGCGGGCCTAGCTTTGACCGCACGTCCTGCGAAAGAGGGTAGAGCTGTGCACTGTGCAGTCTCCAGCAGTGCTTAAGTCACTTCCTGGTGGATGTTTGGAGCCTATCGGTCTGTCTTCTATAAAACTGTACCCCTGTGTATTACACATCTTTGAAATACTGATGTGGTAGACTTTGGTTTATTAGTAGGATACTTGGGAAGTGCATTCAGTCTACAGAAGAGACTGTGTACAAATCACTCATGGGATTGATTCCAGAATATCACTGAAGTGTGTGGAACTTGTACCACTTAGGAGTGACACAGCATAATGAATGTATTCAGAGAAGGGTAGCAAAAGTTCGTGTCATCTGCAGGAGAGGGTCACAGAGATACTGAAGGAACTGAACTTGAAGACTCTTGAAGAAAGATTTAAACTATGCCAAGAAAATCTACTAACAAAGTGTCAAGAACAGGCTTTAAATGTTTATGACCCCCTACCTATTGCTCACATGGGGATTGAGATGACACATCTACAATAATTACAGCACACAAGAGGCATTTGAACAAACATTCTTCCCATGATCCATACATGAATGGAATGCAAAGAACCCCTAATAATTGGTACAATGGGACATACCACAGCCATAAGCCTCACAGAGGCTTGCAGAGTATAGGTGTAGGGTAAAGTTAGTTTTTGCACTTTAATTTTTTGTATCCATATTTTACACAATAAGTAAACATGTGGCAAATCATTATTTTGTTGATATTTACTGAATGTTTTTTAAAAAAATATTAAGAACCCAACCAAAATATTTTAAAAAGCAGAGACCAAAATGTAACATTGTTGCAAGTGGTACACTTAACCCCCTGGAGGAGGTTAACTGAACCATTCAGTGTGGTTAACTGGACCACTGACATTTATTGGTATTCACTGAAAAACACAATATACAGGGTGATTCAAAAAGAATACCACAACTTTAGGAATTTAAAACTCTGCAACGACAAAAGGCAGAGCTAAGCACTATCTGTCGGCGAATTAAGGGAGCTATAAAGTTTCATTTAGCTGTACATTTGTTCACTTGAGGCGCTGTTGACTAGGCATCAGTGTCAGTTGATGCTAAGATGGCGACCGCTCAACAGAAAGCTTTTTGTGTTATTGAGTACGGCATAAGTGAATCGACGACAGTTGTTCAGCATGCATTTCGAATGAAGTATGGTGTTAAACCTCCTGATAGGTGGTGTATTAAACATTGGTATAAACAGTTTTCACAGAATGGGTGTTTGTGCAAAGGGAAAAGTTCTGGACGGCCGAGAATGAGTGATGAAAATGTAGCCCTGATCTTACCCCCTGCGATTTTTTCTTATGGGGGTATGTTAAGGATATGGTGTTTCGGCCACCTCTCCCAGCCTCCATTATTGATTTGAAACGAGAAATAACAGCAGCTATCCAAACTGTTACGCCTGATATGCTACAGAGTGTGTGGAATGAGTTGGAGTATCGGGTTGATATTGCTCAAGTGTCTGGAGGGGGCCATATTGAACATCTCTGAACTTGTTTTTGAGTGAAAAAAAACCTTTTTAAATATTCTTTGTAATTATGTATAACAGAAGGTTATATTATGTTTCTTTCATTAAATACACATTTTTAAAGTTGTGGTATTCTTTTTGAATCACCCTGTATATTACAATAGCCAGTGCTTCATACTATTTAATACGGGATACAGAAATACAAACAATTCGTTATATACCCAGAACAGTCAACAAAAGGCTGATAAACAGCTAATACAATGTGAAGTTATGCAAATCACACTTGAAAGAACACATATTTGCATATCCAGCAGATTTTAATTGAAATGGATTAGGTAATTTTAATACAACATCAGTCTCTGGCACTAAACTTCGTTCATCTGTTGTCATAAATTTGATTGTTCCAGTCAATCGTTTGTAAAATGACACTTTAGCTCCATCTTTTAGGGCTTTAAGAACCTTAGCAGCATAATGTCTGAAAGAAACTTTCACAGTCACAAAATTTCCTAAAGAATTAACCATACTGATGAAAAAAGAAGAGTCATTATAGAGAAGAGATCCTTCAGACTCTTCAGAGTTTTACAACTCAAAGACCTTTCTCTTTGGTCTCTTATTCTGATCAGACTTCTTTCTTATCGCCCTATTAGATTTCTTCAGTTTCTTTTCTTTTGTTAATCTAGGTTGATCTTCAAGAATGTTTTTTTATGAGCTTGTCTGTCAGAATCATTGCTTTTGATTTCATGATTTGTTTTCTTCTTGGAAGAGGGGCTTTGGGATGAGGCCGAATGTCTTCTGGAGAGATCCATTCAATTCTTTTGCCATTCATCTTGACTTGTTTATAAGGATGAGGAATATTTAAATCTGTAGTTATGGTCTTGTTGAAACAGCAACCGTGGAAGTAGATGGCATATTGTTTCTCTGGTTAGAATCAGTGGGATAAGGCTGATTAGTTAAATAAGTTGGGAGATAGTCTTTAGGTCAAAAAAGTCTCTGTTTAGTAATTCAATACCACATGCCCTAAAACCACTGCATATATTTCGGCTGGTGAATGCAAAGGGAAAAGCTCTGCCAACCAGTCTAGCAACATCATAGATTGTGATAGATCTTCCTGTATCTGCCATAAGATCTAAACATGCTGTATTGTAGAAATTCTTGACAGATTCAACAACTCCCACATCCAGAGGTTGGAGCTTATGCCTTGTGTGAGGAGCCAAAGTAGCAAAATAATTCCATTTTCTTTTGCATATGATATTGCTGCTATGCTTGTGTGACTTTCATGATGATCAAGAATCATGAGCATAGGATGTTCCTTTGTAGGCCTCTCATGTTTTACGAAGTGCTGCAGGACTGGTAAAAATAGTTCACTGTTTGTCCATCCTGAGACAGTGGCTCCACCACCAGAGCCTGGTGGGGCATTACGCAGCATGTGACCTTTAAAATGCACCCCAGGAAACACAAGAAATGGTGGCACAGCTGTTCCAGAAGCACTGATTATTGCAACCATTGTCACAAGTGATCCTCTTTCAGCAGATGTAGCTTGTCCAACTGTTCTGCACTCAGTCTGTGCCAATACTTTAGGTGGTTTCTGCACAGTGGTTGCTGCAGCCTCATCCAGATTGTATATGTCTTGTAGTTCAAACCTGTATTTTGCTTTAAGGCAAATCAGATTGTCAAAGAACATTTGCCTCTGTGAAGCTAGTGGCCTACTTGTCTGTTCTGGCGTTTGTGATGAAAGTCTGTTTCGTTTCATAAATGCCCTGAGCCATTCCAGTCCTGACATTTTCTCTCTTTCCCAGGTCTGAGATACAGGGTTTCCATTCCTCTTAGCATATTCATAAGCCAGAGTCCTTGCAGTTTTTGTGGCTAAGCTATAATGGATATTGCATGCAGTTGTAATATAGTTAGCAAGTGTTGGAGTGGGACAGAGGCCCCAAGAAAGAAAGAAAGATGTGAGCCATTACTAAATTACATGAAGCATCATCAAATGTCAGAAAGAGAATTTCATAACCAATTTGAGCAACGGAATCCAGTGCTAAGTTAATAAAGTTAGCCCTCTCAAGCTCCCAAGCCATTAATTACAAAATAAACTTTGCAAAATTTCAAATATCCGTTAACAGAAGTTAGCATGCGCACTCTTGCTTCTTATGATGCTGAAAGCTGATAATTGTCCAGACCTGTCCAATAATCAACATACCCACTTGACTTCTGCCCATCCTATTCAACCTATTGCCTCTTTGCAATTTCATCTACCACTATTGCACAATACAATTTCTCACCCTTGTTTGACACTTCAGCAACTTTTCATTTCAAGACAGTTAGAGCTCTAGAGGTAAAACCTATTGATCTGTCAACAGAATTCTTAATGTAGCCTCGTGGGGCAAGTCGAAGTCAAAAGTCTCTTGTAGTTATAAGCTCGAGTTGAGTAGAACTGGAGAGTTAGTGCAAAAGGTCAGAATTCATATTGTCTCTTCAGCTGATAAAGCCCTCTTCTCCAATTCCTTTGAAGGTCCTGGGACCGAGGCCTGAAACACAAACATGAACTTTCCAAATTTACCAAATAAAGGAAAGGCAACCACTCACATATAGCTGGCTGTTGTGAGGTGTATTACAGAAAACAATTTTTACACTAGCTTTCAAGTTCGTGTAAAGTCTATTTTCTGTTGCACGCTTCTAAGTGCCACGCATCAGTCAGTTATAGGGGAGTGACTGCCTTTCCTTTATTTTCCATAAAAATGAGCTTTTCACACACTTCTTTATTACACGATGGAACAAGAGAATGAATAACAGTATTCCTTAACTTTGACCTCCAAAACTTTATGCATTTGTCAGAAACATTGGTCTTCTCTTTTAGCTGAGCAAGTGAAGACAATAACGACACTTTTTTCCTTACACCTTGCATTCAAAGCTCTCAGCTGATCAGCCTTCTGCTTTTCTTATACCACTTGATACCTAACAGCAAGAAGAACTTTCTTTGATTCTGCAGGAGGGTTAATGTCCTCTACTCGTATTTGTAATGGTAAAAATGGCTATAAAGACAAATGTAAACTTTTCTGATTTATGAACATCACAGAAAATATTCGTACATCATCATAACTGTAAGGCTTCTTCTTGGGTCCTGATGTTGAAGGCAATGAGAGGAACATCATTTTCACTTGGTATTTTGCTGGATATCATCCACATTTTGGGAATGTACTCCATCACAATCTGGTAACATTTATTGATGTCCTAATAACAAGTCAGATTACGTTCAACATGTCTGTTTCAGAAAAAAATGGAAAATAAAATCAAAAGTGTGGTAAAATCAACACATAGCAGCGCTTGATAAATTTATTTTTGTTGGTGATTTTCTTGATGTCAGAGATGTTGTGGGAAATCAAAAATTGTTGGCACACCATGAGCCTTTGACTACGCATTTCCAAACATCTCCCTATCAAAACATTCCTCTGCATAGTACTTAGAGCACACTTTCGAATACTTTGTAGTGATTGTTCCTTTTTACTTTCTAAAGCCATATTATTTACACTCTTCATTTTTTGGGAAACTAAAATAGAAAAATCACAAAAACTAGTGAACTCTCATACAAAAGGGAGGATCTAACAACCTACATGAAACAGAGTAAATTAATCTGACTTTCATGTATAAATCTTAGCTACAGATGAATATAGTATGAACATGTATACATAGACTAACAGTTTGTTCAAACATACTTCAAATTTATCTAGCACCTGTCTCATAAATACGAGGGTCACTCCAAAAGAAATGCATACGATTTTTTTTAAAATCCATTTTTTATTCTATATGTTTCAAAGTTTTACAGTGTGTAGATAAATCCTTTAGGAAAAATATTTTCATTTCTCCACATAATTTCCATCCCTCTCAACTGCCTTACGCCATCTTGGAACCAGCACTTTTATACCCGCACGGTAAAATTCTGGACCAACCTGCTGGAGCCACTATTTGGCAGCGTGCACAAGGGAGTCATCATCTTCAAATCTTGTTCCATGAAGAGAGTCTTTCAGTTTCCAAAGAGATGATAGTCACATGGAGCCAGGTCAGGACTGGAAGGCGGGTGTGTCACTGTTGTCCATCTGAGTTTTGTGATCACTTCCACGGTTTTTTGACTGACACGGGGCCATGCATTGTCTTGCAACAGCAAAACATCCTGCTTCTGCCGATGTGGTCGAACACGACTCAGTCGAGCTCGAAGTTTCTTCAGTTTCATCACACATGCATCAGAATTTATGGTGGTTCCACTTGGCACTATGTCCACAAGCAGGAGTCCTTCGGAATCGAAAAACACCGTAGCCATAACTTTTCCAGCAGAACGTGTGGTTTTGAATTTTTTTTCTTGGGTGAATGCTGCCACTCTATTGATTGCCTCTTCGTCTCTGGTGAAAAATTATGGAGCCATGTTTCGTCACCTGTTACAATTCTTTGAAGAAATTCATCTCCACCATTCTCGTACTGTTCCAAAAGTTCACTGCATACCATTTTTCCTGTTTCTTTGTGAGAGCCATTGTGAACATTCTGGGAACCCACCTTTTTTAACGCCAACACTTTCAGTATTCTGCAAACACTTCGTTCCCCTATCCCAAGGTAGCGTGACAATTCGTTTACTGTGATACGTCAGTGAGCAGTCACCAATTTGTTAACTCTCAGCACATTGTCTGGAGTGAGTGCAGTGTAGGCCTGCCACTGCGAGGACAATCCTCAATATTTCCATGCCCACTTTCATCACGTAACCTTCTTGTCCACCGACTAACTGTACTGCAATCGACAGCATCATCTCCGTACACCTTTTTCAACCTCTTGTGGATGTTTCATACTCTCTCCTTTTCACAACACAGGAATTCTATGACAGCACGTTGCTTCTGCTGAATGTCAAGTGCAGCAGCCATCTTGAAGACATGCTGTGATGGCACCACTCACAGGAACAGGTTGAACTAAGTCTGAAAACAAGCGAAAAGGATGTACCTACACACTGTAAAACTTTCACACATGCGGAATGAAAACTGTATTTTTACAAAAATAGTTTGCATTTCTTTTGGAGTGACCCTCGTACATGACAAAAAATACCAAAAATTAGCTCCTGTAGCAACAACAATACTGCACCACAGCTGCTATTAATAGTTAAGTGTACAGAAAGACATGTAAAATGAGGTAAATACATGTACTATCACAACAGGCAACTAAGTAGCATCATCCCAATTCCATACGATTAGCCTGATCTGATATCTAGAACATGCACAGTATGCTATCTTTTTTAAATGAAGCCCCATCACTTCTTCAGCAATCACCATTTCTCAGCAACAGGGAAAGCTTTTTAGTTTTCACCCTTTTATCTCCTGCACTTGGGAATGACTTGTAAGGGTGACAGGTCCATAAGTCTCTCCTCCAAGGGTCTGTTTCTTTATTTTTAGTGTGTCTTTTTCAATTTCCTATTCAACTAATGCCTTGGTCACTCTGTACTGATTCCGTAGTTCTACTCTGGTGGTACCTATTTCTGATGTGAAGTATGACATGTCTCACTTGGTATAATTTTTCACAAATTTTTGTGGACCTGAGTTTGATCAATTCCTCTGTATGTTCCCCACTGAGCTCCTTATGCAATGTCTGGAGGTGTGTGTATTGTGAAGCCCTAAGTATTTACTGAAGGACTTTATTTTGTAATATCAAGATGTGCTGTATTTGGGTCCTACTGTTGAGGCCCCATAGATATTTATATTCTATGGCAAAGGGAGCAACTAGACCGAATAACATCCTATGCAGGTGATTGGTCAGAAGACGTGATCTCATCAGTTGCAGCTCTGGCTGTCTGTGGAGTTGTGATGTCACGCCTTTCATCACATCGTGCATAAGACATCCCAATGCATGTCTGCATTTTAGAAAATGGCACTATATTAAGGTGTGTCATGATCAGAAGAAAATTCAAAGATAACCTGGACATGTAAAAATACTCTCAGGGCTACTCAGTCAGACACTCATGTGAAGAAATGGGTGCATGGTACACACAGAAAATGCTGGACAACCAAATATTGTGACAGATGTAGAAAAAGCCCACCTGCTGTATAAATGTAGTATTGTTTATTTACGGATTATCATTTCCAATACTCTTAGGCTTAATTTCGTTCCATGCATTGACTAATAAAATCCACAGCATAAGTATTTCCTGTAAACCTGTGCCAGTAATGTGACTCATAACTTTTATTTTAGGAAAAAAAAGTGTTTTGCTCTGCATGACCTTTGAATAAAAATAACTATGTGGCGTGAAGATAAAGTGGAAAACATGTCTGAACTAAAAATTTCAATATTAGTTCCATAGTTTTTCTTAAGATTTTGTAGTTAGCAAGTTAAAATGCACATGCCCTGTAAAAACTGCCTGAAAGTGGTGACATAACACAACAATTTGGTTTGACATTCCATTTTTTTAATAATATAAATACTGCACTCTGTTGCTGGGTACGTTCTGGGCCCTTTGTGGTCTAAAAAGAAAAATATTGATATTAAATAATAATATTGTCATTTAATATGTAAACAGTAATCCTGAGGCTCAAAATTAAATGAATACCAGGTTTGTAGATGTAAAATGCAAAAATTTGTACTCTATTTACTGAAATACATCATCATTTCAAGAATACATTGAATACAGTTAATGCTGTAAAGTGCACATACCATGAGATTTCCTCATTAGACTCGAGCAGTCCTTCTTCCTTGATACAGTTGCATAGAGATCTGGACAAAATATTCCTTGAGCCAAAGGTTTACAGGTTTCTTTTTTTGTGTGGGGAGTGTTGGTGGGGGGGAGGTAGAGGGGGAGCCACCATTAGTATTCTGACTGTTTTGATGCGGCCCGCCATGGATTCCTCTCTAGTGCCAACCTCTCCACCTCAGAGAAGCACTTGCAACTTGCGTCCACAATTATTTGCTGGACATATTCCACTGTCTGTCTTCCTCGACAGTCTTTTTGCTCATCAGCTCCATCTAATCCTGTGGAAGTTATTCCCTGGTGTCGTAACAGATGTCACTTCTTCTTGTCACTGTTTTCTATATATTCCTTTCCTCTCCAGTTCTGTGGAGAACTTCCTCATTGGAAACCTTATCAGTCTGTTTACTTTTGAATGTTCTTCTGTAACACCACATCTCAGATGCTTCAATTCTCTTCTGTTCCAGTTTTCCCACTACATATTTCACTGCAATACAACACTGTGCTCCACACATACATTCACATCAGCAGTTTCTTTCTCAAATTAAGGCCTATATTTCATATTAATAGACTTCTCTTGGGCAGAAATGCCCTTTTTGCTAATGCTAGTCTGCTCTTTATCTCCTACTTGCTCTGTCTATCTGGGTTATTTTGCTGCCTAGGTAGTAGAATTCCTTAACTTCGTGATTAATATAGGTACAAAATGAGAGCTGCCTCACTTTCTCTCACTTGGTTTCAACTATCTTTTGCAGTAAGCCAATTACACTAAAAGGTCATTGAATTACTTCAGTTACGAATACTCTTCATGCCTGGTGAGGTGAAGATCAATAAATTCACACCTTCCAAAAATTCACTACCTAAACAATACAAAATAATGTATGCAATACTATAAAAACTTTTTTTCCTTTATTGTATTTCAGTTCCCCATCAGGGTGGGCTGGCCGCTGCATATGCATTGCTCTTCAGCCGAAAGACATAGAATGAACAATAGAAGACATTTAAAAATAACATAAAGGAGAAAACATGGTGTACATAGATACAGAAAAAAGGGGGGAACATTATGGAAGACAACAGACAAAAGGGGCGACTGTAAAGTGGAGATAAAAAGCATAAAAAAGTAGCGCATACAAAAAAACCACACACTGGGACAATTGAAAGAACACAAGGCGCGGTATGACTGGAGCATAAAAGTATTGATGGATGGCATAGTACATAATGATCACTGACAATAATACTAAGTACAAGGCCAGCACACAATTAAAATCACACCTCTCGACACACAGGAGAACAGCATCAAACACAACACCGACGTGGCACGCTGATGATCAAAACAGAGGATCTGCCAGGTGCAAGGAGATGAGGGAGACCAGAAGAAGGGAGGTTGCGAAGGGAAGAGAGGGGAGAGATGGGCAGGGGGCGCACCAAAGAGAGCGAGGTGGGAGGGAGGGATGTGGGAAGGAAAGAGGCAAGGATGGGGTGCAGGGTCTCAGGGGGGAGGAGGAGGAAAATCCGCTCTGGAAGAAGGAGGGGAGAGGAATAAGGGGGCCCCTGGGAAAGGGGTGGGGAACAAGGCCAGGTTATAGTTGGAAGGAAGGGTAGATGTCACGGCGAAGTTTATCATCCGGGAGGGGGAGGCGCTGGAAGTACCCCTGATGAAGGAGATGGAGGATGTGGAGGTGTAGAGAGGGAGGGATACAGCGATAGAGGCGCGGCAATGGGCGGGGGGTGGGGGGGATCGAGCCTGCAGACAATGTAAAGTATGTGGAAATGTTGGAGGAACAGGAGGAGGTGGGGGAAGGGGGAGGAGTTCACACAGGAGCCGTGTGGGGGAAGTAAGGCAGATACGGAAGGCAAGGTGGAGCGTGTGGTGTTTGAGGATTTGGAGGGCCTTGAAAAAGAGGGTGGGAGCAGAGATCCAGGCAATGCTGGCATAACACAGGATAGGATGGATGAGGGATTTGTAGGTGTGTAGGATGGTGGAAGGATGCAATCCTCATGTCCGGAGAGACAGGAGTTTCAGGAGGCAGAGGCGGGAATGTGCTTTCTGCTGGACAGTCTGGAGGCAAGGGGTCCAGGTGAGGTGACGGTTTAGTATGGGATAAACGCAAATAGGGGAAAAGCGGAAATATGGGAAAAACGCAAATATGGGAAAAACGCAAATATGGGAAGACGCAAATATCGGAATGACGCAAATGTGGGAAAAACGCAAATATGACAAGAAAAGCAAATATGGGAAAAATTCAAATAAGGGAAAAAATGAAATATGGGAAAAACGCAAATATGGGAAAAACGCAAATATGTGAAAGAACGCAAATATCGTAAAAGCGAAAAACAGGGAAAAACTGAAATATGGGAAAAACACAAATATAAGAATAACTCAAATATGGGAATTCACAAATATGGGAATAACGCAAGTATGGGGAAAATGCAGAATGGGGAAAATCGCAAAAAAATGGGAAAAACGCAAATATGAGAAAAATGCAAATATGGGAAGAACGCAAATATGGGAGAAAATTAGATATAGGAAAAACGCAAAGATGGGAAAAAATTAGATATGGGAAAAACGCAAGTATGGGAAAGACCCAAATATAGGAAAAAAGCAGATATGGGAAAAAACAAAAATAATGGAAAAATGGAAATGTGTGAAAGAATGAAAATATGGGAAAGAACGCTAATATGTGAAAAAACGAAAATATTGGAAAAACGCAAATAAGGGAAAAACTGAGATACGGCAAAAATGCAAATATAAGGAAAACTCGAATAAGGGAAAAAAACAAATATGGGAATAACGGGAATATGGTATTAATGCAGATACTGGAAAAACGCAAAAAATATGGGATACACAAATATGTGAAAGAATGCAAATATGGAAAAAAACGCAACTATGGGAAAAGCGCACATATGGGAAAAACGCAAATATCGTACAACCGCAAATATGGGAAAAACGCGAATATGGGAAAAACGCAAACATGGGAGAAACGCAAACATGGGAAAAACGCAAATATGGGAAAAACACAAATATCGGAATAATGCAAATGTGGGAAAAATGCAAATATGGGAAAAATGCAAATATGAGAAATACGCAAACATGGGAGAAACGCAAACATGGGAAAAACGCAAATATGGGAAAAACGCTAATATGGGAAAAACGCAAATATGGGAAAAACACAAGTATCGTAAAAGCGCAAAACAGGGAAAAACTGAAATATGGGAAAAACGCAAATATAAGAATAACTCAAATATCGGAAATACACAAATACGGGAATAACGCAAGTATGTGAAAAACGCAGAAAGGGGAAAAACGCAAAAAATATGGGAAAAACGCAAGTATGGGAAAAATGCAAATATGGGAAGAACGCAAATATGGGAACAAATTAGATATGGGAAAAAATTAGATATGGGAAAAACGCAAGTATGGGAAAGACCCAAATATAGGAAAAAAGCAGATATGGGAAAAAACAAAAATATGGGAAAAATGCAAATATGTGAAAGAATGCAAATATGGGAAAGAACGCTAATATGTGAAAAAACGAAAATATGGGATAAACGCAAATAGGGGAAAAACGCAAATATGGGAAAAACACAAATATGGGAAAACGCAAATATCAGAATGACGCAAATGAGGGAAATACGCAAATATGACAAGAAAAGCAAATATGGGAAAAATTCAAATAAGGGAAAAACTGAAATATGGGAAAAACGCAAATATAAGAAAAACTCAAATATGGGAAAAACACAAATATAGGAATAACATAAATTTGGAGATAAACGCAGATATGGGAAAAACGCAAAAAATTTTGAAGAATGCAAATATGGGAAAAACGAAAATATGGGAAAAATGCAAATATCTGGAAAACGCAAATATGGGAAAAAAGCAAATATGGGAAAAACGCAAATATGTGAAAGAACGCAAATATGGAAAATACGCAAACATGGGATAAACGTTAATATGGGAAAAACTCAAATATGGGAAAAACGCAAATATCGTAAAAGTGCAAAACCGGGAAAAACTGAAATATGGGAAAAACGCAAATATAAGTATAACTCAAATATGGGAAATACACAAATATGGGAATAACGCAAGTATGGAAGAAACGCAATAAGGTGAAAAATGCAAAAAATATGGGAAAAACGCAAATATGGGAAAAATGCAAATATGGAAGAACGCAAATATGGGGAAAAATTAGATATGGGAAAACGCAAATATTGGAAAAAATTAGATATGGGGAAAACGCAAGTATGGGAAAGATGCAAATATAGGAAAAAAGCAGATATGGGAAAAAACAAAAATATGGGAAAAATGCAAATATGTGAAAGAATGCAAATATGGGAAAGAACGCTAATATGTGAAAAAACTAAAATATGGGATAAACGCAAATAGGGGAAAAACGCAAATATCGGAATGACGCAAATGAGGGAAATACGCAAATATGACAAGAAAAGCAAATATGGGAAAATTCAAATAAGGGACAAACTGAAATATGGGATAAACGCAAATATAAGAAAAACTCAAATATGGGAAAAACACAAATATGGGAATAACGCAAATTTGGAGAGAAACGCAGATATGGGAAAAACGCAAAAAATATTGGAAGAATGCAAATATGGGAAAAATGCAAATATGGGGAAAACGCAAATATGGGAAAAACGCAAATATGGGAAAAACGCAAATATCGGAAAAACGCAAATAGGTGAAAACGTGGATAGGGGAAAATGTAAATATGGGAAGAAACGCAAATATTGGAAAAACGCAAATAAGGGAAAAACTGAGATACGGGAAAAATGCAAATATAAGGAAAACTCGAATAAGGGAAAAAAACAAATATCGGAATAACGGGAATATGGGATTAATGCAGATACTGGAAAAACGCAAAAAATATGGGATACGCAAATATGTGAAAGAATGCAAATATGGAAAAAAACGCAACTATGGGAAAAACGAACATATGGGAAAAACGCAAATATCGTACAACCGCAAATATGGGAAAAACGCGAATATGGGAAAAACGCAAAAAATATGGGAAAAATGCAAATATGTGAAAGAATGTAAATATGGGGAAAAAAGGCTAATATGTGAAAAAACGCAAATATGGGATAAACGCAAATATGGGAAAAACGCAAATATGGGAGAAACGCAAACATGGGAAAAACGCAAATATGGGAAAAACACAAATATCGGAATAATGCAAATGTGGGAAAAATGCAAATATGAGAAATACGCAAATACGGGAAAAACGCAAATATGGGAAGACCACAAATATGGGGAAAAATCAAATATGGGAAAAAATCAAATTAGTGAAAAACGCAAATATAAGAAAAACGCAAATATGGGAAAAACTCAAATATGGGAAAAACGCAAACATGGGATAAACGCTAATATGGGACAAACGCTAATATGGGAAAAACGCAAATATGGGAAAAACGCAAATATGGGAAAAACGCAAGTATCGTAAAAGCGCAAAACAGGGAAAAACTGAAATATGGGAAAAACGCAAATATAAGAATAACTCAAATATCGGAAATACACAAATATGGGAATAACGCAAGTATGTGAAAAATGCAGAAAGGGGAAAAACGCAAAAAATATGGGAAAAACGGAAATATGGGAAAAATGCAAATATGGGAAGAACGCAAATATGGGAAAAAATTAGATATGGGAAAACGCAAATATTGGAAAAAATTAGATATGGGAAAAAGGCAAGTATGGGAAAGACCCAAATATAGGAAAAAAGCAGATATGGGAAAAAACAAAAATATGGGAAAAATGCAAATATGTGAAAGAATGCAAATATGGGAAAGAACGCTAATATGTGAAAAAACGAAAATATGGGATAAACGCAAATAGGGTAAAACGCAAAAATGGGAAAAACGCAAATATGGGAAAACGCAAATATCGGAATGACGCAAATGAGGGAAATACGCAAACATGACAAGAAAAGCAAATATGGGAAAAATTCAAATAAGGGAAAAACTGAAATATGGGAAAAACGCAAATATAAGAAAAACTCAAATATGGGAAAAACACAAATATAGGAATAACACAAATTTGGAGATAAACGCAGATATGGGAAAAACGCAAAAAATATTGGTAGAATGCAAATGGGGGAAAAACGCAAATATGGGAAAAATGCAAATATGGGGAAAACGCAAATATGGGGAAAACGCAAATATGGGAAAAACGTAAATATGGGAAAACGCAATATGGGAAAAACGCAAATATGGGAAAACATGGATATGGGAAAAATGCAAATATGGGAAGAAACACAAATATTGGAAAAATGCAAATATGGGAAAAACTGAGATATGGGAAAATGTAAATATAAGGAAAACTCGAATATGGGAAAAAAAACAAATATGGGAATAACGGGAATATGGGATTAATGCAGAATGGGAAAAACGAAAAAATATGGGAAAACCGCAAATATGTGAAGGAATGCAAATATGGAATAAAACGCAACCATGGGAAAAACGCAAATATGGGAAAAACGTAAATATGGTACAAACGCAAACATGGGAAAAACGCAAATATGGGAAAAACGCAAATATGGGAAAAACGCAAATATGGGAAAAACCCAAATATTGGAAAAACGCAAATATGGGAAGAATGCAAATACGGGAAATACGCAAATATGGGAAAAACGCAAATATGGAAGAAACGTAAATATGGGAAAAACGTGTAAGGTGTCAGGCAAATCCAACACCTTTCATGAAAACTCTGACATGATAAGCAAATCCAGTAGTATAGCTCCAAATAAATCGTGTCATTAAATTAACCAAAGTAATACGAGTAACGAGTGAGCAAATGGAATACCACAGACTAACACAAGAATGCCTAAATGCATGTCATACCTTCCCACCGTGAGACCGACGCAATTCCGAGGGGAAAAACGAGGACAGAAGCCGAGAGCAGAACCGTGTTAAGCTAGAAGACCCTACGATAACGGATGGAGTGAACACCCACGTCGATAGCCTACCGCTAAGTCTACGACCCACACGTTTTAGCGTGAGGCTTTTTCGCGTCTCTGTTACGTCAAGGACCACCCCCAGCCCATGTTAAAAGCTAGAGCCCTCCAGAAAAACAGTATAGATCTTACGATAACACAAAAAGGGCCACTACCACCCGCAAGTTTTAGCGTGAGACATTTTCGCGTCTCAGGTATGTCAAGGACCACCCCCCATCCCATGTTAAAAGATAGAGCCCTCCAGAAGAACAGTATAGATCTTACGATAACGCTAAAAGGACCACACCAGCCGCAGGTTTTAGCGTGAGACTTTTTAGCGTCTCTGTTACGTTGCAAACTTTAAAAACATTGCCCCACCACGAAAAGTATAACGTTTCTCATTGGATAGACAGAATTTTTGTAGGCGGAGCTTAAGGTTAACATTGAGACCCTGATTGGTCAGATGAAAACATAGCCAGATAGTTTTTTTAAACTAACTTCGGTAAATTGTAGTAAGGAGAAGTTAGAGGAGAGTGAGTTCCGAGACGGCGAGCTGGATGGCTGGTGCGCCACCCGCTGTCGCCCTGACGCTGCCTAAACACCGACAAGGTAATGAACGCACGTGATGCCGCATTTTTGAGCGCATAAAGCTTCACTCAGTACTGCAGAAGACTCATCTGTTACACCCCTTTTTTGCGTAATGCTAGTGTCGATCGTTAATTAAAACTCATGGTGTTCACATTTGCCACTTGAAGTAAAGATCTGAAACGCGATGATTTTTCTATTTTATAGTTATTGAGAAGCCACATCAGCCACTGTAATTTACGACAGATTAGATTAGTAATTAAAGATAATTGAGGATCACTGTAGACTATTTTGATAGTTTTCTCTTTTGTGAAACGTAATTTGAACATAGATTATAGATGTGATATGGCATAGGTCATCCTTCGATCGATTGTAGAACTTGGAAACCCATTCAGGGAATATTCGTTCACATTTTTGTTGAACGCAGTTGGTTTTTATCATCCTGTATTAAAACATTTCCTTTTATCAATAGTGCAATTTATAAATGATGTTTTGTGAGTAGAATAAAATTTCCAATGGTAAACTTAACTGCTTTTTCGACGTTATTTTACCAGCTAACTAAAAATAGGAAAGCCTTGAACCCTTTCCACTATATTTAGTTAGTATTAAGATTCTTTTACAATGAGTGCAGTGGAGCTGACGCTGAGATCATTTAGTATTTGGTTATATCATCGCTAGTCTCACTGAACTCTTCTGAATTCTACATGTCATGTGTGGTCTGGCGTCTCCTTACCAGCAACAGGTCCCAGGTTCAAACTAGTTAATTCCCTAAAAAACACGCTCAGAGCGTCGTTGCGCGAAAGTGGTAGTGAGACACGACATAGAACAATCAGACACCACCATGAATGTTTAGAAAATGGCGACCCTGCCAGGATGGTAAAATACCATAATTCAAGGTCGATTACATGCCTAATTAGATCAGAAAAAAGCAGCTAAAAATTTTTTCGTTACAATTTTTTTTCCTAACGTTATAAATAGTCGAAAACAGTAGCTGCCGTGATACATACCAGAAGTATTCAAGGGAGACATTCTAGCAGTGACAATAGCATAATTAAGTTATGAGTTTTGAAAATTGTTAGAATTAAGTTTTCTCTCCAATGCAAGCGCACAGGTGGCGGATACATCGTTGACAAGTTGGCTCTGACCCAACAAGTAAGTGAATGGATTGTCAGTCTTGGCAGTGTCAAGGCGTGTGAACAAAAAATTTATGAAATTCGTGAGATCGTATGAGCGCCGTGTGAACAAAAAATTTATGAAACGCTTGAGATCGTATGAGCGCATGTTAATGCGAAGTAGGGCGCGTGAATTGCTTTTAAAACAGAAAATAAGGGATTCGGAAAGATTAGCAATGGCAGATCGAGACCTTGACCGAAGTGAGGTAGAGACCCAGCATGAAAATGGACAGAGAATAGAGGACAATGCAACAGACGATGCAGTATCGCGAGAAATAGGACAGATAACGCACCATAACGTGGATAATGTACGTCGAGGCATAGAAAACCTAGGTCAACATACGACAGAGGAGCAGGAAAGTAGAGAGAGACAGTCGATGAGGATTCTAACTTGCGTCTTGAATACGTAGAACCCATAGTACAAGTAATCAGAGCTCCCTCACCACATAGTACAAGGAATGTGAGCAGAAACGTGTCACAGCACAGTTCAATGCAATCGGCTGCGAACCAACACTTGGGCGAAAACACAGAGCGTAGGACGTCGGAAGAAACTGCAATAGGACCCACCAATCTGGCAGAATTATTACAACAAATTATGGAAACCATGACAAGGCAAAATAAAGACATAGCGAACCAAATTCAAATTTAGAATGCAGAAACCACGAGAAAATGCGTGAGATTAAAGAACAAAACAAAAAAATTCAGTTACACCTAAGTCATATTGAAGAGGAGGCAAAAGAATCTCGAGAAGTGATAGGACAGGTAATAACAGGTCACAATCAATTGAGAACAGACATTGACGAGGTACAAGCGGACGTACAAACATTGTGTAATGACACTGAGGACGAGATCAAAACATTACGTAACTAGACCCACGGAGAAGTCAAGAAAGTAGAGAAACAGATAAACGAAATTACTAGACAAGCAGCAGGTACAGCGCGTGAAATTGTTGAAAACAGTATGTTACACAAACGTATCACAAAAGCAGTGCTGAAAAGATATGATAACCGCATAGTCAAAATAGAAGCGCAAACGAAGCGACAATTTCAGAAATTGCGAACAGAGTTGTCGCAAACCATTGAAGAGCATAGTGAACAGGATCGAACAAGCACAGAGTCTACAACCACATCCGTATCTGTAACAGCACCGGAAAAACAAGCAATTAACGAAAATATTACGCATTTGCGATTCCAATCACAGGCGGAAAGTAACATACGTGAAATCAGACAGCCTGCACCGCGGGTACGCGAAAGTTACAGTGGACAATATCCAATGGATCTACCACAACAGGAAAGAACGACGGGAGAAATTATCAGAAACAAAAGTGGCGAAGAATCACAAATTTCATATGGAACTATGACGAACTACGATAACGATCATTTCCTCACAGTCAGAAAATTTCAACACTTTCGAGAAGGAAACTTATTACATCCACGAACTTTTATTGATCAATTCCGAGTAGGATTACCAGAACACTGGACGCTAGCACACAAATCAGACTTTATATGTGCACACATGTCAGGAACAGTCTCTGAAACCATGCAGGATGTTGCAGCGACATGCCGATCTTACAAAGATTTCAGAGAGAAGTTTCTCTCACGATATTGGTCCAGCGAAGCACAGAACAGAGTGAAATACGAATTATTACAGAACCCATATTTTGAAAATTCAGGAGAGAAGAGTCCCGTGAAATTTTTCGAAGTAATGGCAAACAAAAATCAATGCTTAGATGTACCATACAGTGACGGAGAGTTGATTAAATTATGCGCGATGAAACTACCATTGAAATACCAGAAATCATTAGTAGGTCGCGGAGGCAATGACGTTGAAGCATTTAAAGGTATTCTAAGGGAACTAGAGTTCATATTTTCGGAAGATGACGCAAGAAATAGAAGAAGCGCACGTGAAAACAAATGCAAAAAGCAGTGGAATCCACAAGACACAGCACGAAGAAACAATAATTACGAACCACGTGATAACTTCGCGCCAAGAAACGACAATAGAATTCAACAAAGAACCGGTTATGGATTTAGAAAAGAATATGGCAATAACTGTAATTCACCCAGGAACGGCAACAACTATTACAGAGCGAATAACGACAACCGGAACGGGTACTGGAGAACCAATAGACCGACAAATTATCAACAAAGAAACCACGATCAACAAGCTGAACAAGAAAAGCGAATACAGATAGAAGAAGTGGAGGTAAGGCCACCAAAACCAAAACCCCATAAACGTTCCGATTGACAACTAAGCGCCCATGCCAAAGAGAATGGCGCACCGACCCAGGACAATTACAGCACCTTGAAGAGAGAAGTAAAAATCTTATCACGTGAAGAGAAGAAGGAAGAAACAAATCCACAGGGACCAGATGAAAACGAAGACAAGAAAATAACAATATCGTGTTGGGACGAAGTTAATTAGGAGAATACTGACGAGGAAGATGAATTACCAGAGGCATGCACAACGAATGTAGGAGGAAAGGACGAAGTAATGAGTATTGCAGAGCTATTTGAGATGAAAACCAGGGAAAGCGAATTCAATGAGGATAATGCGCAGTCGACGGAAGTTGAAAATTAGTTACGAGTGGGCACACAACCCAACATATATAATGAAGGAAGTTATGAAGCGATAATTAGAGCATTTAGATGCGATTATGTGGAAGTAGCGACGAAGAAGGAGAAGATAGACGAGGATGAGGAAAAAGTAGGCGATGTAGAAGAAAGCGTAAATGAAGGAAGAAATAGAGAAGAGGAAATGAAAGAGAGAGAAGTAGCAGTCGAAGCTTATCCTACAGAAAGTTCGAATTCAGAAGGGAAATTCCTAAAAAGACTCATTTATGATTCAGTGGAGGATTCGTTGATGCAAGAGGAAGAAGAACAGAACCAACCCTTTCAAATTCAACCAATTGTGAAGGCTATGGTAAAGCATATCCCAGTCAATATTGTAATTGATAGCGGAAGTGAACTGACTGCGATCTCAGAAAATTTATTCATGCAGTGTAATGCCAATGAGGAATTGTCAGTTCTGAAAACATGTAAGATTAAAGTAAGAGGTCCTATTAGAAACAATGCTGGGGAAGTTACGAGACAAACAAGGTTAACTCTTTCGTGCCAAGGTCAAAAGATCGAAGCCAACTTCGTGATTATACCTAAACTAACTGTAGATTTGATTATAGGTGCAGATTTTTTAAATGAGAGACGAGCGATAATAGATATGGGGAAAGGTAGCGTAACATTCGGGAATGTCACAATTCTCTTTGAGCAAAAGCTAAAATTAGAAGAAATACCATTTATAAAATAAATTAAGAATGATGCGAGATAAAGAGGATGAAAAATTAGGATGGTATGCACAAAAGGGGGAATAGCCTCAACTCATGTTAGAAGTCCATAAAGAATTCGACGAAAAATTGCAAAAAGTTCAAGGTATTTCAGAAAACAGTAAAAGAGAATTAGAGGGTATTTTACGAGAGAAAGCAGAGGTATTTTTACCCGAGACTGGCAGTATTAAACGCTTTCAGTACAAGATTGAAGATTAATTTTATTACTGGTAAATAATCAGCACAATATTTCAAGATTATGTTGCAGATAAGATCGTCAGGAGAAAGAAGAATGAAGAGAGAGGAAGGTGGGAAAAATAAAGTAATTTCAATAATAACACCAATAGTGCCATAGCTTAAGGTGAAGGGATAAAGCGTAGATAGTCTAACAGCATGAAATACTAAAATACTATACACCACGACATTACACAAAAATAAAAAACGAATTTGAGGATTCTTGAGTAGACGTTAAGACGCCAAATATCTTAGAATTGTAACATGGAAAGGGCGCCGAAATTTGTAAAGCTTTTTAAGAAGGCGTAAAACAAGTAGGTACTAGATATATGTTAGATGATTATAAGTAAAACTTTTTGTAAGAACCATTGTAAAAACTCCAGCAAGGAAGATATGCAACGACCCACAATTTGCAACGCGAGATGTATCAAGAAAGAAAAGGACGTAATCAGCAAGACACGATTCCTACATAGCAGGAACGTCGAGAGAAGGGAAAGGACAGCGAAACTAACAGATGGCCCTTGTACAGAAAGTGGGCAATAAATTTGCCCACTAGGAGGAACCCTGATGGGATGGAACACCGAGCCGCACAGTGACAGACCCCTGCAGAGACATGACAGAACGCCGAACGTCAGTATGGACAGACAAGAAGACGCCCCACTTTCGCCGCTTGTATACCCCAGGGCGCCCCCGACTCAGTGGAGCGAGCAAAAAACGGCCCGACGAGAAGACCAGTTGGGCAAGCCACCGCTGGCAAAATATATGCGTAAAAGTCACACTACTGCTATTAAACAGCACGCTGATGCACGAAACTGAAGAAGAACTTCCACAAAGTAAAAATGACACGCCCAAACAATTTATCAAACTGTTACTAGGAGGAGAACTTTAAAGCGACTAGTTATCAATAAATATTTCCATATACTGCCCAGAGAAGAACCAAGAAGCAAGTAAGAAGTAGAGAAAAAGCAGGAAGAACAGAAGTTGAAGATTCGCAAGATTGAGACCAAGAAAGAAGATGGGTGAAAAATAGACGACATATCTCCCAAATCCCTATCCTATTGTAAACTAGTCGTCTGCGAAGTATTACAACGAAAAACGACCGCATTCAGCTACACATAACGATGACTTTCACGCATACAAAGCCAGTAAACCATGAGATTTTGCACTCATAGCTCCATTCCATTATGGGACCTCCACAACATCGACACACACTTGCAAAGCCAACAAGGAACGACGAACGAAGCTGTACATCAAATACTTGCCCACATCCATTTCGCTCAAGTTCATCACCTTCGTGCAAAAGTATTCGCCAACCTCATGCTTAAACATTCATAGGATTGTGTGAATGTGCGAAATCAAATTATGTGATGTAGGAATTGTGCAAAAGAAACGTGTGAAAAACTAAATCAGTTAAGCACACCAGACAGCTAATAAACTACAAAATAACAGTCATTGACTATGGACTTAAATAAAAAATAGACTATCGATAAAAATAAGTCATTAGTTCTGAAATGGACAGTATATAAAGAAACAATATGCCACTTATTTTCTCCTAAAAAATGAAAGAATAACTATATTTTACTTAGTTTCTCCTTATAAAAACAAAGAATAAAAAATTATCTTGTTGGATGTTTTCCTTCTTTTTAAACATTTGTACCATTTAGTATGATAATATCTCAATACTTGTGTATGTATATGTCTTTGTCAAAGCAATTCTTGGAAATAATTCTTATTTGTTAGTGTAACAATGTGGAAATGAGTGTCTAGAAACAAAAACATTTTACTTGTACATGATATTTAGAAAATGTGTTAGGAATAGATTTTACTTAATTAATATATTTATATAAACAATATTTCTAAGAAAATCGATGTGAAAGACTCTTCACTTTCGAAAACAAACTTCCTAAAAAACTAACTTCACACTTAATAAAAAAAGAAAATAATTAAACATTAATAATAGCATAAAAATATTCTTCTCTTGTCATTCTTAATTATAATGTGGAAGAATATAAAAATATAAATTAGTAATACCTAGCATAGAACAGAATAACGTGGCTGAACAGTAGGCAACAAAATTTAGACACCGGAATAATTTTTGACTGATTTAGACAAAGATTCAATCATTGCCTAACTTCAGTGCAAAAATTAAGTTCGAAGGGTGGTGATATGTAAGGTGTCAAGCAAATCCAACACCTTACATGAAAGCCCTGACATGATAAGCAAATCCAGTAGTATGTCACATAGCTCCAAATAAATCGTGTCATTAAATTAACCAAAGTAATACGAGTAACGAGTGAGCAAATGGAATACCACAGACTAACACAAGAATGCCTAAATGCATGTCGTACCTTCCCGCCGTGAGGCAGACGCAGTTCCGAGGGGAGAAACGAGGACAGAAGCCGAGAGCAGAACCGTGTTAAGCTAGAAGACCCTACGATAACGGATGGAGTGAACACCCACGTCGATAGCCTACCGTTAAGTCCACCGACCTCATGTTTTAGCGTGAGGCTTTTTCGCATCTCAGTTACGTCAAGGACCACCCCCAGCCATGTTAAAAGCTAGATCCCTCCAGAAAAACAGTATAGATCTTACGATAACACAAAAAGGGCCACTACCATCAGCAAGTTTTAGCGTGAGACTTTTTTGCGTCTCATGTACGTCAAGGACCACCCCCCAGCCCATGTTAAAAGATAGAGCCCTTCAGAAGAAAAGTATAGATCTTACGATAACGCTAAAAGGACCACACCAGCTGCAGGTTTTAGCGTGAGACTTTTTAGCGTCTCTGTTACGTTGCAAACTTTAAAAACATTGCCCCACCACGAAAAGTATAACGTTTCGCATTGGATAGACAGAATTTTTGTAGGCGGAGCTTAAGGTTAACATTGAGACCCTGACTGGTAAGATGAAAACATAGCCAGATAGTTTTTTTTAAACTAACTTCGGTAAATTGTAGTAAGAAGAAGTTAGAGGAGAGTGAGTTCCGAGACGGCGAGCTGGATGGCTGGAGCGCCAGCCGATGTCGCCCTGACGCTGCCTAAACACCGACAAGGTAATGAATGCACGTGATGCCGCATTATTGAGTGCATAAGGCTTCACTCAGAACTGCAGAAGACTCATCTGTTACACCCCTTTTTGCGTAATACTAGTGTCGATCGTTAATTAAAACTCATGGTGTTCAATATGGGAAAACCCAGATATGGGTAAAATGCTAAAAATATGGGAAAAACGCAAATATGAAAAAAACAACGCAAATATGGAAAAAAACGCAAACATGGGAGAAATGCAAATACGGGAAAAACGCAAATACGGGAAGAACGCAAATATGGGAAAAAATCAAATATGGGAGAAACACAAATATGTGAAAAACGCAAATATGGGAAAAATGCAGATATGGGAAAAACGCAAATATTTGAAGAAACGCAAATATGGGAAAAACGCAAATAAGGGAAAAACACAAATACGGGAAAAACGCAGATATGGGAAAAACTTAAATATGGGAAAAACACAGTATGGGGAGAAACGCAAATATGGGAAAATCTCAAATATGGGAAAAATGCAAATATGGGAGTAACTCAAATATGGGAAAAGCACAAATATGGGAATAACGCAAATGTGGAAAAAAATGCAAATATAAGAAAAACGAAAATGTGGGAAAAACGCAAATATGGGAAACATGCAAACAGAGGAGAAACGCAAATATGGGAAAAACGCAAATTTGGGAAAATCGCAAATATGGGAAAAAATCAAATATGGGAAAAACGCAAATATGGGAAAAACGCAGATATGGGGCAAACACAAAGTTTGTAAAAACGCAAATATGGGAAAAACGCAAAAATGTTTCAGGTGGCTCTGAGCACTATGGGACTTAACATCTATAGTCATCAGTCCCCTAGAACTTCGAACTACTTAAACCTAACTAACCTAAGTATATCACACAACACCCAGCCAACACGAGGCAGATAAAATTCCTAACCCCGCCGGGAATCAAACCCGTTAACCTGGGCGTGGGATGCATGAACGCTACCACACGACCACGAGATGCCGGTGGGAAAAAGGCAGATATGGGAAAAACACAGTTATGGGAAGAAACGCAAATATGGGAAAAACGCAAATATGGGGAAAACGGAAATATGGAGAAAATGTAAATATGGGAAAGAGGTAAATATGGGAATAACACAAAAATTGGAAAAATGCAAATATGGGAAAAAAGCAATATATTTGAATACGCAAAATATGGGAAAAACGCAAAATATGGAAAAAAGTTAAAACGTAGGAAAAAGGAAAAATATGGGAAATACGCAAATATGGGAAAAATGCAAATATGGGAAAAACGCAAATATTGGAAAAATGCAAATATGGGAATACCGCAAAATATGGGATAAACGCAAATATGGGAAAAACGCAAATATGGGAAAAATGCAGATATGGGAAAAACGCAAATACGGGAAAAACTCAAATATGGGAAAAACGCAACTATGGGAAAAACGCAAATATCGGAAAAACGCAAATATGGGAAAAACACATATATGGGAAAAACGCAAAAGGGGGAAAAAAGCAAATATGTGAAAGACGCATATGCGTGAAAAACACAAATACGGGAAAAACGCAAATTTGGGCAAAAATCAAATATGGCAAAAACGCAATTATGGGATAAACGCAAATATGGGAAAAACGCAAATATGGGTAAAATGCAGATATTTGAAGAAACGTAAATATGGGAAAAACGCAAATAAGGGTAAAACACAAATACCAGAAAAACGTAAATATGGGAAAAACTCAAACATGGGAAAAACACAGTATGGGAATAACGCAATTATGAGAAAAAATCAGATATGGGAAAAACGCAAAAATATGGGAAAAACGCAAATATGTGAGAGAACGCAAATTTGGAAAAAACGCAACTATGGGAAAAACGCAATATGGGAAAAACGCAAATGTGGGATATACGCAAATATGTGAAAAACGCAAATACTGGAAAAACATAAGTACGGGAAAATGGAAATATGGGGAAAACGCAGATTTGGAAAAAACGCAAATATTGGAAAAACGCAAATATGGGAAAAATTCAGATATGGTAAATACGCAAATATGGGAAAAAGGCAGTTTTGGGTAAAACGCAAATATGGGAAAAATGCAAATATGGGAAAAACGCAAATATACGAAAAACGCAAATATGGGAAAAACGCAAATATCGGAAAAACGCAAATATAGGAAAATGCGGATATGGGAATAATGCAAATATGGGAAGAAACGCTAATATTGGAAAAACGCAAATAAGGGAAAAAGTGAGATACGTGAAAAACGCAAATATAACAAAAACTCCAATATGGGAAAAACACAAATATGGGAATAACGGGACTATGGGATTAATGCAGATATGGGAAAAACGAAAAAATATGGGAAAACCACAAATATGTGAAAGAATGCAAATATGGAATAAAACGCAACCATGGGAAAAACGCAAAAATGGGAAAAACGCAGATATGGGAAAACTGTAAGTATAGAACATACGCAAAAACGGGATAAAACGCAAATATGTGAAAAACGCAAATATGGGAAAATGTAAATATGTGAAAAACGCAAATATGGGAAAAATTCAAATACGGGAAAAGCGCAAATATGGGAAGAACGCAAATATGGGAAATACGCAAATATGGGAAATACGCAAATATGTGAAAAACGCAAATATGGGAGAAACGCCAATATGAGATAAACGCAGATATGGGAAAAACGTAAATACAGGAAGATCGCAAATATGGGAAAAACGCAATATGGGAAAAACGCAAATGTGGGAAACACATAAATATGGGAAAACCGCAAATAACAGAAAAGAACAAATATGGCAAATACCCAAATACGGGAAAAACATAAATACAGGAAAAACATAAATACGGGGAAAACGCAAATATGGGAAAAAAATCAAATATGAAAAAACGCAAATATGGGAAAAACGCAAATATAAGAAAAGAAGAAATATGGCAAAAACGCAAATATGGGAAAAACGCCAAAATGGGAAAAACGCAAATATGGGAAAAATGTAAATATGGGAAAAACGCAAATATGGGATTAACGAAAATATGGAAAAAACGCAAATATGGGAAAAACGCGAATATGGGGAAAACGCAAATATGGGAAAAAAGCAAAATATTTGAAAAACGCAAAGTATGGGAAAAACGCAAAATATGGGGAAAAGTTAAAATGTGTGAAAAATGAAAAATTTGGGAAAAACGCAAATGTCAGAAAAACACGAATATTGGAAAAACGCAAATATTGGAAAAACGCAAATGTGGGAGAAACACAAATATGGGACAAACGCAAATACGGAAAAACGCAAATACGGGAAGAACGCAAATATGAAAAAATTTAATATGGGAAAAACGGAAATATGGGATAAACCCAAATATGGGAATAACGCTAATACTGGAAAAACACAGATATGGGAAAAACGCAAATATTTGAGGAAACGCAAATATAGGAAAAACGCAAATAAGGGAAAAACACAAATACCAGAAAAACGCAAATATGGGAAAAACTCAAATATGGGAAAAACACAGTATGGGAATAACGAAAATTTAGGAAAAACCCAGATATGGGAAAAACGCAAAAAATTTGGGAAAAACGAAAATATGTGACAGAACGCAAATTTGGAAAAAAACGCAAACTTGGGAAAAACGCGAATATGGGTAAAACGCGAATATGGTAAAAACGCAAATATGGGAAAAACGTAACTATGGGAAAAACGCAAATATAAGAATAAAACAAATATGGCAAATACGCAAATATGGGAAAAACGCAAATATGGGGAAAAACGTAAATATGGGAAGAAACGCAAATATGTGAAAAACGCAAATATTGGAAAAACGTAAAGATGGGAAAAATGTAGATATGGGAAAAACGCATATGTGGGATATACGCAAATATGTGAAAAACGCAAATACGGGAAAAACATAAATACAGGGAAAACATAAATACGGGGAAAACGCAAATATGGGAAAAAATCAAATATGAAAAAACGCAAATATCGGAAAAACGCAAATATAAGAAAAGAACAAATATGGCAAAAACGCAAATATGGGAAAAACGCCAAAACGGAAAAAACGCAAATATGGGAAAAATGAAAATATAGGAAAAACGCAAATATGGGAAAAAAGAAAAGTATTTGAAAAACGCTAAATATGGGAAAATCGCAAAATATGCGGAAAAGTTAAAATGTGGGAAAAAGCAAAAATATCGGAAAAACGCGAAATTGGAAAAATACAAATATTGGAAAAATGCAAATATGGGACAAACGCAAATAAAGGAAAAACGCAAATACGGGAAGAACGCAAATATGGGAAAAAATCAAATATGGGAAAAACGCAAATATGGGATTAACGAAAATATGGAAAAAACGCAAATATGGGAAAAACGCGAATATGGGGAAAACGCAAATATGGGAAAAAGGCAAAATATTTGAAAAACGCAAAGTATGGGAAAAACGCAAAATATGGGGAAAAGTTAAAATGTGTGAAAAAGGAAAAATATGGGAAAAACGCAAATATCGGAAAAACACGAATATTGGAAAAACGCAAATGTGGGAGAAACGCAAATATGGGACAAACGCAAATACGGAAAAACGCAAATACGGGAAGAACACAAATATGAGAAAAAATCAAATATGGGAAAACGCAAATATGGGATAAACCCAAATATGGGAAAAACGCTAATATGGGAAAAACGCAGATATGTGAAAAACGAAAATATTTGAAGAAACGCAAATATGTGAAAAACGCAAATAAGGGAAAACACAAATACCAGAAAAACGCAAATATGGGGAAAACTCAAATACGGGAATAACGCAAATATGGAAAAAACGCAAATAGGGAGAAAAACGCAAATATGGGAAAAACGTAAAAATGAGAAAAATGCAGATATGGAAAAACGTTAATAATGGAAGATCGCAAATATGGGAAACACGAAAATATGAGAAAAAAGCAAAATATATGAAAAACGAAAAATATTGGGAAAACGCAAAATATGGGGAAAAGTTAAAATGTGGGTAAAAGCAAATATATGGGTAAAACGCAAATATCGGAAAAGCGCGAATGTTGGAAAACGCAAATGTGGGGAAAACGCAAATATGGGACAATCGCAAATACAGGAAAAACCAAATACGGGAAGAACGCAAATATGAGACAAAATGTAATATGGGAAAAACGCAAATATGGGAAAAACGCAATATGGGAAAAACGCATATGTGGGATATATGCAAATATGTGAAAAACGCAAATACGGGAAAAACATAAATACGGGAAAAACATAAATATGGGAAAAACGCAAATATGGGAAAAATGCAAATATGGGAAAAACGGAAATATGGGAAAAAAGCAAAATATTTGAAAAACGCAAAATATGGGAAAAACGCAAAATATGAGGTAAAGTTAAAATGTGGGAAAAAGCAAGAATATGGGAAAAACGCAAATATCGGAAAACGCGTTATTGGAAAAACACAAATATTGGAAAAACGCAAATATGGGACAAACGCAAATACGGGAAAAACGCAAATATGGGAAGAACGCAAAAATGGGAAAAAATAAAGTATGGGAAAAACGCAAATATGGGATAAATGCAAATATGGAAAAAACGCAAATATGTGAAAAACGCAGATATGGGAAAAATGCAAATATTTGAAGAAACACAAATATGGGAAAAACGCAAATAAGGGTAAAACACAAATACAAGAAAAACGCAATTATGGGAAAAACTCAAATATGGGAATAACACAGTATGGGAATAACGCAAATATGAGAAAAACTCAGATATGGGAAAAACGCAAAAATATGGGAAAAACCCAAATATGTAAGAGAACGCAAATTTGGAAAAAACGCAAACAAGGGAAAAACGAGAATTTGGGGAAAACGCAAATATGGTAAAAACACAACTATCGGAAAAACGCAATATGGGAAAAACGCAAATGTGGGATACATGCAAATATGTGAAAAACGCAAATACGGGAAAAACATAAATACAGGAAAAACGCAAATATGGAAAAAATCAAATATGGGAAAAACGCAAATATGGAAAAAACGCAAATATGGGAAAAACGCAAATATGGGAAAAACGCAAATATGGGAAAACGCAAATATGGGAAAAACGTAAATATGACAAAAACATAGATATGGAAAAACGTAAATATGGGAATATCGCAAATATGGGAAAAACGCAAATATGTGAAAATAGCAAAATGTTTGAAAAACGCAAAATATGGGGAAAAGTTAAAATGTGTGAAAAAGGAAAAATATGGGAAAAACGCAAATATCGGAAAAACACGAATATTGGAAAAACGCAAATATTGGAAAAACGAAAATGTGGGAAAAACGCAAATATGGGACAAACGCAAATACGGAAAAACGCAAATACAGGAAGAATGCAAATATGAGAAAAAATCAAATATGGGAAAAACGGAAATATGGGATAAACCCAAATATGGGAAAAACGCTAATATGGGAGAAACACAGATATGGGAAAACCGCAAATATTTGAGGAAACGCAAATATGGGAAAAACGCAAATAAGGGAAAAACACATATACCAGAAAAACGCAAATATGGGAAAAACTCAAATATGGGAAAAACACAGTATGGGAATAACGAAAATTTAAGAGAAACCCAGATATGGGAAAAACGCAAAAGATATGGGAAAAAACCAAATATGTGGCAGAACGCAAATTTGGAAAAAAACGCAAACTTGGGAAAAACGCGAATATGGGTAAAACGCGAATATGGCAAATACGCAAATATGGGAAAAACGCCAAAATGGGAAAAACGCAAATATGGGAAAACCGCAAATATGGGAAAAACGCAAATATGGGGAAAAATGCATATATACGAAAAACGCAAATATGGGAAAAACGCAAATATCGGAAAAACGCAAATATAGGAAAATGCGGATATGGGAATAATGCAAATATGGGAAGAAACGCAAATATTGGAAAAACGCAAATAAGGGAAAAAGTGAGATACGGGAAAAACGCAAATAGAACAAAAACTCGAATATGGGAAAATACATATATGGGAATAACGGGATTATGGGATTAATGCAGATATGGGAAAAACGAAAAAATATGGGAAAACCACAAATATGTGAAAGAATGCAAATATGGAATAAAACGCAACCATGGGAAAAACGCAAAAATGGGAAAAACGCAAATATGGGAAAACTGTAAGTATAGAACAGACGCAAAAACGGGATAAAACGCAAATATGTGAAAAACGCAAATATGGGGAAAACGTAAATATGGGAAAAACGCAAATATGGGAAAACTTCAAATACGGGAAAAGCGCAAATATTGGAAGAACGCAAATATGGGAAATACGCAAATATGGGAAATACGCAAATATGGGAAATATGCAAATATGTGAAAAACGCAAATATGGGAGAAACGCAAATATGAGATAAACGCAGATATGGGAAAAACGTAAATATGGGAAGATCGCAAATATAGGAAAAACGCAATATGGGAAAAACGCAAATGTGGGAAACACATAAATATGGGAAAACCGCAAATACCAGAAAAGAACAAATATGACAAATACCCAAATACGGGAAAAACATAAATACAGGAAAAACATAAATACGGGGAAAACGCAAATATGGGAAAAAATCAAATATGAAAAAACGCAAATATGGGAAAAACGCAAATATAAGAAAAGAAGAAATATGGCAAAAACGCAAATATGGGAAAAACGCAAAATGGGAAAAACGCAAATATGGGAAAAATGTAAATATGGGAAAAACGCAAATATGGGATTAACGAAAATATGGAAAAAACGCAAATATGGGAAAAACGCGAATATGGGGAAAACGCAAATATGGGAAAAAAGCAAAATATTTGAAAAACGCGAAGTATGGAAAAAACGCAAAATATGGGGAAAAGTTAAAATGTGTGAAAAATGAAAAATATGGGAAATACGCAAATGTCAGAAAAACACGAATATTGGAAAAACGCAAATATTGGAAAAACGCAAATGTGGGAGAAACGCAAATATGCGACAAACGCAAATACGGAAAAACGCAAATACGGGAAGAACGCAAATATGAGGAAAAATCAAATATGGGAAAAACACAGTATGGGAATAACGAAAATTTAGGAAAAACCAAGATATGGGAAAAACGCAAAAAATATGGGAAAAAGGAAAATATGTGACAGAACGCAAATTTGGAAAAAAACGCAAACTTGGGAAAAACGCGAATATGGGTAAAACGCGAATATGGTAAAAACGCAAATATGGGAAAAACATAACTATGGGAAAAACGCAATATGGGAAAAACGCAAATGTGGGAAACATGTAAATATGGGAAAAACGCAAATATAAGAATAAAACAAATATGGCAAATACGCAAATATGGGAAAAACGCCAAAATGGGAAAAAGGCAAATATGCGAAAACCGCAAATATGGGAAAAACGCAAATATGGGGAAAAACGTAAATATGGGAAGAAACGCAAATATGTGAAAAACGCAAATATGGGAAAAACGTAAAGATGGGAAAAAAGCAAATGTGGAAAAAGCAGATTTGCAAAAAACGCAAATATGGGATAATCGCAAATATCGGAAAAACGTAGATGTGGGAAATATGCAAATAAGGGAAAAACGCAGTTTTCGGATTAACGTAAATATGGAAAAAACGCAGATATGCGAAAAAAGCAAATACGGGAAAAACTCAAATATGGGAAAAACGCAAATAAGGGAAAAACGCAAATATGGGAAAAACGAAAATATGGGAAAATCGCAAATAGGAGGATAATGCAGATATGGGAAAAACGTAAATAAGGAAAGATCGCAAATATGGGAAAAACGCAAATACGGGAAAAAAGCAAAATATTTGAAAAACGCAAAATATGAAGAACGCAAAATAAGGGGAAAAGTTAAAATGTGGGAAAAAGCAAAAATATGGGAAAAACGTAAATACTGGAGAAACGCGAATATTGGAAAGACGCAAATATTGGAAAAACGCAAATGTGGGAAAAACGCAAATATGGGACAAACGCAAATACAGGAAAAACGCAAATACGGGAAGAAAGCAAATATGGGATAAAATCAAATATGGAAAAAACGCAGATATGTGAAAAACGCAAATATTTGAAGAAACGCAAATATGTGAAAAACGCAAATCAGGGAAAACACAAAACCAGATAAACGCAAATATGGGGAAAACTCAAATATGGGAATAACGCAAATATGGGAAAAACGCAAATATAAGAAAAGAACAAATATGGCAAAAACACAAATATGGGAAAAACGCCAAAATGGGAATAGCGCAAAAATGGGAAAAATGTAAATATGGGAAAAACGCATATATGGGAAAAAAGCAAAATATTTGAAAAACGCTAAATATGGGAGAAACGCAAAATATGCGGAAAAGTTAAAATGTGGGAAAAAGCAAAAATATGGGAAAAACGCAAATATCCGAAAAACGCGAAATTGAAAAAACACAAATAATGGAAAAACGCGAATATAGGACAAACGCAAATACGGGAAAAACGCAAACACGGTAAGAACGCAAATATGGGAAAAAATCAAATATGGGAAAAACGCAAATATGGGATAAACGAAAATATGGAAAAAAAGCAAATATGGGAAAAACGCGAATCTGGGGAAAACGCAAATATGGGAAAACGCAAATATGGGCAGAAACGCAAATATTTGAAAAACGCAAATATGGGCAGAAACGCAAATATGTGAAAAACGGAAATATGGGAAAAACGTGAAGATGGGAGTAAAGCAAATATGGGAAAACGCAGATTTGCAAAAAACGCAAATATGAGAAAAACGCAAATATGGGAAAAACGCAGATATGGGAAATACGCAAATATGGGAAAACGCATTTTTTGGATACACGCAAATATGGAAAAAACGCAAATATGCGAAAAACGCAAATACGGGAAAAACTCAAATATGGGAAAAACGCAACTATGGGAAAAACGCAAATATCGGAAAAACACAAATATGGGAAAAAATCAAATATGGGAACAACGCAAATATGGGAAAAACGCAAATATGGGAAAAACGTAAATATGGGAAAAACGAAAATATGGGAAAAACGCAAATATGTGAAAAACACAGATATGGGAAAAATGCAAATATCGGAAAAACGCGTTATTGGAAAAACACAAATATTCGATAAAAGCAAATATGGGACAAACGCAAATATGGGAAAAACGCAAATAAGGGTAAAACACAAATACCAGAAAAACGCAATAATGGGAAAAACTCAAATATGGGAATAACACAGTATGGGAATAACGCAAATATGAGAAAAACTCAGATATGGGAAAAACGCAAAAAATATGGGGAAAAACGAAAATATGGGAAGAACGCAAAAATATGGGAAAAACACAAATATGTAAGAAAAGCAAAATTGGAAAAAACGCAAACTTGGGAAAAATGAGAATATGGGCAAAATGCAAATATGGTAAAACCGAAAATATGGGGAAAAGTTAAAATGTGGGAAAAAGCAAAAATATGGGTATAATGAAAATATTGGAAAATCGCGAATATTTGAAAAACGCAACTATGGGAAAAACGCAATATGGGAAAAACGCAAATATGGGAAAAATGCAAATATGGGAAAAACGGAAATATGGGAAAAAAGCATACTATTTGAAAAACGCAAAATATGGGACAAACGCAAATTATGAGGAAAAGTTAAAATGTGGGAAAAAGCAAGAATATGGGAAAAACGCAAATATCGGAAAAACGCGTTATTGGAAAAACACAAATATTGGAAAAACGCAAATATGGGACAAACGCAAATACGGGAAAAACGCAAATATGGGAAGAACGCAAATATGGGAAAAAATAAAGTATTGGAAAAACGCAAATATGGAATAAATGCAAATATGGAAAAAACGCAAATATGTGAAAATAGCAAAATATTTGAAAAACGCAAAATATGGGGAAAACGCAAAATATGGGGAAAAGGTAAAATGTGGGAAAAAGCAAAAATATGGGTATAATGCAAATATCGGTAAACGCGAATATTGGAAAAACGCAAATATTGGAAAAACGCAAATGTGGGAAAAACGCAAATATGGGACATACGTAAATACGGGAAAAACGCAAATACGGGAAGAACACAAGTATGGGATAAAATCAAATATGGGAAAAACGCAAATATGGGATAAACCCAAATATGGAAAAAACGCAAATATGGGAAAAACCCAGATATGGGAAAAATGCAAAAAATAGGGGAATAACGCAAATATGTGAGAAAACGCAAATTTGGAAAAAAACGCAAACTTGGGAAAAACGCGAATGTGGGGAAAACGCAAATATGGTAAAAACGCCAATATGGGAAAAACGCAACTATGGGAAAAAAGCAATATGGGAAAAGCGCAGATGTGGGATATACGCAAATATGTGAAAAACGCAAATACGAGAAAAACATAAATACGGGAAAAAAGCAAATATGGGAAAAAATCAAATATGGGAAAAACACAAATATGGGAAAAACGCAAATATGGGAAAAACGCAAATATGGGAAAAACGTAAATATGGGAAAAACGCAAATATAAGAAAAGAACAAATATGGCAAAAACGCAAATATGGGAAAAACGCCAAAATGGGATAAACGCTTATATGGGAAAATTCAAAATATGGCGAAAAGGTAAAAAGTGGGAAAAAGCAAAAATATGGGAAAAACGCAAATATCGGAAAAACGCGATTATTGGAAAAACGCAAATAATGGAAATATGCAAATGTGGGAAAAACGCAAATGTGGGAAAACGCAAATATGGGAAAAACGCAAATATAGGATAAACCCAAATATGGGAAGAACGCACATATGGGAAAACGAAAATATGGGAATATTGTAAATATGAGGAAATCGCAGATATGAAAAAAAAGTAAATATGGCAAGATCGCAAATACTGGAAAACGCAAATATGGGAAAAAAGCAAAATATTTTAAAAACGCAAAATATGGGGAAAAGATAAAAAGTGGGAAAAAACAAAAATATGGGAAAAACGCAAATATCGGAAAAACGCGATTATTGGAAAAACGCAAATATTGGAAAAATGCAAATGTGGGAAAAACGCAAATATGGGACACGCAAATACGGGAAAAACGCAAATACGGGAAGAACGCAAATATGGGAAAAAATCAAATATGAGAAAAACGCAAATATGGGATAAATGCAAATCTGGGAAAAACACAAATATGGGAAAAACGCAGATATGAGAAAAACGCAAATATTTGAAGAAATGCAAATATGGGAAAAACGCAAATAAGGGAAAACACAAATACCAGAAAAACGCAAATATGGGAAAAACTCAAAAATGGGAAGAACTCAGTATGGGAATAACGCAAAGATGGGAAAAATCCAGATATGGGAAAATTGCAAAAAATATTGGAAAAACACATATATGTGAGAGAACGCAAATTTGGAAAAAACGCAAACTTGGTATTAACGCGAATATGGGCAAAATGCAAATATGGTAAAACTGAAAATATGGGAAAAACGCAAATATGGGAAAAACGCAATATGGGAAAAACACATATGTAAGATATACGCAAATATGTGAAAAACACAAATACGGGTAAAACATAAATACGGGAAAAACATAAATACGGGAAAAACGCAAATATGGGAATAAATAAAATATGAAAAAAACGCAAATATGAGAAAAACGAAAATAAGGGGAAGAACTCAAATATGGGAAAAAATCAAATATGGGAAAAACGCAAATATGGAATAAACGCAAATATGGAAAAAACGCAAATATGGGAAAAACGCGAATATGGGGAAAACGCAAATATGGTAAAAACGCAACTATGGGAAAAACGCAATATGGGAAAAACGCAAATATGGGATAAACCCAAATATGGGAAAAACGCAACTATGGGAAAAACACAATATGGGAAAAACACATATGTTAGATATACGCAAATATGTGAAAAACGCAAATACGGGAAAAACATAAATACGGGAAAAACATAAATACGGGAAAAACGCAAATATGGGAATAAATCAAATATGAGAAAAACGCAAATATGAGAAAAACGCAAATAAGGGGAAGAACTCAAATATGGGAAAAAATCAAATATGGGAAAAACGCAAATATTGGAAAAACGCAAATAAGGGATAAACTGAGATATGGGAAAACGCAAATATAAGAAAAACTCGAATATGGGAAAAACATAAATATGGGAATAACGGGATTATGGGATTAATGCAGATATGGGAAAGACGAAAAAATATGGGAAAACCGCAAATATGTGGAAGAATGCAAATATGGAATAAAACGCAACCATGGGAAAAACGCAAATATGGGAAAAACGCAAATATGGGAAAAACGTAAGTATAGAACAGACGCAAAAACGGGATAAAAGCAAATATGTGGAAAACGCAAATATGGGAAAAACGTAAATATGTGGAAAAAGCAAATATGGGAAAAAATCAACTAGGGGGTAGAGCGCAAATACGAGAAAAATGCAAATATGGGAAGAACGCAAACATGGGAAAAAATCAAATATGGGAAAAACGCAAATATGGGAAAAACGCAAATATTGGATAAACCCAAATATGGGAAAAACGCAAATATGTAAAGAACACAAATATGGGAAAACGCAAATATGGGAAAAACGTAAATATGGGAAGATCGCAAATATGGGAAAAAAGCAAATGTGGGAAAAAAGCAAAATATTTGAAAAACGCAAAATATGGGGACAACGCAATATATGGGGAAAAGTTAATACGTGGGAAAAAGCAAAAATATGGTTAAACGCAATTATCGGAAAAACGAGAATATTGGAAAAACACAAATATTGGAAAAACGCAAATGTGGGAAAAACGCAAATGTGGGACAAACGCAAACACAGGAAATACGCAAATATGGGAAAAAATCAAATATAGGAAAAACGCAAATATGGCATAAACCCAAATATGGGAAGAACGCAGATATGGGAAAAACGAAAATATGGGAAAATTGTAAATATGAGGAAATCGCAGATATGGGAAGAAAGTGAATATGGGAAGATCGCAAATATGGGAAAACACAAATATGGGAAAAAAGCAAAATATTTGAAAAACGCAAAATATGGGAAAAACGCAAAATATGGGGAAAAGGTAAAAAGTGGGAAAAAGCAAAAATATTGGAAACACGCCAATATTGGAAAAACGCAAATACTGGAAAAACGCAAATATTATAAAAACGCAAATGTGCGAAAAACGCAAATATGGGACGCGCAAATACGGGAAAAACGCAAATACGAGAAGAACGCAAATATGGGAAAAAATCAAATATGGGGAAAAACGCAACTATGGGAAAAACGCAATATGGGAAAAACGCATATGTAAGATATACGCAAATATGTGAAAAACGCAAATACGGGAAAAACATAAATACGGGAAAAACATAAATATGGGAAAAACGCAAAATATGGGAAAAACGCAAAATATGCAGAAAAGTTAAAATGTGGGAAAAAGGAAAAATAATGGAAAAACGCAAATATCGGAAAAACGCGAAATGGAAAAATACAAACATTGGAAAAACGCAAATATGGGACAAACGCAAATACGGGAAAACCGCGAATATTGGGAAAACGCAAATATGGTAAAAACGCAACTATGGGAAAACGCAATATGCGAAAAACGAAAATGTGGGATATACGCAAATATGTGAAAAACGCAAATACGGGAAAAAAATAAATACGGGAAAAACGCAAATATGGGAAAAAATCAAATATGGGAAAAACGCAAATATGGGAAAAACGCGAATATTGGGAAAACGCAAATATGGTAAGAACGCAACTATGGGAAAAACGCAGATATGGGAAAAACGCAAATATTTGAAGAAATGCAAATATGGGAAAAACGCAAATAAGGGAAAAACGCAAATACCAGAAAAACGACAGTATGGCAAAAACTCAAATATAGGAAAAACATAGTATGGGAATAAAGCAAATATGGGAAAAATCCCGATATGGGAAAAACGCAAAAAATATGGAAAAAACGCAAATATGTGAGAGAACGCAAATTTTGAAAAAAACGCAACTTAGGAAAAACGCAAATATGGTAAAAACGCAAATATGGGAAAAACGCAAATATGGGAAAAAAGCAAAATATTTGAAAAACGCAAAATATGGGGACAACGCAAAATATAAGGAAAAGTTAATACGTGGGAAAAAGCAAAAATATGGGAAACACGCCAATATCGGAAAAACGTGAATACTGGAAAAACGCAAATATTATAAAAACGCAAATGTGGGAAAAACGCAAATATGGGACACGAAAATACGGGAAAAACGGAAATACGGGAAGAACGTAAATATGGGATAAATCAAATATGGGGAAAAACGCAACTATAGGAAAAACCAATATGGGATAACGCATATGTAAGATATACGCAAATATGTGAAAAACGCAAATACGGGAAAAACATAAATACGGGAAAACGCAAATATTGGAATAAATCAAATATGAAAAAAACGCAAATATGGGAAAAACGCAAATATGGGAAAAACGCAAATATGGAAAAAACGCAAATATGGGAAAAACGCGAATATTGGGGAAACACAAATATGGTAAAAACGCAACTATGGGAAAAACGCAATATGGGAAAAACGCAAAAGTGGGATATATTCAAATACGTGAAAAACGCAAATACGGGAAAAAAATAAATACGGGAAAAACGTAAATACAGGAAAAACGCAAATATGGGAATAAATCAAATATGAAAAAAACGCAAATATGGGAAAATCGCAAATATGGGAAAAACGAACATATTTGAAAAACGCAAATATAAGAAAAGAACAAATATGGCAAAAACGCAAATATGGGAAAAACGCCAAAATGGGAAAAACGCAAATATGGGAAAAATGCAAATATGGGAAAAACGCAAATATGGGAAAAAAGCAAAATATTTGAAATACGCAAAATATGGAAAAAACGCAAAATATGCAGAAAAGTTAAAATGTGTGAAAAAGCAAAAATAATGGAAAAATGCAAATATCGGAAAAACGCGAAATGGAAAAATACAAATATTGGAAAAACGCAAATATGTGACAAACGCAAATACGGGAAAAACGCAAATATGGGAAGAATGCAAATATGGGAAAAATCAAATATGTGAAAAACCGCAAATATGGGATAACGCAAATATGGAAAAAACACAAATATGGGAAAAAGGCAAATATGGGAAAAACGCAAATATGGGAAATAAGCATAATATTTGAAAAACGCAAAATATGGTAAAAACGCAAAATATGCGGAAATGTTAAAACGTGGGAAAAAGCAAAAGTAATGGAAAAACGCAAATATCAGAAAAACGCGAAATTGGAAAAATAAAAATATTGGAAAAACGCAAATATGGGACAAACGCAAATACGGGAAAAACGCAAATATGGGAAAAACGAGAATATTGGGAAAACGCAAATATGGTAAAAACGCAACTATGGGAAAAACGCAATATGCGAAAAACGCAAACGTGGGATATACGCAAATATGTGAAAAAAGCAAATACGGGAAAAACATAAATACGGGAAAAACGCAAAAATGGGAAAAAATCATATATGTGAAAAACGCAAATATGGAAAAAACGCAAATATGGGAAAAAATCAAATATGTGAAAAACTCAAATATGGGATAACCCCAAATATGGCAAAAACGCAAATATGGGAAAAACGCAGATATGGGAAAAACGCAAATATTTGAAGAAATGCAAATATGGGAAAAACACAAATAAGGGAAAAACTCAAATACCAGAAAAACGACAGTATGGCAAAAACTCAAATATGGGAAAAACAGAGTATGGGAATAAAGCAAATATGGGAAAAATCCAGATATGGGAAAAACGCAAAAATTATGGGAAAAACGCAAATATGTGAGAGAACGCAAATTTGGAAAAAAACGCAAACTTAGCAAAAACGCAAATATGGTAAAAACGCAAATATGGGAAAAACGCAAATATGGGAAAAACGCAATATGGGAAAAACGCAAATGTGGGATATACGCAAGAATGTGAAAAACGCAAATATGGGAAAACATAAATACGGGAAAAAAGCAAATATGGGCAAAATGCAAATATGGGAAAATGCATATATGGGAAAAATGCAAATATGAAAAAAGTGCAACTATGGGAAACATTCAATATGGGAAAAATGCAAATGTGGGATATAAGCAAATATGTGAAATACGCAAATACGGGTAAAACATAAATACGGGAAAAACGCAAATAAGGAAAAAAATCAAAAATGATAAAAACGCAAATATTGGAAAAACGAAAATATGCGATAATCGCAAATATGGGAAAAACGTAAATATGAGAAAACTTAGATATCGGTAAAACGTAAATATGGGAAGATAGCAAATATGGGAAAAACGCAAATATGGGAAAAAACCAAAATATTTGAAATACGCAAAATACGGGAAAAACGCAAAATATGGGGAAAAGTTAAAATGTGTGAAAAAGCAAAAATATGGGAAAAACGCAAATATCGGAAAAACGCGAGTATTGCAAGAACGCAAAAAAGGAAAAAATCAAATATGGGAAAAACGCAAATATCGGAAAAACGCGAAATGGAAAAATACAAATATTGGAAAAACGCAAATATGTGACAAACGCTTATACGGGAAAAACGCAAATATTGGAAGAATGCAAATATGGGAAAAAATCAAATATGCGAAAAACCGCAAATATGGGATAAACGCAAATATGGAAAAAACGCAAATATGGGAAATACGCGAATATTGGGGAAACGCAAATATGGTAAAAACGAAACTATGGGAAAAACGCAATATGGGAAAAATGCAAAAGTGGGATATATGCAAATATGTGAAACACGCAAATATGGGAAAAACATAAATACGGGAAAAACGCAAATATTGGAATAAATCAAATATGAAAAAAACGCAAATATGGGAAAAACGCAAATATGGAAAAAACGCAAATATGGGAAAAACGCATATGTGGGATATATGCAAATATGTGAAAAACACAAATATGGGAAAAACATAAATACGGAACAAAACGTAAATACGGGAAAAACGCAAATATGGGAATAAATGAAATATGAAAAAAACGCAAATATGGGAAAAACGCAAATATGGGAAAAACGCAAATATTTGAAAAACGGAAATATAAGAAAAGAACAAATATGGCATAAACGCAAATATGGGAAAAACGCCAAAATGGGAAAAACGCAAATATGGGAAAAATGCAAAATATTTGAAAAACGTAAAATATGGGAAAAACGCAAAATATGCGGAAAAGTTAAAATGTGGGAAAAAGCAAAAATAATGGAAAAACGCAAATATCGGAAAAACGCGAAGTGGAAAAATACAAATATTGGAAAAACGCAAATATCGGACAAACCCAAATACGGGAAAAAGGGAAATATGGGAAGAACGCAAATATGGGAAAAATCAAATCTAGGAAAAACGCAAATATGGGAAAAACGCAAATATGGAAAAGACGCAAATATGGGAAAAAATCAAATATGGGAAAAATGCAAATATGGGATAAACCCAAATATGGGAAAAACGCAAATATGGGAAAAACGCAGATATGGGAAAAAGGCAAATATTTGAAGAAATGCAAATATGGGAAAAACGCAAATAAGGGAAAAACACAAATACCAGAAAAACGCCAGTATGGCAAAAACTCAAATATGGGAAAAACAGAGTATGGGAATAAAGCAAATATGGGAAAAATCCAGATATGGGAAAAACGCAAAAAATATGGGAAAAACGCAAAATTGTGAGAGAACGCAAATTTGGAAAAAAACGCAAACTTAGGAAAAACGCGAATATGGGGAAAACGCAAATATGGTAAAAACGCAAATATGGGAAAAACGCAGATATGGGAAAAAAGCAAATATTTGATGAAACGCAAATATGGGAAAAACGCAAATACGGGAAAACACAAATACCAGAAAAACGCAAATATGGGAAAAACTCGAATATGGGAAAAACACAGTATGGGAATAACGCAAAGATGGGAAAAACCCAGACATGTTGAAAATGCAAAAATATGGGAAAAACGCAAATATGTGAGAGAACCCAAATTTGGGAAAAAAGGCAAACTTGGGAAAAACGCGAATATGGGGAAAACGCAAATATGGTATAAACGCAAATATGGGAAAAACGCAACTATGGGAAGAACGCAATATGGGATAAACGCAAATGTGGGATATAAGCAAATATGTGAAATACGCAAATACGGGAAAAACATAAATACGGGAAAAACGCAAATAAGGAATAAAATCAAAAATGAGAAAAACGCAAATATGGGAAAAACGAAAATATCCGATAAACGCAAATTTGGAAAAAACGTAAATATGAGAAAACTTAAATATGGGTAAAACGTAAATATGGGAAGATAGCAAATATGGGAAAAACGCAAATATGGGAAAAAAGCAAAGTATTTGAAAAACGCAACTTACGGGAAAAACGCAACTTACGGGAAAAACGCAAAATATGTGGAAAAGTTAAAATGTGTGAAAAAGAAAAAATATTGGAGAAACGCAAATATCGGAATAACGCGAATATTGCAAGAACGCAAAAATGGGAAAAAATCAAGTATGGGAAAAACGCAAATATGGGATAAACCCAAATATGGGAAAAAGGCAAATATGGGAAAAAAGGCAGATATGGGAAATACGCAAATATGGGAGAAACGCAGTTTTTGGATAAACGCAAATATGGAAAAAACGCAGATATGCGAAAAACGCAAATATGGGAAAAACTCAAATGTGGGCAGACACGCAAATAGGTGAAAAACGCAAATATGGGAAAAACGTAATGATGGGAAAAACGCAAATATAAGAAAAGAACAAATATGGCAAATACACAAATTTGGGACAAACGCAAATATGGGAAAAACGCGAATATTGGAAAAACGGAAATATTGAACAAACGCAAATGTGGGACAAACCAAATACGGGAAAAGCGCAAATACGGGAAGAACGCAAATATGGGAAAAAATCAAATATGGGAAAAACTCAAATATGGGATAAACGTAAATATGGGAACAACACAAATATGGGAAAAACGCAGATATGGGAAAAACGCAATATGGGAAAAACACAAATGTGGGATATAAGCAAATATGTGAAAAACGCAAATACTGGAAAAACATAAATACAGGAAAAATGCAAATATGGAAAAAAAATCAAATATGGGAAGAACGCAAATATGGAAAAAACGCAAATATGGGAAAAACGCAAATATGGGAAAAACGCAAATATGGGAAAAACGTAAATATGAGTAAAAAGCATATATAGAAAAACAAAAATATGGGAAGATCGCAAATATGGGAAAAACGCAAATATGGGAAAAAAGCAAAATATTTGAAAAACGCAAAATATGGGGAAAACGCAAAATATGGGGAAAAGTTAAGAAGTGGGAAAAAGCAAAAATATGGGTAAAACTCAAATATCGGTAAAACGCGAATATTGGAAAAACGCAAATGTGGGAAAAACGCTAATATATGACAAACACAATTACGGGAAAAATGCAAATACGAGAAGAACGCAAATATGGGAAAAAATCAAATATGGGAAAAACGCAAATATGGGAGAACACCAAATATGGGAAAAACGCAAATATGGGAAAAACGCAGATATGGGAAAAACGCAAATATTTGAAGAAATGCAAATATGGTAAAAACGCAAATAAGGGAAAAACTCAAATACCAGAAAAACGACAGTGTGGCAAAAACTCAAATATGGGAAAAACACAGTATGGGAATAAAGCAAATATGGCAAAAATCCAGATATGGGAAAAACGCAAAAATTGGGAAAAACGCAAATATGTGAGAGAACGAAAATTTGGAAAAAAACTCAAACTTAGGAAAAACGCGAATATGGGGAAAACGCAAATATGGTAAAAACGCAAATATGGGAAAAACGCAAATATGGGAAAAACTCAATATGGGAAAAACGCAAATGTGGGATATACGCAAGTATGTGAAAAACGCAAATACGGGAAAACATAAATACGGGAAAAAAGCAAATATGGGAAAAAATAAAATATGGGAAAAATGCAAATATGGGGAAAACGCAAATATGGGAAAAATGCAAATATGAAAAAAAGTGCAACTCTGGGAAACATTGAATATGGGAAAAATGCAAATGTGGGATATAAGCAAATATGTGAAATACGCAAATACGGGAAAAACATAAATACGGGAAAAACGCAAATAAGGAAAAAAATCAAAAATGATAAAAACGCAAATATGGGAAAAACGAAAATATGCGATAAACGCAAATATGGGAAAAACGTAAATATGAGAACACTTAGATATGGGTAAAACGTAAATATGGGAAGATAGCAAATATGGGAAAAACGCAAATATGGGAAAAAAGCAAAATATTTCAAAAACGCAACATACGGGAAAAACGCAAAATATGGGGAAAAGTTAAAATGTGTGAAAAAGCAAAAATATGGGAAAAACGCAAATATCGGAATAACGCGAATATTGCAAGAACGCCAAAATGTGAAAAAATCAAATACGGGAAAAACGCAAATATGGGATAAACCCAAATATGGGAAAAAAGCAAATATGGGAAAATGGCAGATATGGGAAATACGCAAATATGGGAGAAACGCAGTTTTTGGATAAACGCAAATATGGAAAAACGCAGATATGCGAAAAACGCAAATATGGGAAAAACTCAAATGTGGGCAGAAACGCAAATATGTGAAAAACGCAAATATGGGAAAAACGTAATGATGGGAAAAACACAAATATGAGAAAAGAACAAATATGGCAAATATGCAAATATGGGAAAAACGCAAATATGGGAAAAACGCGAATATTGGAAAAACGCAAATATTGAAAAAACGCAAATGTGGGACAAACCAAATACGGGAAAAGCGCAAATACGGGAAGAACGCAAATATGGAAAAAAATCAAATATGGGAAAAACTCAAATATGGGATAAACGTAAATATGGGAACAAAACAAATATGGGAAAAACGCAGATATGGGAAAAATGCAAATATTTGATGAAAGGCAAATATGGGAAAAACGCAAATACAGGAAAACACAAATACCAGAAAAACGCAAATATGGGAAAAACTCGAATATGGGAAAAACACAGTATGGGAATAACGCAAAGATGGGAAAAACCCAGATATGGGGAAAATGCAAAAATATGGTAAAAACGCAAATATGTGAGAGAACGCAAATTTGGGAAAAAACGCAAACTTGGGAAAAACGCGAATATGGGGTAAACGCAAATATGGTAAAAACGCAAATATGGGAAAAACGCAACTATGGGAAAAACGCAATATGGGAAAAACGCATGTGTGGGATATACGCAAATATGTAAAAACGCAAATACCTGAAAAACATAAATACAGGAAAAACATAAATACAGGAAAAACGCAAATATAGGAAAAAATTAAATATGAAAAAAACGCAAATATGGGAAAAACGAAAATATGGGAAAAACGCAAATATAAGAAAAGAACAAATATGGCAAAAACGCAAATATGGCAAAAACGCCAAAATGGGAAATAAGCAAATACGGGAAAAATGCAAATATGGGAAAAAAGCAAAATATTTGAAAAACGCAAAATATGGGAAAAACGCAAAATATGCGGAAAAGTTAAAATGTGTGAAAAAGCAAAAATAATGGGATAAAGCAAATATCGGAAAAACGCGAAATTGGAGAAATACAAATATTGGAAAAACGCAAATATGGGACAAACCAAATACGCGAAAAACGCAAATATGGGAAGAACGCAAATATGGGAAAAAATCAAATATGGGAATAACGCAAATATGGGATAAACACAAATATGGAGAAAACGCAAATATGGGAAAAACGCGAATATGGGTAAAATGCAAATATGGTAAAAACGCAACTATGGAAAAAACGCAATATGGGAAAATCGCATATGTGGGATATACGCAAATATGTAAAAAATGCAAATACGGGAGAAACATAAATACGGGAAAAACATAAATACGGGAAAAACGCAAATATGGGAATAAATCAAATATGAAAAAAACGCAAATATGGGAAATACGCAAATATGGGAAAAACGCAAATATTTGAAAAACGCAAATTTAAGAAAAGAACAAATATGGCAAAAACGCAAATATGGGAAAAACGCCAAAATGGGAAAAACGCAAATATGGGAAAAATGCAAATATGGGAAAAACGCAAATATGGGAAAAAGCAAAATATTTGAAAAACGTAAAATATGGGAAAAACGCAAAAATGCGGAAAAGTTAAAATGTGGGAAAAAGCAAAAATAATTGAAAAACGCAAATATCGGAAAAACGCGAAATGGATAAATACAAATATTGGAAAAATGCAGATATGGGACAAACCAAATACGGAAAAAACGCAAATATGGGAAGAACGCAAATATGGGAAAAAATCAAATATGGGAAAAACGCAAATGTGGCATAAACGCAATTATGTAAAAACGCGAATATTGGGAAAACGCAAATATGGTAAAAACGCAACTATGGGAAAAACGCAAATGTGGGATATACACAAATATTTGAAAAACGCAAATCCGGGAAAAACATAAATATGGGAAAAATGCAAATATGGAAAAAAATCAAATATGGGAAAAACACAAATATGGAAAAAACGCAAATATGGGAAAAACGCAAATATGGGAAAAACGTAAATATGAGAAAAAGGCATATATAGAAAAACAAAAATATGGGAAGATCGCAAATATGGGAAAAACGCAAATAAGGGAAAAAAGCAAAATATTTGAAAAACGCAAAATATGGGAAAAACGCAAAATATGCGGAAAAGTTAAAATGTGGGAAAAAGCAAAAATAATGGAAAAACGCAAATATCGGAAAAACGCGAAATGGATAAATACAAATATTGGAAAAATGCAAATATGGGACAAACCAAATACGGGAAAAACGTAAATATGGGAAGAACGCAAATATGGAAAAAAATCAAATATGGGAAAAACGCAAATATGGGATAAACGCAACTATGTAAAAACGCGAATATTGGGAAAACGCAAATATGGTAAAAACGCAACTAAGGGAAAAACGCAATATGGGAAAAACGCAAATGTGGGATATACGCAAATATGTGAGAAACGCAAATACTGGAAAAACATAAATACAGGAAAAATGCAAATATGGAAAAAAATCAAATATGGGAAAAACGCAAATATGGAAAAAACGCAAATATGGGAAAAACGCAAATATGGGAAAAACGTAAATATGAGAAAAAAGCATATATAGAAAAACAAAAATATGGGAAGATCGCAAATATGGGAAAAACGCAAATATGGGAAAAAAGCAAAATATTTGAAAACGCAAAATATGGGGAAAACGCAAAATATGGGGAAAAGTTAAGATGTGGGAAAAAGCAAAAATATGGGTAAAACTCAAACATCGGTAAAACGCGAATATTGGAAAGGCGCAAATGTGGGAAAAACGCTAATATTGGACAAACGCAATTATGGGAAAAATGCAAATACGAGAAGAACGCAAATATGGGAAAAAATCAAATATGGGAAAAACGCAAATATGGGAGAACCCCAAATATGGGAAAAACTCAAATATGGGAAAAACGCGAGTATTGCAAGAACGCAAAAAAGGAAAAAATCAAATATGGGAAAAACGCAAATATGGGATAAACCCAAATATGTTACAAACGCAAATATGGGAAAAACGCAGATATGGGAAATACGCAAATATGGGAGAAACGCAGTTTTTGGATAAACGCAAATATGGAAAAAAACGCAGATATGCGAAAAACGCAAATATGGGAAAAACTCAAATGTGGGCAGAAACGCAAATATGTGAAAAACGCAAATATGGGGAAAACAAAAATACGGGAAAAACGTAAATACGGGAAAAACGCAAATATGGGAATAAATGAAATATGAAAAAAACGCAAATATGGGAAAAACGCAAATATGGGAAAAACGCAAATATTTGAAAAACGGAAATGTAAGAAAAGAACAAATATGGCAAAAACGCAAACATGGGAAAAACGCCAAAATGGGAAAAACGCAAATATGGGAAAAATGCAAATATGGGAAAAACGCAAATATGGGAAAAAAGCAAAATATTTGAAAAACGCAAAATATGGGAAAAACGCAAAATATGCGGAAAAGTTAAAATGTGGGAAAAAGCAAAAATAATGGAAAAACGCAAATATTGGAAAAACGCGAAGTGGAAAAATACAAATATTGGAAAAACGCAAATATGGGACAAACCCAAATACGGGAAAAAGGGAAATATGGGAAGAACGCAAATATGGGAAAAAATCAAATCTGGGAAAAACGCAAATATGGGATAAACGCAAATATGGAAAAAACGCAAATATTGGAAAAACGCGAATATTGGGAAAACGAACATATGGTAAAAACGCAACTATGGGAAAAACGCAATATGCAAAAAACTCAAATGTGGGATATAAGCTAATAGGTGAAAAACGCAAATACGGGAAAAACATAAATACGGGAAAAATGCAAATATGGGAAAATATCAAATATGGGAAAAACGCAAATATGGAAAAGACGCAAATATGGGAAAAAATCAAATATGGGAAAAATGCAAATATGGGATATACCCAAATATGGGAAAAACGCAAATATGAGAAAAACGCAGATATGGGAAAAAGGCAAATATTTGAAGAAATGCAAATATGGGAAAAACGCAAATAAGGGAAAAACACAAATACCAGAAAAACGCCAGTATGGCAAAAACTCAAATATGGGAAAAACAGAGTATGGGAATAAAGCAAATATGGGAAAAATCCAGATATAGGAAAAACGCAAAAAATATGGGAAAAACAGAAAATTGTGAGAGAACGCAAATTTGGAAAAAAACGCAAACTTAGGAAAAACACGAATATGGGGAAAACGCAAATATGGTAAAAACGCAATTATGGGAAAAACGTAAATATGGGAAAAACGCAATATGGGAAAAATGCAAATGTGGGATATACGCAAGTATGTGAAAAACGCAAATATGGGAAAACATAAATACGGGAAAAAAGCAAATATGGGAAAAAATCAAATATGGGAAAAATGCAAATATGGGAAAAACGCAAATATGGGAAAAATGCAAATATGAAAAAAGCGCAACTATGGGAAACATTCAATATGGGAAAAATGCAAATGTGGGATATAAGCAAATATGTGAAATAGGCAAATACGGGAAAAACATAAATACGAGAAAAACGCAAATAAGGAAAAAAATCAAAAATGCGAAAAACGCAAATATGGGAAAAACTCAAATGTGGGCAGAAACGCAAATATGTGAAAAACGGAAATATGGGAAAAACGTAATGATGGGAAAAACGCAAATATTAGAAAAGAACAAATATGGCAAATACGCAAATATGGGAAAAACGCAAATATGGGAAAAACGCGAATATTGGAAAAACGCAAATATTGAAAAAACGCAAATGTGGGACAAACCAAATACGGGAAAAGTGCAAATACGGGAAGAACGCAAATATGGGAAAAAATCAAATATGGGAAAAACTCAAATATGGGAAAAACGTAAATATGGGAACAACACAAATATGGGAAAAACGCAGATATGGGAAAAAAGCAAATATTTGATGAAACGCAAATATGGGAAATACGCAAATACGGGAAAACACAAATACCAGAAAAACGCAAATATGGGAAAAACTCGAATATGGGAAAAACACAGTATGGGAATAACGCAAAGATGGGAAAAACCCAGACATGGGGAAAATGCAAAAATATGGGAAAAACGCAAATATGTGAGAGAACCCAAATTTGGGAAAAAACGCAAACTTGGGAAAAACGCGAATATGGGGAAAACGCAAATATGGTATAAACGCAAATATGGGAAAAACGCAACTATGGGAAGAACGCAATATGGGATAAACGCAAATGTGGGATATACGCAAGTATGAGAAAACGCAAATACGGGAAAACATAAATACGGGAAAAAAGCAAATATGGGAAAAAATCAAATATGGGAAAAATGCAAAAATGGGAAAAACGCAAATATGGGAAAAATGCAAATATGAAAAAAAGCGCAACTATGGGAAACATTCAATATGGGAAAAATGCAAACGTGGGATATAAGCAAATATGTGAAATACGCAAATACGGGAAAAACATAAATACGGGAAAAACGCAAATAAGAAAAAAAATCAAAAATGAGAAAAACGCAAATATGGGAAAAACGAAAATATGCGATAAACGCAAATTTGGAAAAAACGTAAATATGAGAAAACTTAAATATGGGTAAAACGTAAATATGGGAAGATAGCAAATATGGGAAAAACGCAAATATGGGAAAAAAGCAAAGTATTTGAAAAACGCAACATACGGGAAAAACGCAAAATATGTGGAAAAGTTAAAATGTGTGAAAAAGCAAAAATATGGGAGAAACGCAAATATCGGAATAACGCGAATATTGCAAGAACGCAAAAATGGGAAAAAATCAAGTATTGGAAAAACGCAAATATGGGATAAACCCAAATATGGGAAAACGCAAATATGGGAAAAAGGCAGATATGGGAAATACGCAGATATGGGAGAAACGCAGTTTTTGGATAAACGCAAATATGGAAAAAACGCAGATATGCGAAAAACGCAAATATGGGAAAAACTCAATTGTGGGCAGACACGCAAATAGGTGAAAAACGCAAATATGGGAAAAACGTAATGATGGGTAAAACGCAAGTATAAGAAAAGAACAAATATGGCAAATACGCAAATATGGGACAAACGCAAATATGGGAAAAACGCGAATATTGGAAAAACGGAAATATTGAACAAACGCAAATGTGGGACAAACCAAATACGGGAAAAGCGCAAATACGGGAAGAACGCAAATATGGGAAAAAATCAAATATGGGAAAAACTCAAATATGGGATAAACGTAAATATGGGAACAACACAAATATGGGAAAAACGCAATTTGAGGAAAATGCAAATATTTGATGAAAGGCAAATATCGGAAAAACGCAAAAACGGGAAAACACAAATACCAGAAAAACGCAAATATGGGAAAAACGCGAATGTGGGAAAAACACAGTATGGGAATAACGCAAAGATGGGAAAAACCCAGATATGGGGAAAATGCAAAAAATATATGAAAAACGAAAATATGTGAGAGAACGCAAATTTGGGAAAAAACGCAAACTTGGGAAAAATGCGAATATGGGGTAAACGCAAATATGGTAAAAACACAAATATGGGAAAAACGCAATATGGGAAAAACGCAAATGTGGGATATAAGCAAATATGTGAAAAACGCATATACTAGAAAAACATAAATACAGGAAAAATGCAAATATGGAAAAAAAATCAAATATGGGAAGAACGCAAATATGGAAAAAACGCAAATATGGGAAAAACGCAAATATGGGAAAAACGTAAATATGAGAAAAAAGCATATATAGAAAAACAAAAATATGGGAAGATCGCAAATATGGGAAAAACGCAAATATGGGAAAAAAGCAAAATATTTGAAAAACGCAAAATATGGGGAAAACGCAAAATATGGGGAAAAGTTAAGATGTGGGAAAAAGCAAAAATATGGGTAAAACTCAAATATCGGTAAAACGCGAATATTGGAAAAACGCAAATGTGGGAAAAACGCTAATATATGACAAACGCAATTACGGGAAAAATGCAAATACGAGAAGAACGCAAATATGGGAAAAAATCAAATATGGGAAAAACGCAAATATGGGAGAACCCCAAATATGGGAAAAACGCAAATATGGGAAAAACGCAGATATGGGAAAAACGCAAATATTTGAAGAAATGCAAATATGGTAAAATCGCAAATAAGGGAAAAACTCAAATACCAGAAAAACGACAGTGTGGCAAAAACTCAAATATGGGAAAAACACAGTATGGGAATAAAGCAAATATGGCAAAAATCCAGATATGGGAAAAACGCACAATTGGGAAAAACGCAAATATGTGAGAGAACGCAAATTTGGAAAAAAAACTCAAACTTAGGAAAAACGCGAATATGGGGAAAACGCAAATATGGTAAAAACGCAAATATGGGAAAAACGCAAATATGGGAAAAACTCAATATGGGAAAAACGCAAATGTGGGATATACGCAAGTATATGAAAAACGCAAATACGGGAAAACATAAATACGGGAAAAAAGCAAATATGGTTAAAAATAAAATATGGGAAAAATGCAAATATGGGGAAAACGCAAATATGGGAAAAATGCAAATGTGAAAAAAGTGCAACTATGGGAAACATTCAATATGGGAAAAATGCAAATGTGGGATATAAGCAAATATGTGAAATACGCAAATACGGGAAAAACATAAATACGGGAAAAACGCAAATAAGGAAAAAAATCAAAAATGATAAAAACGCAAATATGGGAAAAACGAAAATATGCGATAAACGCAAATATGGGAAAAACGTAAATATGAGAACACTTAGATATGGGTAAAACGTAAATATGGGAAGATAGCAAATATGGGAAAAACGCAAATATGGGAAAAAAGCAAAATATTTGAAAAACGCAACATACGGGAAAAACGCAAAATATGGGGAAAAGTTAAAATGTGTGAAAAAGCAAAAATATGGGAAAAACGCAAATATCGGAATAACGCGAATATTGCAAGAACGCCAAAATGGGAAAAAATCAAATACGGGAAAAACGCAAATATGGGATAAACCCAAATATGGGAAAAACGCAAATATGGGAAAATGGCAGATATGGGAAATACGCAAATATGGGAGAAACGCAGTTTTTGGATAAACGCAAATAAGGAAAAACGCAGATATGCGAAAAACGCAAATATGGGAAAAACTCAAATGTGGGCAGAAACGCAAATATGTGAAAAACGCAAATATGGGAAAAACGTAATGATGGGAAAAACACAAATATGAGAAAAGAACAAATATGGCAAATATGCAAATATGGGAAAAACGCAAATATGGGAAAAACGCGAATATTGGAAAAACGCAAATATTGAAAAAACGCAAATGTGGGACAAACCAAATACGGGAAAAGCGCAAATACGGGAAGAACGCAAATATGGAAAAAAATCAAATATGGGAAAAACTCAAGTATGGGATAAACGTAAATATGGGAACAAAACAAATATGGGAAAAACGCAGATATGGGAAAAATGCAAATATTTGATGAAAGGCAAATATGGGAAAAACGCAAATACAGGAAAACACAAATACCAGAAAAACGCAAATATGGGAAAAACTCGAATATGGGGAAAACACAGTATGGGAATAACGCAAAGATGGGAAAAACCCAGATATGGGGAAAATGCAAAAAATATGGGAAAAACGCAAATATGTGAGAGAACGCAAATTTGGGAAAAAACGCAAACTTGGGAAAAACGCGAATATGGGGTAAACGCAAATATGGTAAAAACGCAAATATGGGAAATACGCAACTATGGGAAAAACGCAATATGCGAAAAATGCATGTGTGGGATATACGCAAATATGTAAAAACGCAAATACCTGAAAAACATAAATACAGGAAAAACATAAATACAGGAAAAACACAAATATAGGAAAAAATTAAATATGAAAAAAACGCAAATATGGGAAAAACGAAAATATGGGAAAAACGCAAATATAAGAAAAGAACAAATATGGCAAAGATGCAAATATGGCAAAAACGCCAAAATGGGAAAAAAGCAAATACGGGAAAAATGCAAATATGGGAAAAAAGCAAAATATTTGAAAAACGCAAAATATGGGAAAAACGCAAAATATGCGGAAAAGTTAAAATGTGTGAAAAAGCAAAAATAATGGGAAAAAGCAAATACCGGAAAAACGCGAAATTGGAGAAATACAAATATTGGAAAAACGCAAATATGGGACAAACGCAAATACGCGAAAAACGCAAATATGGGAAGAACGCAAATATGGGAAAAAATCAAATATGGGAATAACGCAAATATGGGATAAACACAAATATGGAGAAAACGCAAATATGGGAAAAACGCGAATATGGGTAAAACGCAAATATGGTAAAAACGCAACTATGGAAAAAACGCAATATGGGAAAATCGCATATGTGGGATATACGCAAATATGTAAAAAATGCAAATACGGGAGAAACATAAATACGGGAAAAACATAAATACGGGAAAAACGCAAATATGGGAATAAATCAAATATGAAAAAACCGCAAATATGGGAAATACGCAAATATGGGAAAAACGCAAATATTTGAAAAACTCAAATTTAAGAAAAGAACAAATATGGCAAAAACGCAAATATGGGAAAAACGCCAAAATGGGAAAAACGCAAATATGGGAAAAATGCAAATATGGGAAAAACGCAAATATGGGAATAAGCAAAATATTTGAAAAACGTAAAATATGGGAAAATCGCAAAAATGCGGAAAAGTTAAAATGTGGGAAAAAGCAAAAATAATTGAAAAACGCAAATATCGGAAAAACGCGAAATGGATAAATACAAATATTGGAAAAATGCAGATATGGGACAAACCAAATACGGAAAAAACGCAAATATGGGAAGAACGCAAATATGGGAAAAAATCAAATATGGGAAAAATGCAAATGTGGCATAAACGCAATTATGTAAAAACGTGAATATTGGGAAAACGCAAATATGGTAAAAACGCAAATGTGGGATATACGCAAATATTTGAAAAACGCAAATCCGGGAAAAACATAAATACGGGAAAAATTCAAATATGGAAAAAAATCAAATATGGGAAAAACGCAAATATGGAAAAAACGCAAATATGGGAATAACGCAAATATGGGAAAAACGTAAATATGAGAAAAGGCATATATAGAAAAACAAAAATATGGGAAGATCGCAAATATGGGAAAAACGCAAATATGGAAAAAAAGCAAAAATTTGAAAAACGCAAAATATGGGAAAAACGCAAAATATGCGGAAAAGTTAAAATGTGGGAAAAGCAAAAATAATGGAAAAACGCAAATATCGGAAAAACGCGAAATGGATAAATAAAAATATTGGAAAAATGCAAATATGGGACAAACCAAATACGGGAAAAACGCAAATATGGGAAGAACGCAAATATGGAAAAAAATCAAATATGGGAAAAACGCAAATATGGGATAAACGCAACTATGTAAAAACGCGAATATTGGGAAAACGGAAATATGGTAAAAACGCAACTATGGAAAAAACGCAATATGGGAAAAACGCAAATGTGGGATATACGCAAATATGTGAAAAACGCAAATACTGGAAAAACATAAATACAGGAAAAATGCAAATATGGAAAAAAATCAAATATGGGAAAAACGCAAATATGGAAAAAACGCAAATATGGGAAAAACGCAAATATGGGAAAAACGTAAATATGAGAAAAAAGCATATATAGAAAAACAAAAATATGGGAAGATCGCAAATATGGGAAAAACGCAAATATGGGAAAAAAGCAAAATATTTGAAAACGCAAAATATGGGGAAAACGCAAAATATGGGAAAAAGTTAAGATGTGGGAAAAAGCAAAAATATGGGTAAAACTCAATCATCGGTAAAACGCGAATATTGGAAAGACGCAAATGTGGGAAAAACGCTAATATTGGACAAACGCAATTACGGGAAAAATGCAAATACGAGAAGAACGCAAATATGGGAAAAAATCAAATATGGGAAAAACGCAAATATGGGAGAACCCCAAATATGGGAAAAACTCAAATATGGGAGAAACGCAGATATGGGAAAAACGCAAATATTTGAAGAAATGCAAATATGGTAAAAACGCAAATAAGGGAAAAACTCAAATACCAGAAAAAGGACAGTATGGCAAAAACTCAAATATGGGAAAAACACAGTATGGGAATAAAGCAAATATGGCAAAAATCCAGATATGGGAAAAACGCAAAAATTGGGAAAAACGCAAATATGTGAGAGAACGCAAATTTGGAAAAAAAACTCAAACTTAGGAAAAACGCGAATATGGGGAAAACGCAAATATGGTAAAAACGCAAATATGGGAAAAAAGCAAATATGGGAAAAACTCAATATGGGAAAAACGCAAGTGTGGGATATACGCAAGTATGTGAAAAACGCAAATACGGGAAAACATAAATACGGGAAAAAAGCAAATATGGGAAAAAATAAAATATGGGAAAAATGCAAATATGGGAAAAACGCAAATATGGGAAAAATGCAAATATGAAAAAAAGCGCAACTATGGGAAACATTCAATATGGGAAAAATGCAAATGTGGGATATAAGCAAATATGTGAAATACGCAAATACGGGAAAAACATAAATACGGGAAAAACGCAAATAAGGAAAAAAATCAAAAATGATAAAAACGCAAATATGGGAAAAATGAAAATATGCGATAAACGCAAATATGGGAAAAACGTAAATATGAGAAAACTTAGATATGGGTAAAACGTAAATATGGGAAGATAGCAAATATGGGAAAAACGCAAATATGGGAAAAAAGCAAAATATTTGAAAAACGCAACATACGGGAAAAACGCAAAATATGGGGAAAAGTTAAAATGTGTGAAAAAGCAAAAATATGGGAAAAACGCAAATAACGGAATAACGCGAATATTGCAAGAACGCTAAAATGGGAAAAAATCAAATATGGGAAATACAAATATGGGATAAACCCAAATATGGGAAAAACGCAAATATGGGAAAATGGCAGATATGGGAAATACGCAAATATGGGAGAAACGCAGTTTTTGGATAAACGCAAATATGGAAAAACGCAGATATGCGAAAAACGCAAATATGGGAAAAACTCAAATGTGGGAAAAACGCAAATATGTGAAAAACGCAAATATGGGAAAAACGTAATGATGAGAAAAACACAAATATGAGAAAAGAACAAATATGGCAAATACGCAAATATGGGAAAAACGCAAATATGGGAAAAATGCGAATATTGGAAAAACGCAAATATTGAAAAAACGCAAATGTGGGACAAACCAAATACGGGAAAAGCGCTAATACGGGAAGAACGCAAATATGGGAAAAAATCAAATATGGGAAAAACTCAAATATGGGATAAACGTAAATATGGGAACAACACAAATATGGGAAAAACGCAGATATGGGAAAAATGCAAATATTTGATGAAAGGCAAATATGGGAAAAACGCAAATACAGGAAAACACAAATACCAGAAAAACGCAAATATGGGAAAAACTCGAATATGGGAAAAACACAGTATGGGAATAACGCAAAGATGGGAAAAACCCAGATATGGGGAAAATGCAAAAAATATGGGAAAAACGCAAATATGTGAGAGAATGCATATTTGGGGAAAAACGCAAACTTGGGAAAAACGCGAATATGGTGTAAACGCAAATATGGTAAAAACGCAAATATGGGAAAAACGCAACTATGGGAAAAAAGCAATATGGGAAAAACGCATGTGTGGGATATACGCAAATATGTAAAATCGCAAATACCTGAAAAACATAAATACAGAAAAAACATAAATACGGGAAAAACGCAAATATAGGAAAAAATCAAATATGAAAAAAACGCAAATATGGGAAAACGAAAATATGGGAAAAACGCAAATATAAGAAAAGAACAAATATGGCAAAAACGAAAATATGGCAAAAACGCCAAAATGGGAAAAAAGCAAATACGGGAAAAATGCAAATATGGGAAAAAACGCAAATATGGGAAAAAAGCAAAATATTTGAAAAACTCAAAATATGGGAAAAACGCAAAATATGCGGAAAAGTTAAAATGTGGGAAAAAGCAAAAATAATGGAAAAACGCAAATATCGGAAAAACGCGAAATTGGAAAAATACAAATATTGGAAAAACGCAAATATGGGACAAACGCAAATACGCGAAAAACGCAAATATGGGAAGAACACAAATATGGGAAAAAATCAAATATGGGAATAACGCAAATATGGGATAAACACAAATATGGAGAAAACGCAAATATGGGAAAAACGCGAATATGGGAAAAAATCAAATATGGTAAAAACGCAACTATGGAAAAAACGCAATATGGGAAAATCGCATATGTGGGATATACGCAAATATGTGAAAAACGCAAATACGGGAGAAACATAAATATGGGAAAAACATAAATACGGAAAAACGCAATATGGGAATAAATCAAATATGAAAAAAACGCAAATATGGGAAATACGCAAATATGGGAAAAACGCAAATATTTGAAAAACGCAAATTTAAGAAAAGAACAAATATGACAAAAACGCAAATATGGCAAAAACGCCAAAATGGGAAAAAAGCAAATACGGGAAAAATGCAAATATGGGAAAAAAGCAAAATATTTGAAAAACGCAAAATATGGGAAAAACGCAAAATATGCGGAAAAGTTGAAATGTGGGAAAAAGCAAAAATAATGGGAAAAAGCAAATATCGGAAAAACGCGAAATTGGAAAAATACAAATATTGGAAAAACGCAAATATGGGACAAACGCAAATACGCGAAAAACGCAAATATGGGAAGAACGCAAATATGGGAAAAAATCAAATATGGGAATAACGCAAATATGGGATAAACACAAATATGGAGAAAACGCAAATATGGGAAAAACGCGAATATGGGTAAAACGCAAATATGGTAAAAACGCAACTATGGAAAAAACGCAATATGGGAAAATCGCATATGTGGGATATATGCAAATATGTAAAAAATGCAAATACGGGAGAATCATAAATACGCGAAAAACATAAATACGGGAAGAACGCAAATATGGGAATAAATCAAATATGAAAAAAACACAAATATGGGAAATACGCAAATATGGGAAAAACGCAAATATTTGAAAAACGCAAATTTAAGAAAAGAACAAATATGGCAAAAACGCAAAAATGGCAAAAACGCAAAAATGGCAAAAACGCCAAAATGGGAAAAACGCAAATATGGGAAAAATGCAAATATGGGAAAAACGCAAATATGGGAAAAAAGCAAAATATTTGAAAAACGTAAAATATGGGAAAAACGCAAAAATGCGGAAAAGGTAAAATGTGGGAAAAAGCAAAAACAATGGAAAAACGCAAATATCGGAAAAACGTGAAATTGGAAAAATACAAATATTGGAAAAAAGCAAATATGGGACAAACGCAAATACGCGAAAAACGCAAATATGGGAAGAACACAAATATGGGAAAAAATCAAATATGGGAATAACGCAAATATGGGATAAACACAAATATGGAGAAAACGCAAATATGGGAAAACCGCGAATATGGGAAAAAATCAAATATGGTAAAAACGCAACTATGGAAAAAACGCAATATGGGAAAATCGCATATGTGGGATATACGCAAATATGTGAAAAACGCCAATACGGGAGAAACATAAATACGGGAAAAACATAAATACGGGAAAAATGCAAATATGGGAATAAATCAAATATGAAAAAAACGCAAATATGGGAAATACGCAAATATGGGAAAAACGCAAATATTTGAAAAACGCAAATTTAAGAAAAGAACAAATATGGCAAAAACGCAAATATTGCAAAAACGCCAAAATGGGAAAAAAGCAAATACGGGAAAAATGCAAATATGGGAAAAGAGCAAAATATTTGAAAAACGCAAAATATGGGAAAAACGCAAAATATGCGGAAAAGTTAAAATGTGGGAAAAAGCAAAAATAATGGGAAAAAGCAAATATCGGAAAAACGCGAAATTGGAAAAATACAAATATTGGAAAAACGCAAATATGGGACAAACGCAAATACACGAAAAACGCAAATATGGGAAGAACGCAAATATGGGAAAAAATCAAATATGGGAAAAACGCAAATATGGGATAAACACAAATATGGAGAAAACGCAAATATGGGAAAAACGCGAATATGGGTAAAACGCAAATATGGTAAAAACGCAACTATGGAAAAAACGCAATATGGGAAAATCGCATATGTGGGATATACGCAAATATGTAAAAAATGCAAATACGGGAGAATCATAAATTTGGGAAAAACATAAATACGGGAAAAACGCAAATATGGGAATAAATCAAATATGAAAAAATGCAAATATGGGAAATACGCAAATATGGGAAAAACGCAAATATTTGAAAAACGCAAATTTAAGAAAAGAACAAATATGGCAAAAACGCAAATATGGCAAAAACGCCAAAATGGGAAAAACGCAAATATGGGAAAAATGCAAATATGGGAAAAACGCAAATATGGGAAAAAAGCAAAATATTTGAAAAACGTAAAATATGGGAAAAACGCAAAAATGCGGAAAAGTTAAAATGTGGGAAAATGCAAAATTAATTGAAAAACGCAAATATCGGAAAAACGCGAAATGGATAAATACAAATATTGGAAAAATGCAGATATGGGACAAACCAAATACGGAAAAAACGCAAATATGGGAAGAACGCAAATATGGGAAAAAATCAATTATGGGAAAAACGCAAATGTGGCATAAACGCAATTATGTAAAAACGCGAATATTGGGAAAACGCAAATATGGTAAAAACGCAAATGTGGGATGGACGCAAATATTTGAAAAACGCAAATCCGGGAAAAACATAAATACGGGAAAAATGCAAATATGGAAAGAAATCAAATATGGGAAAAACGCAAATATGGAAAAAACGCAAATATGGGAAAAACGTAAATACGAGAAAAAGGCATATATAGAAAAACAAAAATATGGGAAGATCGCAAATATGGCAAAAACGCAAATATGGGAAAAAAGCAAAATATTTGAAAAACGCAAAATATGGGAAAAACGCAAAATATGCGGAAAAGTTAAAATGTGGGAAAAAGCAAAAATAATGGAAAAACGCAAATATCGGAAAAACGCGAAATGGATAAATAAAAATATTGGAAAAATGCAAATATGGGACAAACCAAATACGGGAAAAACGCAAATATGGGAAGAACGCAAATATGGAAAAAAATCAAATATGGGAAAAACGCAAATATGGGATAAACGCAACTATGTAAAAACGCGAATATTGGGAAAACGGAAATATGGTAAAAACGCAACTATGGGAAAAACGCAATATGGGAAAAACGCAAATGTGGGATATACGCAAATATGTGAAAAACGCAAATACTGGAAAAACATAAATACAGGAAAAATGCAAATATGGAAAAAAATCAAATATGGGAAAAACGCAAATATGGAAAAAACGCAAATATGGGAAAAACGTAAATATGAGAAAAAAGCATATATAGAAAAACAAAAATATGGGAAGATCGCAAATATGGGAAAAACGCAAATATGGGAAAAAAGCAAAATATTTGAAAACGCAAAATATGGGGAAAACGCAAAATATGGGGAAAAGTTAAGATGTGGGAAAAAGCAAAAATATGGGTAAAACTCAAACATCGGTAAAACGCGAATATTGGAAAAACGCAAATGTGGGAAAAACGCTAATATATGACAAACGCAATTACGGGAAAAATGCAAAATCGAGAAGAACGCAAATATGGGAAAAAATCAAATATGGGAAAAACGCAAATATGGGAGAACCCCAAATATGGGAAAAACTCAAATATGGGAGAAACGCAGATATGGGAAAAACGCAAATATTTGAAGAAATGCAAATATGGTAAAAACGCAAATAAGAGAAAAACTCAAATACCAGAAAAAGGACAGTATGGCAAAAACTCAAATATGGGAAAAACACAGTATGGGAATAAAGCAAATATGGCAAAAATCCAGATATGGGAAAAACGCAAAAATTGGGAAAAACGCAAATATGTGAGAGAACGCAAATTTGGAAAAAAAACTCAAACTTAGGAAAAACGCGAATATGGGGAAAACGCAAATATGGTAAAAACGCAAATATGGGAAAAACGCAAATATGAGAAAAACGCAATATGGGAAAAACGCAAATGTGGGATATACGCAAGTATGTGAAAAACGCAAATACTGGAAAACAGAAATACGGGAAAAAAGCAAATATGGGAAAAAATAAAATATGGGAAAAATGCAAATATGGGAAAAAAGCAAAATATTTGAAAAACGCAAAATATGGGAAAAACGCAAAATATGCGGAAAAGTTGAAATGTGGGAAAAAGCAAAAATAATGGGAAAAAGCAAATATCGGAAAAACGCGAAATTGGAAAAATACAAATATTGGAAAAACGCAAATATGGGACAAACGCAAATACGCGAAAACCGCAAATATGGGAAGAACGCAAATATGGGAAAAAATCAAATATGGGAATAACGCAAATATGGGATAAACACAAATATGGAGAAAACGCAAATATGGGAAAAACGCGAATATGGGTAAAACGCAAATATGGTAAAAACGCAACTATGGAAAAAACGCAATATGGGAAAATCGCATATGTGGGATATATGCAAATATGTAAAAAATGCAAATACGGGAGAATCATAAATACGCGAAAAACATAAATACGGGAAGAACGCAAATATGGGAATAAATCAAATATGAAAAAAACACAAATATGGGAAATACGCAAATATGGGAAAAACGCAAATATTTGAAAAACGCAAATTTAAGAAAAGAACAAATATGGCCAAAACGCAAAAATGGCAAAAACGCCAAAATGGGAAAAACGCAAATATGGGAAAAATGCAAATATGGGAAAAACGCAAATATGGGAAAAAAGCAAAATATTTGAAAAACGTAAAATATGGGAAAAACGCAAAAATGCGGAAAAGTTAAAATGTGGGAAAAAGCAAAAATAATGGAAAAACGCAAATATCGGAACAACGTGAAATTGGAAAAATACAAATATTGGAAAAAAGCAAATATGGGACAAACGCAAATACGCGAAAAACGCAAATATGGGAAGAACACAAATATGGGAAAAAATCAAATATGGGAATAACGCAAATATGGGATAAACACAAATATGGAGAAAACGCAAATATGGGAAAACCGCGAATATGGGAAAAAATCAAATATGGTAAAAACGCAACTATGGAAAAAACGCAATATGGGAAAATCGCATATGTGGGATATACGCAAATATGTGAAAAACGCCAATACGGGAGAAACATAAATACGGGAAAAACATAAATACGGGAAAAATGCAAATATGGGAATAAATCAAATATGAAAAAAACGCAAATATGGGAAATACGCAAATATGGGAAAAACGCAAATATTTGAAAAACGCAAATTTAAGAAAAGAACAAATATGGCAAAAACGCAAATATTGCAAAAACGCCAAAATGGGAAAAAAGCAAATACGGGAAAAATGCAAATATGGGAAAAGAGCAAAATATTTGAAAAACGCAAAATATGGGAAAAACGCAAAATATGCGGAAAAGTTAAAATGTGGGAAAAAGCAAAAATAATGGGAAAAAGCAAATATCGGAAAAACGCGAAATTGGAAAAATACAAATATTGGAAAAACGCAAATATGGGACAAACGCAAATACACGAAAAACGCAAATATGGGAAGAACGCAAATATGGGAAAAAATCAAATATGGGAAAAACGCAAATATGGGATAAACACAAATATGGAGAAAACGCAAATATGGGAAAAACGCGAATATGGGTAAAACGCAAATATGGTAAAAACGCAACTATGGAAAAAACGCAATATGGGAAAATCGCATATGTGGGATATACGCAAATATGTAAAAAATGCAAATACGGGAGAATCATAAATTTGGGAAAAACATAAATACGGGAAAAACGCAAATATGGGAATAAATCAAATATGAAAAAATGCAAATATGGGAAATACGCAAATATGGGAAAAACGCAAATATTTGAAAAACGCAAATTTAAGAAAAGAACAAATATGGCAAAAACGCAAATATGGCAAAAACGCCAAAATGGGAAAAACGCAAATATGGGAAAAATGCAAATATGGGAAAAACGCAAATATGGGAAAAAAGCAAAATATTTGAAAAACGTAAAATATGGGAAAAACGCAAAAATGCGGAAAAGTTAAAATGTGGGAAAATGCAAAATTAATTGAAAAACGCAAATATCGGAAAAACGCGAAATGGATAAATACAAATATTGGAAAAATGCAGATATGGGACAAACCAAATACGGAAAAAACGCAAATATGGGAAGAACGCAAATATGGGAAAAAATCAATTATGGGAAAAACGCAAATGTGGCATAAACGCAATTATGTAAAAACGCGAATATTGGGAAAACGCAAATATGGTAAAAACGCAAATGTGGGATGGACGCAAATATTTGAAAAACGCAAATCCGGGAAAAACATAAATACGGGAAAAATGCAAATATGGAAAGAAATCAAATATGGGAAAAACGCAAATATGGAAAAAACGCAAATATGGGAAAAACGCAAATATGGGAAAAACGTAAATACGAGAAAAAGGCATATATAGAAAAACAAAAATATGGGAAGATCGCAAATATGGCAAAAACGCAAATATGGGAAAAAAGCAAAATATTTGAAAAACGCAAAATATGGGAAAAACGCAAAATATGCGGAAAAGTTAAAATGTGGGAAAAAGCAAAAATAATGGAAAAACGCAAATATCGGAAAAACGCGAAATGGATAAATAAAAATATTGGAAAAATGCAAATATGGGACAAACCAAATACGGGAAAAACGCAAATATGGGAAGAACGCAAATATGGAAAAAAATCAAATATGGGAAAAACGCAAATATGGGATAAACGCAACTATGTAAAAACGCGAATATTGGGAAAACGGAAATATGGTAAAAACGCAACTATGGGAAAAACGCAATATGGGAAAAACGCAAATGTGGGATATACGCAAATATGTGAAAAACGCAAATACTGGAAAAACATAAATACAGGAAAAATGCAAATATGGAAAAAAATCAAATATGGGAAAAACGCAAATATGGAAAAAACGCAAATATGGGAAAAACGTAAATATGAGAAAAAAGCATATATAGAAAAACAAAAATATGGGAAGATCGCAAATATGGGAAAAACGCAAATATGGGAAAAAAGCAAAATATTTGAAAACGCAAAATATGGGGAAAACGCAAAATATGGGGAAAAGTTAAGATGTGGGAAAAAGCAAAAATATGGGTAAAACTCAAACATCGGTAAAACGCGAATATTGGAAAAACGCAAATGTGGGAAAAACGCTAATATATGACAAACGCAATTACGGGAAAAATGCAAAATCGAGAAGAACGCAAATATGGGAAAAAATCAAATATGGGAAAAACGCAAATATGGGAGAACCCCAAATATGGGAAAAACTCAAATATGGGAGAAACGCAGATATGGGAAAAACGCAAATATTTGAAGAAATGCAAATATGGTAAAAACGCAAATAAGAGAAAAACTCAAATACCAGAAAAAGGACAGTATGGCAAAAACTCAAATATGGGAAAAACACAGTATGGGAATAAAGCAAATATGGCAAAAATCCAGATATGGGAAAAACGCAAAAATTGGGAAAAACGCAAATATGTGAGAGAACGCAAATTTGGAAAAAAAACTCAAACTTAGGAAAAACGCGAATATGGGGAAAACGCAAATATGGTAAAAACGCAAATATGGGAAAAACGCAAATATGAGAAAAACGCAATATGGGAAAAACGCAAATGTGGGATATACGCAAGTATGTGAAAAACGCAAATACTGGAAAACAGAAATACGGGAAAAAAGCAAATATGGGAAAAAATAAAATATGGGAAAAATGCAAATATGGGAAAAGCGCAAATATGGGGAAAATGCAAATATGAAAAAAAGCGCAACTATGGGAAACATTCAATATGGGAAAAATGCAAATGTGGGATATAAGCAAATATGTGAAATACGCAAATACGGGAAAAACATAAATACGGGAAAAACGCAAATAAGGAAAAAAATCAAAAATGATAAAAACGCAAATATGGGAAAAATGAAAATATGCGATAAACGCAAATATGGGAAAAACGTAAATATGAGAAAACTTAGATATGGGTAAAACGTAAATATGGGAAGATAGCAAATATGGGAAAAACGCAAATATGGGAAAAAAGCAAAATATTTGAAAAACGCAACATACGGGAAAAACGCAAAATATGGGGAAAAGTTAAAATGTGTGAAAAAGCAAAAATATGGGAAAAACGCAAATATCGGAATAACGCGAATATTGCAAGAACGCTAAAATGGGAATAAATCAAATATGGGAAAAACGCAAATATGGGATAAACCCAAATATGGGAAAAACGCAAATATGGGAAAATGGCAGATATGGGAAATACGCAAATATGGGAGAAACGCAGTTTTTGGATAAACGCAAATATGGAAAAACGCAGATATGCGAAAAACGCAAATATGGGAAAAACTGAAATGTGGGAAAAACGCAAGTATGTGAAAAACGCATATATGGGAAAAACGTAATGATGGGAAAAACACAAATATGAGAAAAGAACAAATATGGCAAATACGCAAATATGGGAAAAACGCGAATATGGGAAAAATGCGAATATTGGAAAAACGCAAATATTGAAAAAACGCAAATGTGGGACAAACCAAATACGGGAAAAGCGCTAATACGGGAAGAACGCAAATATGGGAAAAAATCAAATATGGGAAAAACTCAAATATGGGATAAACGTAAATATGGGAACAACACAATTTGGGAAAAACGCAGATATGGGAAAAATGCAAATATTTGATGAAAGGCAAATATGGGAAAAACGCAAATACAGGAAAACACAAATACCAGAAAAACGCAAATATGGGAAAAACTTGAATATGGGAAAAACACAGTATGGGAATAACGCAAAGATGGGAAAAACCCAGATATGGGGAAAATGCAAAAAATATGGGAAAAACGCAAATATGTGAGAGAACGCATATTTGGGAAAAAACTCAAACTTAGGAAAAACGCGAATATGGGGTAAACGAAAATATGGTAAAAACGCAAATATGGGAAAAACGCAACTATGGGAAAAAGCAATATGGGAAAAACGCATGTGTGGGATATACGCAAATATGTAAAATCGCAAATACCTGAAAAACATAAATACAGAAAAAACATAAATACGGGAAAAACGCAAATATAGGAAAAAATCAAATATGAAAAAACGCAAATATGGGAATAACGAAAATATGGGAAAAACGCAAATATAAGAAAAGAACAAATATGGCAAAAACGCAAATATGGCAAAAACGCCAAAATGGGAAAAAAGCAAATACAGGAAAAATGCAAATATGTGAAAAACGCAAATATGGGAAAAAAGCAAAATATTTGAAAAACGCAAAATATGGGAAAAACGCAAAATATGCATAAAAGTTAAAATGTGGGAAAAAGCAAAAATAATGGAAAGACGCAAATATCGGAAAAACGCGAAATTGGAAAAATACAAATATTGGAAAAACGCAAATATGGGACAAACGCAAATACGCGAAAAACTCAAATATGGGAAGAACGCATATATGGGAAAAAATAAAATATGGGAATAACGCAAATATGGGATAAACACAAATATGGAGAAAACGCAAATATGGGAAAAACGCGAATATGGGGAAAACGCAAATATGGTAAAAACGCAACTATGGAAATACGAAATATGGGAAAATCACATATCTGGGATATACGCAAATATGTGAAAAACGCAAATACGGGAGAAACATAAATACAGGAAAAACATAAATACAGGAAAAACGCAAATATGGGAATAAATCAAATATGAAAAAAACGCAAATATGGGAAATACGAAAATATGGGAAAAACTTAAATATTTGAAAAACGCAAATTTAAGAAAAGAACAAATATGGGAAAAACGCAAATGTGGGATATACGCAAATATTTGAAAAACGCAAATATGGGAAAAACATAAATACGGGAAAAATGCAATTATGGAATAAAAAAAAAAATGGGAAAAACGCAAATATGGAAAAAAAGGAAATATGGGAAAAACGCAAATATGGGAAAAACGTAAATATGAGAAAAAGGCATATATAGAAAAACAAAAATATGGGAAGATCGCAAATATGGGAAAAACGCAAATATGGGGAAAAAGCAAAATATTTGAAAAACGCAAAATATGGGGAAAAGTTAAGATGTGGGAAAAAGCAAAAATATGGGTAAAACTCAAATATCGGTAAAACGTGAATATTGGAAAAACGCAAATGTGGGAAAAACGCAAATATTGGAGAAACGCAATTACGGGAAAAATGCAAATACGAGAAGAACGCAAATATGGGAAAAAATCAAATATGGGAAAAACGCAAATATGGGATAAACCCAAATAGGGGAAAAACGCAAATATGGGAAAAACGCAGATATGGGAAAAACGCAAATATTTGAAGAAATGCAAGTATGGGAAAAACGCAAATAAGAGAAAAACTCATATACCAGAAAAACGCCAGTATGGCAAAAACTGAAATATGGAAAAAACACAGTATGGGAATAAAGCAAATATGACAAAAATCCAGATATGGGAAAAACGCAAAAACAATGGGAAAAACGCAAATATGTCAGAGAACGCAAATTTGGATAAAAACGCAAACTTAGGAAAAACGCGAATATGGGGAAAACGCAAATTTGGTAAAAACGAAAATGTGAGAAAAACGCAAATATGGGACAAACGCAAATACGCGAAAAACGCAAATATGGGAAGAACGCAAATATGGGAAAAAATCAAATATGGGATTAACGCAAATATGGGATAAACACAAATATGGAGAAAACGCAAATATGGGAAAAACGCGAATATGGGGAAAACGCAAATATGGTAAAAACGCAACTATGGAAAAAACGCAATATGGGAAAATCGCATATGTGGGATATACGCAAATATGTGAAAAACGCAAATACGGGAGAAACATAAATACGGGAAAAACATAAATACGGGAAAAACGCAAATATGGGAATAAAATCAAAAATGAGAAAAACGCAAATATGGGAAAAACGAAAATATGCGATAAACGCAAATATGGGAAAAACGTAAATATGAGAACACTTAGATATGGGTAAAACGTAAATATGGGAAGATAGCAAATATGGGAAAAACGCAAATATGGGAAAAAAGCAAAATATTTGAAAAACGCAACATACGGGAAAAACGCAAAATATGGGGAAAAGTTAAAATGTGGGAAAAAGCAAAAATAATGGAAAAACGCAAATATAGGAAAAAAGCGAAATTGGAAAAATACAAATATTGGAAAAACGCAAATATGGGACAAACGCAAATACGGGAAAAACGCAAATATGGGAAAATGGCAGATATGGGAAATACGCAAATATGGGAGGAACGCAGTTTTTGGATAAACGCAAATATGGAAAAACGCAAATGTGGGACAAACCAAAAACGGGAAAAGCGCAAATACGGGAAGAACACAAATATGAAAAAATCAAATATGGGAAAAACTCAATTATGGGATAAACGTAAATATGGGAACAACACAAATATGGGAAAAACGCAGATATGGGAAAAATGCAAATATTTGATGAAAGGCAAATATGGGAAAAACGCAAATACAGGAAAACACAAATACCAGAAAAACGCAAATATGGGAAAAACTCGAATATGGGAAAAACACAGTATGGGAATAACGCAAAGATGGGAAAAACCCAGATATGGGGAAAATGCAAAAAATATGGGAAAAACGCAAATATGCGAGAGAACGCAAATTTGGGAAAAAACGCAAACTTGGGAAAAACGCGAATATGGGGTAAACGCAAATATGAAAAAAAAGCAAATATGGGAAAAACGCAACTATGGGAAAAACGCAATACGGGAAAAACGCATATGTGGGATATACGCAAATATGTGAAAAACGCAAATACCTGAAAAACATAAATACGGGAAAAACATAAATACAGGAAAAACGCAAATATAGGAAAAAATCAAATGTGAAAAAAACGCAAATATGGGAAAAACGAAAATATGGGAAAAACGCAAATATAAGAAAAGAACAAATATGGCAAAAACGCAAATATGGCAAAACGCCAAAATGGGAAAAACGCAAATACGGGAAAAATGCAAATATGGGAAAAACGCAAATATGGGAAAAAAGCAAAATATTTGAAAAACTCAAAATATGGGAGAAACGCAAAATATGCGGAAAAGTTAAAATGTGGGAAAAAGCAAAAATAATGGAAAAACGCAAATATCGGAAAAAAGCGAAATTGGAAAAATACAAATATTGGAAAAACGCAAATATGGGACAAACGCAAATACGGGAAAAACGCAAATATGGGAAGAATGCATATATGGGAAAAAATAAAATATGGGAATAACGCAAATATGGGATAAACACAAATATGGAAAAAACGCAAATATGGGAAAAACGCGAATATGGGGAAAACGCTAATATGGTAAAAACACAACTATGGGAAAAAAGCAATATGGGAAAATCGCATATGTGGGATATACGCAAATATGTGAAAAACGCAAATACGGGAGAAACATAAATACGGGAAAAACATAAATACAGGAAAAACGCAAATATGGGAATAAATCAAATATGAAAAAAACGCAAATATCGGAAAAACGCGAAATTGGAAAAATACAAATATTGGAAAAACGCAAATATGGGACAAACGCAAATATGCGAAAAACTCAAATATGGGAAGAACGCATATATGGGAAAAAATAAAATATGGGAATAACGCAAATATGGGATAAACACAAATATGGAGAAAACGCAAATATGGGAAAAACGCGAATATGGGGAAAACGCAAATATGGTAAAAACGCAACTATGGAAAAAACGAAATATGGGAAAATCACATATGTGGGATATACGCAAATATGTGAAAAACGCAAATACGGGAGAAACACAAATACGGGAAAAACATAATTACGGGAAAAACGCAAATATGAGAATAAATCAAATATGAAAAAAACGCAAATATGGGAAATACGCAAATATGGGAAAAACTCAAATATTTGAAAAACGCAAATATAAGAAAAGAACAAATATGGCAAAAACGCAAGTATGGGAAAAACGCCAAAATGGGAAAAACGCAAATATGGGAAAATTGCAAATATGGGAAAAACGCAAATATGGGAAAAAAGCAAAATATTTGAAAAACGCAAAATATGGGAAAAACGCAAAATATTTGGAAAAGTTAAGATGTGGGAAAAAGCAAAAATATGGGTAAAACTCAAATATCGGTAAAACGCGAATATTGGAAAAACGCAAATGTGGGAAAAACGCAAATATTGGACAAACGCAAATACGGGAAAAACGCAAATATGAGAAGAACGCAAATATGGGAAAAAATCAAATATGGGAAAAACGCAAATATGGGAGAACCCCAAATATGGGAAAAACGCAGATATGGGAAAAACGCAAATATTTGAAGAAATGCAAGTATGGGAAAAACGCAAATAAGGGAAAACTCAAATACCAGATAAACGCCAGTATGGCAAAAACTCAAATATAAAAAAAACACAGTATGGGAATAAAGCAAATATGGGAAAAATCCAGATATGGGAAAAACGCAAAAAATACGGGAAAAACGCAAATATGTGAGAGAACGCAAATTTGGAAAAAAAACGCAAACTTGGGACAAACACGAGTATTGGAAAAACGCAAATATGGTAAAAACGCAACTATGGGAAAAACGCAATATGCGAAAAACGCAAATGTTGGATATACGCAAATATGTGAAAAATGCAAATACGGGAAAAACATAAATATGGGAAAAATGCAAATATGGGAAAAAATCAAATATGGGAAAAACGCAAATATGGAAAAAACGCAAATATGAGAAAAAATCACATATGGGAAAAACGCAAATATGGGATAAACCCAAATATGGGAAAAACGCAAATATGGGAAAAACGCAGATATGGGAAAAACGCAAATATTTGAATAAATGCAAATATGGGAAAAACGCAAATAATGGAAAAACTCAAATACCAGAAAAACGCCAGTATGGCAAAAACTGAAATATGGGAAAAACACAGTATGGGAATAAAGCAAATATGGGAAAAATCCAGATATGGCAAAAACGCAAAAAATTTGGGAAAAATGCAAATATGTGAGAGAACGCAAATTTGGAAAAAAACGCAAACTTAGGAAAAACGCAAATTTGGGAAAAACGAAAATATGCGATAAACGCAAATATGGGAAAAACGTAAATATGAGAAAACTTAGATATGGTAAAACGTAAATATGGGAAGATAGCAAATATGGGAAAAACGCAAATATGGGAAAAAAGCAAAATATTTGAAAAACACAAAATACGAGAAAACGCAAAATATGGGGAAAAGTTTAAATGTGTGAAAAAACAAAAAATATGGGAAAAACACAAATATCAGAAAAACGTGAATATTGCAAGAACGCAAAAATGGGAAAAAATCAAATATGGAAAAAACGCAAATATGGGATAAACCCATATATGGGAAAAACGCAAATATGGGAAAAACGCAGATATGGGAAATACGCAAATATGGGAGAAACGCAGTTTTTGGATAAACGCAAATATGGAAAAAACGCAGATATGCGAAAAACGCAAAAATAGGAAAAACTCAAATGTGGGCAGAAACGCAAATATGTGAAAAACGCAAATATGGGAAAAACGTAATGATGGGAAAAACGCAAATATAAGAAAAGAACAAATACGCAAATATGGGAAAAACGCAAATATGGGAAAAATGTAAATATGGGAAAAACGCAAATATAAGAAAAGAACAACTATGGCAAATACGCAAATGTGGGAAAACGCCAAAATGGGAAAAACGCAAATATGGGAAAAAAGAAAATTTGGGAAAATCGTATATGAGGAAAATCCAGATATGGGAAAAACGTAAATATGGGAAGATCGCAAATATGGGAAAAACGCAAATATGGGAAAAAAGCAAAATATTAGAAACATGCAAAATATATGAAAAACGCACAATAAGGGGAAAAGGTAAAATGTGGGAAAAAGCAAAAATATGAGAAAAACGCAAATATCGGAAAAACGCGAATATTGGATAAACGCAAATATTGGATAAACGCAAATGTGGGAAAAACGCAAATATGGGACACGCAAATACGGGAAAAGTGCAAATACAGGAAGAACGCAAATATGGGAAAAAATCAAATATGGGAAAAACTCAAATATGGGATAAACGTAAATATGGGAACAACACAAATATGGGAAAAACGCTGATATGGGAAAAATGCAAATATTTGAAGAAATGCAAATATGGGAAAAACGCAAATACGGGAAAACACAAATACCAGAAAAACGCAAATATGGGAAAAACTCGAATATGGGAAAAACACAGTATGGGAATAACTCAAAGATGGGAAAAACCCAGATATGGGAAAACGAGAAAAATAGGGGAAAAACGCAAATATGTGAGAGAACGCAAATTTGGAAAAAAACGCAAACTTGGGAAAAACGAGAATATGGAGAAAACGCAAATATGGTAAAAATGCAAATAAGGGAAAAACGCAACTATGGGGAAGACGCAATATGGGAAAAACGCAAATGTGGGATACACGCAAATATGTGAAAAACGCAAATACGGGATAAACATAAATACGGAAAAAAAGTAAATATGGGAAAAAATAAAATATGGGAAAAACGGATATATGGGAAAACGCAAATATGGGAAAAACGCAAATATCGGAAAAACACGAATATTGGCAAAATGCAAATATTGGAAAAACGCAAATGTGGGAAAAACGCAAATATGGGACAAATATCGGAATAACACAGATAGGGGAAAAATGCATATACGGGAAAAACATAAATATGGGAAAAACGCAAATATGGGAAAAAATCAAATATGTGAATAACGCAAATATGGAAAAAACGCAAATATGGGAAAATCGAAAATATGGGAAAATCGTAAATATGAGGAAAACCCAGATATGGGAAAAACGTAAATATGGGAAGATCGCAAATATGGGAAAAACGCAAAATATGCGAAAAACGCAAAATATGGGGAAAAGTTAAAATGTGAGAAAAAGCAAATATATGGAGAAACGCAAATATCGGAAAAACACGAAATTGGAAAAACACAAATATTGGAAAAAAGCAAATATGGGACAAACGCAAATACGGGAAAAACGCAAATACAAGAAGAACCCAAATATGGGAAAAAATCAAATATGGAAAAAACGCAAATATGGAAAAAACGCAAATATGGGTAAAACGCAGATATGGGAAAAATGTAAATATGAGAAAAACGCAAATATGGAAAACCGTAAATATGGGAAGATCGCAAATATGGGAAAAACCCAAATATGGGAAAAAAGCAAAATATTTGAAAAACGCAACATATAGGGAAAACGCAAAATATGGGGAAAAGTTAAAATGTGGGAAAAAGCAAAAATATGGGTAAAACGCAAATATCGGAAAAACGCGAATATTGGAAAAACGCAAATACTGGAAAAACGCAAATGTGGGAAAAACGCAAATATGGGACAAACGCAAATACGGGAAAAACTCAAATATGGGAAAAACGCAAATATGGGATAAACCCAAATATGGGAAAAACGTAAATATGGGAAAAACGCAGATATGGGAAAAACGCAAATATTTGAAGAAACTCAAATATGGGAAAAACGCAAATAAGGGAAAAACTCAAATACCAGAATAACGCAAATATGGGAAAAATCAAATATGGGAAAAACACAGTATGGGAATAAAGCAAATATGGGAAAAACCCAGATATGGGAGAGTCGCAAAAAATAGGGGGAAAACGCAAATATGTGAGCGAACGCAAATTTGGAAAAAAACGCAAATTTGGAAAAAACGCGAATATGGGGAAAACGCAAATATGGTAAAAACGCTTATATGGAAAAAACGTAAAGATGGGAGAAAAGCAAATATGGGAAAAACGCAGATTTGGAAAAAACGCAAATATGGGAAAAACGCAAATATGGGAAAAATGCAGATATGGCAAATATGCAAAAATGGGAAAAACGCAAATATGGGAAAAACGCAAATATGGGAAAAACGCAAATATGGGAAAAACGCAAATATCGGACAAACGCAAATATAGGAAAACGCGGATATGGGAATATTGCAAATATGGGAAGAAATGCAAATATTGGAAAAACGCATATAAGGGAAAAACTGAGATACGGGAAAAACGCAAATATAAGAAAAACTCGAATATGGGAAAAACACAAATATGGGAATAACGGGATTATGGGATTAATGCAGATTTGGGAAAAACGAAAAAATATGGGAAAACCGCAAATATGTGAAAGAATGCAAATATGGAATAAAACGCAACGATGGGAAAAACGCAAATATGGGAAAAACGCAAATATGGAAAAAACGTAAGTATAGAACAGACGCAAAAACGGGATAAAACGCAAATATGTGAAAAACGCAAATATGGGAAAAACGTAAATATGTGAAAAACGCAAATATTGGAGAAACGTAAATATGGTAAGATCGCAAATATGGGAAAAACGCAAATATGGAAAAAGCAAAATATTTGAAAAACGCAAAATATGCGAAAAACGCAAAATATGGGGAAAAGTTAAAATGTGAGAAAAAGCAAATATATGGAGAAACGCAAATATCGGAAAAACGCGAATATTGGAAAAACGCAAATAGTGGAAAAACGCAAACTGGGGAAAAACGCAAATATGGGGAAAACGCAAATATGGTAAAAACGCAAAAATGGGAAAAAAGAAACTATGGGAAAAACGCAATAAGGGAAAAACGCAAATGTGGGAAACACGTAAATATGGGAAAAACGCAAATATAAGAAAATAACAAATATGGCAAATACGCAAATATGGGAAAAACGCCAAAATATGAAAAACGCAAATATGGGAAAAACGCAAACATGGGAAAAACGTAAATATGGGAAAAACGCAAATATACGAAGAACAAATATAGCCAAAACGAAAATATGTGAAAAACGCCAAAATGGGAAAAACGGAAATATGGGAAAAACGCAAATATGGGCAGAAACGCAAATATGTGAAAAACACAAATATAGGAATAACGTAAAGATGGGAAAAAAGCAAATATGGGAAAACGCAGATTTGCAAAAAACGCAAATATGGGAAAGACGCAAATATGGAAAAAACGCAAATATGGGAAAAACGCGAATATGGGGAAAACGCAAATATGGTAAAAACGCAACTATGGGAAAAACGCAACATGGGAAAAACGCTAATGAGGGATATACGCAAATATGTGAAAAACGCAAATACGGGAAAACATAAATATGGGAAAAACGCAAATATGGCAAAAAATCAAATATGGGAAAAACGCAAATATGGAAAAAACGCAAATATGGGAAAAACGCAAATATGTGAAAAAGCAAAATATTTGAAAAACGCAAAACATGGGGAAAACGCAAAATATGGAGAAAAGTTAAAATGTGGGAAAAAGCAAAAATATGGGTAAAACGCAAATATCGGAAAAACGCGAATATTGGAAAAACGCAAATATTGGAAAAACGCAGATGTAGGAAAAACGCAAATATGGGACAAACGCAAATACGGAAAAAACTCAAATACAGGAAGAACGCAAATATGGGAAAAAATCAAATATGGGAAAAACGCAAACATGGGATAAATCCAAATATGGGAAAAACGCAAATATGGGAAAAACGCAAATATGGGAAAAACGCAGATATGGGAAAAACGCAAATATTTGAAGAAACGCAAATATGGGAAAAACGCAAATAAGGGAAAAACAAAAATACCAGAAAAACATAAATATGGGAAAAACTCAAATATGGGAAAAACACAGTATGGGAATAAAGCAAATATGGGAAAACCCAGATATGGGAAAAACGCAAAAAAAATAGGGGAAAAACGCAAATATGTGAGAGAACGCAAATTTGGAAAAAAACGCAAATTTGGGAAAAACGCGAATGTGGGGAAAACGCAAATATGGTAAAAACGCAAATATGGGAAAAACGCAGCTATAGGAAAAACGCAGTATGGGAAAAACGCAAATGTGGGATATACGGAAATGTGAGAAACGCAAATACGGGAAAAACATAAATACGGGAAAAAAGCAAATATGGGAAAAAATCAAATATGGGAAAAACGCAAATATGGGATAAACCCAAATATGGGAAAAACGCAAATATGGGAAAAACGCAGACCTATGAAAAACGCAAGTATTTGAAGAAACTCAAATATGGGAAAAATGCAAATAAGGGAAAAACACAAATACCAGAAAAACGCAAATATTTGAAAAACTCAAATATGGTAAAAACGCAGATATGGGAAAAACGCAAAAAATATGGGAAAAACGCAAATATAAGAAAAGAACAAATATGGCAAAAACGCAAACTTGGGAAAAACGCGGATATGGGGAAAACGCAAATTTGGCAAAAACGCAAATATGGGAAAAACGCAACTGTGGGAAAAACGCAATATGGGAAAAAAGCAAATGTGGGAAAACCGTAAATATGGGAAAAACGCAAATACACTCCTGGAAATGGGAAAAAGAACACATTGACACCGGTGTGTCAGACCCACCATACTTGCTCCGGACACTGCGAGAGGGCTGTACAAGCAATGATCACACGCACGGCACTGCGGACACACCAGGAACCGCGGTGTTGGCCGCGCAGTATTTGTGCACCGCCACCTTCAGTGTCAGCCAGTTTGCCATGGCATACGGAGCTCCATCGCAGTCTTTAACACTGGTAGCATGCCGCGAAAGCGTGGACATGAACCGTATGTGCAGTTGACGGACTTTGAGCGAGGGCGTATAGTGGGCATGCGGGAGGCCGGGTGGACGTACCGCCGAATTGCTCAACACGTGGGGCGTGAGGTCTCCACAGTACATCGATGTTGTCGCCAGTGGTCGGCGGAAGGTGCACGTGCCCGTCGACCTGGGACCGGACCACGGCGACGCACGGATGCACCCCAAGACCGTAGGATCCTACGCAGTACCGTAGGGGACCGCACCGCCACTTCCCAGCAAATTAGGGACACTGTTGCTCCTGGGGTATCGGCGAGGACTATGTGCAACCGTCTCCATGAAGCTGGGCTACAGTCCCGCACACCGTTAGGCCGTCTTCCGCTCACGCCCCAACATCGTGCAGCCCGCCTCCAGTGGTGTCGCTACAGGCGTGAATGGAGGGACGAATGGAGACGTGTAGTCTTCAGCGATGAGAGTCGCTTCTGCCTTGGTGCCAATGATGGTCGTATGCGTGTTTGGCGCCGTGCAGGTGAGCGCCACAATCAGGACTGCATACGACCGAGGCACACAGGGCCAACACCCGGCATCATGGTGTGGGGAGCGATCTCCTACACTGGCCGTACACCTCTGGTGATCGTCGAGGGGACACTGAATAGTGCACGGTACATCCAAACCGTCATCGAACCCATCGTTCTACCATTCCTAGACCGGCAAGGCAACTTGCTGTTCCAACAGGACAATGCATGTCCGCATGAATCCCGTGCCACCCAACGTGCTCTAGAAGGTGTACGTCAACTACTCTGGCCAGCAAGATCTCCGGATCTGTCCCCCATTGAGCATGTTTGGGACTGGATGAAGCGTCGTCTCACGCGATCTGCACGTCCAGCACGAACGCTGGTCCAACTGAGGCGCCAGGTGGAAATGGCATGGCAAGTCGTTCCACAGGACTACATCCAGCATCTCTACGATCGTCTCCATGGGAGAATAGCAACCTGCATTGTTGCGAAAGGTGGATATACACTGTACTAATGCCGACATTGTGCATGCTCTGTTGCCTGTGTCTATGTGCCTGTGGTTCTGTCAGTGTGATCATGTGATGTATCTGACCCCAGGAATGTGTCAATAAAGTTTCCCCTTCCTGGGACAATGAATTCACGGTGTTCTTATTTCAATTTCCAGGAGTGTATATTTAATGCTCCTCAATAACTTCGTTGAACATCGAAACAAAATTAAGTAATTGACGGGGGGAACGTATCAGTCAAGGAGATGTATAAAAGTCAAATTTTTGGGCCAAGTAGTTTGTGTGAAACCGAATGACAAGTGTGACAAAGCAGCCGGAACACCATGTGTCTGCACAGGCGAGCAGTGCAGTGATGACAAAATCGCTTACAGCACGGAATGCGTGGAACACGTGTCTGTAGCAGCGGAAGGGTTAATGCGGCCGTGGTGGCTTTACTTCATAAACTGCGCGCTCCCCCCACCCCCCACCCCCTAAACGTTAAGTTTGCAAACTATACTATGCTATGGGGCTGCTTCTCTCGGCGCATACAACTGGCAACGCCGCCATCTCCCGCGTCTGGGCGGGCATGATAAAAGAACTGAACTACACACATCCAAGCTAAATTGACATATGAGGTGGTGGCTCCAGGGCATGAGCGCACTTGTTAATGCCTGTAATGCAGCTCCTATCAGCCACCGCTCCGACATTAACTTTATTTAATTGTTGTGCTAAAAGTATCGAAGGTGCACGGAATAGTGCACAGTTCTTGTCAAGATATGGCGACCAGTCTTACAGTTATTCCCATGACCTATAGAACGCCTTCCAAATGGTCTATCCCCCCCCCCCTCCTCCCCTTTGTAGCCAGAGCTCCGATGCGTTGATGCAAAAGCGTAGTACGATATTCGGTCAACAGATTTCGCTAGGCACCGTTAGCAGTTACTGAAATAACTACCAGTATCAGATGAGCGGTTACCACAGTAACCGTTACTGCTTCAGTTACCCTTTTTTTTTTTTTTTTTTGCCACCTCTATGTAGCACGTATCAACCCAGTCTTGCAGTGATGAGCTAAACTGCGATTATCCGATATCTGTAATTTCTGTGAATGCTACTTTTCAGTATCTGTTATTCTTAATTGTGATTTGTAGCAGTTTAGCAGCTAACGAATCCAAGTCTTGCCCGTCCGCACTCTACCAGTTATTTTTGTGGCTCGAGCAATTTCCCGTGACTCCTGCGATTGCTGTAACTCCTTTGATTTCTGCAGTGTATCACCGTATGAAAAAGTTGTGCTTGTCCAAAGGGAAAATTGCAGTTCTAGAAAACTGTCATTAGTAACTATGTTTTACATTCATTCTTTCGATGGCTTTGACTTTGTATTAAAGAAACTATTGTGAGAATATTAATAGTGCAGTTAATATGTAAGTAGCTACACAGTACCGTAATAGTTCGTGTTTAGAAAACGAATTCTAACGTATTGTTATGTTCACAGGTACCTGAACTACGTTTCAGTCACTCAGTATAGCGATAATACAAAGAATCACTGTCAACAGATCTGGAGAAATTGCCACTGCATTTTTAGATCTTCTTCATCAGACGAGAGGTTAGTTTCTAAGTGTTACGATGAATTTAATTATTTAGGTGAGATCGTTCTCGCAAATGTGAAACATCCGTCGTTGAGTGGCTTTCATTACAGGAGATATTAGCAATACTACTCTGTCAATTACATTGCTTGTAATTAATGACAGCAAAAATGTTTAATAATCCTTGTGATTTTGTAGACACAGTTCTCAGTAACTTCTGCACCATTTCAGTGCAGTAATGTGTTCATTGTAAATAAGTATTATAGTAGTTGTATAACATGTTTATTACCTAATAAATAAATAAAAAACTTTTTTGTTTTAAATTCAGTGCATTAGTATTTGTAAAATGACTTTCATATAGTGTTCATTAAAAAATGACGATCATTCCACTTGGGACCTGTGGAATGGTACATTAGCTTATTTGTTTTAGTTGTAAATATTTGTCATGTATTGTTGTTATTCTGACATGTTCCACGTCCTGGAGGACCTCCTCACTACGGACCAATTGGAATGAAAGTAAATCTAATCCAATGTAATCCGACTCTGATTGCTGGTTGCTGTACGTATCTGTGCACATCAAGGCTCTTGAGTGACAATAGTGAAGATTCAAGATAACTATTGGAGGACTTGCAGCCATGAAAGAAGTGTGGAGAATCAGTGACTGAACTGTTCGAAAATGGCTCTGAGCACTATGGGACTTGACTTCTGAGGTCATCAGTCCTCTATAACTTAGAACTACTTGAAACCTAACTAACCTAAGGACATCACATACACCCATGCCCGAGGCAGGATTTGAACGTGCGACCGTAGTGGTCGCACGGTTCCAGACTGTAGCACCTAGAACCGTTCGCCACCCCAACAGGCGCTTGAACTGTTTTTAATTGAAGTTGTTATACGACCTTAAAGGAATGAGAAATAAATGTTAAATACAATGAGTGAATAACGAAGATCCCATTTTCCCCATGTTAAACCGTCCTATAACCAGTACATTTTCCGCCATTTATTTATTCGTAACGTCCTGTTGGGAGTTACACGCCCCACTCCTTTCCACGGTATCTTGACGTGGTGATGCTGACCTGTAACATAGCCCGAGGTCTAGAGTATGCATTTTGAGGCTGTTGATATGAAAGTGGGAAATATAGATCTTTCAGGTAAATCAGGAATAGTTTACGTGCAGTACTTGAGGGTAACACAGAAAAAGCTTACTTGTGTAAGTGGTTGTAGTGTCGGCAAAAAGTTCTTTGTGTGTGCAGTTGCCACGTAGAACGCCATGTGTAAAATTTTTCTCTAGAGTCTTGAACTGTGTCGGAAGAAAAGTGACGGATTCATTTGACTCAGTAATATTGTTTTCATTTCATTACACTTATACAGATGTCTGAGTTCCGCTATGTTAACATTGCAAAGTCCTGTAGGCATGTGGCGTATTAACCACAACTGTCATACTGGAAGCAGAATCAAACACATCTTTTAGGTTATTTATATGATATTTCTAGGAGAAAAATCAATGTTGCTTCTTATTGATATAATACATCCAGAGTCACAGCTGTGTTTGGCCAACTATATCTGGTGCTGAATGTGAGAGTCGTCATATAGTATACACACACACAGTACATCGATATCGCGAGGCACAAGGTTCTTATAGCGATTACGAACGTCGATCTACATATGGCATTCGGCAAAGGATGTCAACTGCCCTTCTTAGTTGGTACTTGCGACGTTTAGTTCCGATTTGTCGCAGAAATTGCAGTTGCACTCGATAAGGAATCGCAGAGAAAGAACGTAGTACGAACCTTGGCCAACAGATGACACACGGCGTTCACTGTCAACTGCGCTTTTTAGTTGCTACTTGCGACCTCTAGCAGCGGCTTGCCACGGAAATCGCAGCTAATTCCATAACATGACACCAGGTTTACAGAAAACAGTAAAAAATTCGGCCAACAGATGGCACACGGCGTTAAATGTGAAATGCTAGTTGCGACTGCCAATTGCGGCTGAAATCGCAGTTAGATTCTGTGAAGTTCTTATTGTCATATATATGACTTCTCTATCACTGTGATTTGTAACAGGTAAGCGATTTCCTGCCCACCACTAGTCTCAGAACCTTATCCATCATCTGACAAACCTCTTCTAAGATTGCATTCCCTTGCAGTTCTTGTGAGGAAATGTGCGTTCTATTTTTTTGACATTCGTGTACGAGTTAATTAAGTTATGGTTGCAAAATACTAATATTAATTATTTACAGGAAAACTGAAAAACTGTGGGAATAGACCTTAGGGAGAATCAGTTAGAAATGTGAGACACCCTAGGCAATACTTACCCTCAAGGGCATTGATGGGTGCTGGGGTGGGTGCGTATTTTGCAACCACAACTTTTTTTAGTGTGTAAGAGACTCAAATTAAAATATGGCACTTGCTAGTAGTATTAATATGAGGTTTTACAATGCTTGTTAGACTGCAGAGTTTGGCAGCAGTGGGGGTGGGGAGGGGGCACGACGTGTATAAGTCGCCAATGCTAGGTTGAGCTTCAGCTACGTACTTTAGACATAGCGTCACCTGTCTCATGTCTTACGAGTGCTGCCAACTTTAGTGATCTCACAGCTGCAGCACTATAGTAGCATGGCGAACATGGCTTAGCCACGGCCTAGGGGATGTTTCCAGAATGAGAAGTAAAGCTGTGAGGACGGGGCATGAGTCGTGCTTGGGTAGCTCAGATGGTAGAGCACTTGCCCACGAAAGGCAAAGATCCCGAGTTCGAGTCTCGGTCCGGCACACGGTTTTAATCTGCCAGGAAGTTTCAAATCAGCGCACAGTCCACTGCAGGGTGAAAATCTCATTCTAGCTAGTGTACACTCTACCACTAATTCAGTTGGCGCTACTGTGGAGTGATTTGGGCAATCTGCTCATCAATGTAGTTTGTTGTGCTTTAAAGACTTCTTCTGTGTGTGTCCCTGTTCATCGTCAGTTTATTCTGCCTTCAAGATTGCCTGTTCATCGGCACTCTCTTTTGTGCATCATTCTCATTAGTGTTGTCATCTTCATTTGGCTGCTGTTTCGTCACCTTTCCAACATCATTGCTGTCATCGCTGCTGTCATCGCTACTGCCTTCATGCCAATGCCATCGCCAATGCGGGGGAATTCATCAGTCATCCATTAACTGATAACCCAACTGTCACCATGCCTTTTCCAACCACTACCATTGTTTATATCTGCCCCTCACAGTCCCCTACAAAGCACTTCCAGCTTCCATCAGGCCTGTCCGCCATTCCCAGTCCTCTCCTCTCTTGACATGCCATCCTTAGTAACACTCTCTTCAGATACAGTACAGGGCCAGTGTCATCAAGTGCAGCCCCAACACCCAAACTGCCACTACCAAAAGTAAATCTACCTGCGCCATCACCATCGACTCAGTCAACGTCTCTGCAGCAAATCCCTGGACTGTGGTTCCCCCTTCACTCAAACCTCATTCCAAACCACCTGATCACCTGCTACTGCCAGCAGTGCCAACCACTCCCTCCTTACCTACACCCATCAGGAAGGCTGCCAGACACCTCATTTATAACACTGCCACCTGAACCTGAACCCAAAAAAGACACCTAAACAAACAGAAACTCCAGACATCATGGAGTGCTATGTCATCCTATCTGCAACTATGACTACAGAACTTGGTACCTTTCTCCTCTCCTGTCCTGGTTCCCTCAAATCGAAAACCCTCCTCCCCAACATCAAAAAATATTACCCTCCTTACCCATCACTCATATCATCCCTAGCAAAGACTCTGTCCTCATCACATCCCCTGACCCAGAATTCCATACCAAATTCCCCCAAGAGATCCCATGTGTCAATGTCAGTCCCCATGCAAACCTTGCACCCTTTCCCACAGCCACCCAAACCCAGCAACCCCAACCTCCTCACTGTCCCCCCACTCTCACTGCCATGATCAAAACGACTGGCCCTTAGGCAATGATGCAAGAAGTGGAGTCTGAACTCCCTTCCTAAACTCAGATTTCAGAAAGCACTATGTATCTTCTGTCCCAACCATCAATGTCTGCATTTTCACTTAATCCCAATCTACAACTGACCATCTTCTCTACCCTGAGTCCCTGATCTGCATATGATGACATACCATTCAGCCACGCAAATCCTGTCCCATATCTTACCACTACCAAAGATGCCTAATGTATAGTGATCATGTAACCACTGACTGCAAAAACCCTCCCACCTGCCCCTACTGTAAATCCCACCATTTCCTTGTGCAATGTCCTAACCTCCCTTCCCTCCCTCATGTAATAACTGTAGCCTGCCCCACCCAGTGTATTCTTCCAAATGTAGGGCTCAACCTCCACCTTCCAAACCTAAGCTGGCAGTTCCCATCAAATCTATTGACAACCCCCTCTACCTCAACAACTCCCTCTGGCCACCTCTCACAGATGAAAACATTATCTCGTTTATGACTATAGTTCTTAAAAAATTTCACCCTTTCTAGTGGCCTCAAACACCACACCAAATGTGCCTTGCTGCCCACTCTGTCTTCACCCATTTCGATAGTCTAGTTTAATCCCACCCCAACCACCCATTCCCACAATTGCGTGTTTTCTTAAATCATGGCGCAACAGCAGTGTAATACACTATTACCTTTTCTCACTCTCTTCCACAAAATAACTGTTGCCTGCGCCACTATATACAGGGTGTTACAAAAAGGTACGGCCAAACTTTCAGGAAACATTCCTCACACACAAATAAAGAAAAGATGTTATGTGGAAATGTGTTCGGAAACGCTTAATTTCCATGTTGGAGATCATTTTAGTTTCGTCAGTATGTACTGTACTTCCTCGATTCACCGCCAGTTGGCCCAATTGAAAGTAGGTAATGTTGACTTCGGTGCTTGTGTTGACATGCGACTCATTGCTCTACAGTACTAGCATCAAGCTCATCAGTACGTCGCATCAAAAGGTCAGTGTTCATCACGAACGTGGTTTTGCAGTCAGTGCAATGTTTACAAATGCGGAATTGGTAGATGCCCATTCGATGTATGGATTAGCACGGGGCAATAGCCGTGGCACGGTACGTTTGTATCGAGACAGATTTCCAGAACGAAGGTGTCCTGACAGGAAGACGTTCGAAGCAATTGATCGGCGTCTTAGAGAGCACGGAACATTCCAGCCTATGACTCGCGACTGGGGAAGACCTAGAACGACGAGGGCACCTGCAATGGACGAGGCAATTCTTCGTGCAGTTGACCCTAATGTCAGCGTCAGAGAAGTTGCTGCTGTACATGGTAACGTTGACCACGTCACTGTATGGAGAGTGCTACGGGAGAACCAGTTGTTTCCTTACCGTGTACAGCGTGTGCAGGCACTATCAGCAGCTGATTGGCCTCCACGGGTACACTTCTGCGAATGGTTCATCCGACAATGTGTCAATCCTCATTTCAGAGCAAATGTTGTCTTTACGGATGATTTCACAGATTTTCTGTGAAAGTTTGGGCAGGCATAGTTGGTGATGTCTTGATTGGGCCCCATGTTCTTCCACGAACGCTCAATGGAGCACGTTATCATGATTTCATACGGGATACTCTACCTGTGCTGCTAGAACATGTGCCTTTGTACGAAACAACATGTGGTTCATGCACGCTGGAGCTCCTGCACATTTCAGTCGAAGTGTTCGTACGCTTCTCAACAACAGATTCGGTGACCGATGGATTGGTAGAGGCCGACCAATTCCGTGCCCTCCACGCTCTCCTGACCTCAATCCTCTTGACAGTCATTTATGGGGGCGTTTGGAAGCTCTCTTCTGTGCAACCCCGGTACCAAATATAGATACTCTTCGTGTTCGTATTGTGGACGGCTGTGATACAATACGTCATTCTCCAGGGCTGCATCAGCACATCAGGGATTCCATGCGACAGAGGTTGGATGCATGTATCCTCGCTAACGGAGGACATTTTGAACATTTCCTGTAACAAAGTGTTTGAAGTCACGCTGGTACGTTCTGTTGCTGTGTGTTTCCATTGCATGATTAATGTGATTTGAAGAGAAACAATAAAATGAGCTCTAACATGGAAAGTAAGCGTTTCCGTACACATGTCCACATAACATATTTTCTTTCTTTGTGTGTGAGGAATGTTTCCTGAAACTTTGGCCGTATCTTTTTGTAACACTCTGTATATCCAAGCAAATAACCCCATTTGATACCACTTCCTCACACACACAGGCCATACCTTTTCACATCATATTACTGCCATTGGCCTTAACATCCATAACTGGTCCCATGTTGAACTCCAGTGGTTGCATCGTTTTACTCGCCCTGAAAGCAGTTCCACTCCTGATGTTATCCTCTTGCCTCCTAACCTCCATGAGTGCACTACTGAGGCAGTCCTGACTTGTCACAGCTTCAAATCACAGTTGACGAATCACAGCTTGTACCCTTCAGCACCCTACCAAAGCTAAAATGCGATGTACCGCTGTAGATGCCGCATTGCAAATAGTTACAGGAAGCAGCTAACAGGTACAGGCAAGTAGGTGTGCTAACAGCTACTTCTGGTCAGGTGACCTTTCTCATTGCAATGGAAGTGACATGTTGTCGCCTGTAATGTGTGCAAACTGCTGTAGCTTTCAAGTGGTTATGCACGTTTCAAAGGAATGATAATCAAATGATAACTCTCAGTGCATAATGAGATTTCCACTCTCCCCATAATCGTAAATTCTCTGCCAGGTTATTATTGATAAAGATTCGGTTATGTCTTTTAGGGTTATGGTATGCAAGCCAGACAGTCGGAAGTACAGATATTCCAGTTAAAAGCTGATATCGATAATGTTTTAAGTTCAGTACCTGAAGCCACACCGAGAAAGTATTCATGTATATTTAGTGTTGAAGGAAGTATTTATAAACGTACCCCCTTGCAGTTTTCCAATTTATTTAAACATCGAACTACTCGTCGGAACCTTGGCCACTATCCAATACACATTTTCTCAATTTACATTGCACTTTCAATCTTTATGATGAATAGTGCATCGTTTGTATTTAAATATAGCGCGAACGTAAATAAAAGGTTAACTACAGGTCCATCTTTTACCATTATCCTTATCAGGCATTCGTCGATTCTCAACTGAATTATCATCTTTCACCCCGATCAGTCTGTCGCCTCAACCAAGGTTACAAGGGAAGGGGGCGAGGGTGCAATCCGACATCACCCTATCCGTCAGTTGTACAATCCTAGGTACCTTCTTCCATGCACTTGTTAGTCGTTTGGACAATAAGTGCGTCTACATCCACATGAGTACTTTGCAGTTCACAATCCCGCCTGGTGGGGGTTCTTTCTCAAACGTTCCATTCTCGAACAGTGCTAGGGAAAAACCAACACTTAAATCTATCTGTGCGATCTCTGCTTTCTTGTTATGACGCTCATTTTTCGCCGACAAAATATTTTTTCATACAGAGGAGGAAGCTGACGATTGAAATTTCGTGAAAAGATAAGGCCACAACGGAATACGACTTCGCTTTGATGATTCTCACCACACGGTAGTGTGAAACCCAGCTCGCACTAATCGTGCACGAGACTCAGAGGGCCATAGACACGGGTTCACAGGTAGGTGTCGTGTTTCTTGACTTCCGCAAGGCGTTCGATACAGTTCCCCACAGTCGTTTAATGAACAAAGTGAGAGCATATGCACTAGCAGACCAATTGTCTGATTGGATTGAAGAGTTCCTAGATAACAGAACGCAGCATGTCATTCTCAATGGAGAGAAGTCTTCCAAAGTAAGAGTGATTTCAGGTGTGCCGCAGGGGAGTGTCGTAGGACCGTTGCTATTCACAATATACTTAAATGACCTTGTGGCTGACATCGGAAGTTCACTGAGGCTTTTTGCAGATGATGCTGTGGTGTATCGAGAGGTTGTAACAATGGAAAATTGTACTGAAATGCAGCAGGATCTGCAGCGAATTGACGCATGGTGCACGGAATGGCAATTGAATCTCAATGTAGACAAGTGTAATGTGATGCGAATACATAGAAAGATAGATCCCTTATCATTTAGCTACAAAATAGCAGGTCAGCAACTGGAAGCAGTGAATTCCATAAATTATCTGGGAGTACGCATTAGGATGATTTAAAATGGAATGATCATATGAACTTGATCGTCGGTAAAGCAGATGCCAGACTGAGATTCATTGGAAGAATCCTAAGGAAATGCAGTCCGACAACAAAGGAAGTAGGTTACAGTACGCTTGTTCGCCCACTGCTCGAATACTGCTCAGCAGTGTTTGATCCATACCAGATAGGGATGATAGAAGAGATAGAGAAGATCCAACGGAGAGCAGCGCGCTTCGTTACAGGATCATTTAGTAATCGCGAAAGCGTTACGGAGATGATAGATAAACTCCAGTGGAAGACTCTGCAGGAGAGACGCTCAGTAGCTCGGTACAGGCTTTTGTTAAAGTCTCGAGAACATACTTTCACCAAAGAGTCAAGCAGTATATTGCTCCCTCCTACGTATATCTCGCGAAGAGACCATGAGGATAAAATCAGAGAGATTAGAGCCCACACAGAAGCATACCGAGCATCCTTCTTTCCAGGAACGATACAAGACTGGATTAGACAATGTGGTGCATTGGAAACCAAAAACAAAAAAAGAAAAACCTGCTTTCAGAAAAAAATACATTACATTACTTATTGAAAATTCCTTGAATATCACAGTGATATGTACAAAAGGCAATATTAAAAAAAAAAACATTCTGGTAATAGTTACGATATTGATGTAGCTGATGAAAAGTATTGCTAGCTGCTGCTGAGTTGTGCTAATAAGAAATACGTCTAGCTTTTTTTTTTTTTTTTGGGCACTAGGCAATTTCAGGACGATGTATGTTGCAATAGGTACTGGGAGATGAAGAAGGTTGCACAGGATAGAGTAGCATGGAGAGGTGCATCAAACCAGTCTCAGGACTGAGGATCACAACAACAACATTTGTTTTTTGTGGTCATCAGCTTTAAGACTGCGTTGATACAGCGCTGCACACTGGGGTATCCTATGTCAACCTCTTCACCTCTGCACAACCCTGCCTCCTACATCCATTCGAATCTGCTTGCCGCTGTTAAGTCTTGGCATTCCTTTAGAATTTCGCCTCCATTACGAAACTGACGAACTCTTGGTGCCTCATAATAAGTCCTGTCAAATGATTCCTTCTCTTACATAAGTTGTGCCGTTATTTCCTTCTCCCTAGTTTGGTTCAGTACGTCTTCACCAGTTATGCGATCTACATATCTAAACTTTTGTATCCTTCTGTGGCAGTACATTTAGAAAGCATCTGCTGTCTTCTTGACAGATCTGTTTGTCGTCCATTTTTCTCTTACTTACAACGGTACACTGCTCACAAATACCTTCATAAAATACTTTCCAACACTTACATTTATAGCAAATGTCACCAAGTTTTTCCTTTTCAGAAACGCTTTTCTTGCTACTGCCAGTCTGCATGTTACCCTCTCTGCTTCTGACTTCTCACCTACTGTTTTCAAGTTCTTGAACTCCTAAAACTGGTGTCCGGTTCTGTGCGATTTATAGATAATCTTGTGTTCTTGCGATTTATCCTTTGTACCTCTAGAGCTTCAAACAAATGCTATAAATATGGATCTGCCTTTCTTCTGTCTATATTCTAAGTCAAGTGGTAGGATCAGTATGGCCTCACGTATTCAGACACTCTCAGGAAACGAACATCGTGCTCAAGTTCCTGTATATAAAACCTCACCCATACATTCCTTCCACCTTCCGGTTTTCTCTTCTCTCCTTAGTTCTGGTTGGTTATCTGGCCTCCTGAAATTTGCACAGTTGCTTCTTTTTGCTCCTGCAACTTTACAAAGCGAGTGTCAGTGCGAGGAAAGTATAATGGTGTTGAATTTGCGTTTGAGCCGTTCTTAATTTGCTGATTTGCACTTTCTGCCAATGTCAATTTTTAGACATGTATTCCCTACTGACTATTTGTTTTTCTGCAATGTAATATTTTCCCCTGTTGCTAATTAATTCCTTCTATGGTTTCTTATCCCAGGACTTCTTTGCGTCTTTCCCTACTCCCTTCACTACTTCTTTTGTCAAAATTACCCATTTGCCTTGTGCTGTATTCCTTCCCCTGTTTCAGCCAGTCGTTGTCTAATGATGCTTTTAGGATTGTCGAAAAACTCTCGATCTCAACTTATAAGGATTCCTCCTCCTTAACTTGTTACCTTTAACTATCTCTTTGGTTGTAATCTGCGGTTTATAAACAATAAATTATCATCAGTCTGAGCCTGCACCTGGAGATATCTTAACACGCTGCGTACCCTTCACAAAGTTTTACATGTTTCCACGTCCAACTGTTGTGAACGGATCACGTAAATTTACGTTTTTCGTTCTGCTCGCGTTTTCTGAGACCTGTAGCTGACGCCAGTTACTATTTCAGTTTGACAAAAGTAGTGATGGGCAGCTCGTGAATGAGTCGTTCAAATGAACGCTTCACTCCAGTGAAGTGTGAACTAACCTCTCAATTGCAATGAACTGATACTTCAAACTCCTCACAGATAGCACACGCCACACTTTTTTCTAGTTCACTCACTCTCTTCCCCTGTCCCTATCCCACTACATCGGCGCTACGTCACTCATTCTCCCTTCACTTCAGTCCGCCCTCTACTGCCTGTCGACGAAACGCGCGGTGAAATACACTTAGAACAACAGTTGCACTTTGCTTTCCCATCACCTAAATCGGCGATGAAACCCCAAGTTTCACTACTTTTACGCGATCGCGATTTGCTAGCCATTGTATAAGCGTGAACAGACACGAAAACTGCTTTCCGAATAAAATAAAGAGGGATTTTACCTGAAATCGTACCAAGGACTACAGGTGACAGTTTACGTTTTGAATGTAGAGGGTTATTATTCTCAACAAAATAAAATCAACAGGGAAACTCCTGAATAATTACTTAACGTAGGTATATAGACTTTGTGACAGTGGTAAACATGCTCATTCTATTTTGGATTAAATTTTAAAAGGAACATAAAATTGGACTGCATTTCGTTGGTAGCCCTACTTTTCAGACCTTGAATACAACAAATAAGGTTTCACTTGGCAGATAAAGACTTTTTTTTGGCACTTCATTAAAAAATGTGGAGCAAGATTAAACATAGTACCTTCTTTATATGTGACGAGCTTCCCTGTTTATTGTTCCTTTGTCCCATTCGACCACGCTCTAAGTTAACTCAGACGCTGTAAGACGTAAAACGTTGCGTGCATGTTACTGCGTAGTTCGGCCATCTGTTGGTAAAATTATGAAGTATTACGAAGCTTTATTGTGCGAGCGAAGCGAAGCGAGCGTAGCCGCCGCTGAGCGGCGAACTGGGCAACTTCGGCAGGCTTCCGTACTTCATGAATGAACTACTTCATTTGAACGCTTCACGGCAAAGAGTGAAATGAAGAAAGTAGTTCACGGGAATAAACGAGTTCGATCCATCTCTAGACAAAAGGTTACGTATGAAAGCGAGGGTTAGTGCAGCGATCGACAGTACGAAATTATTTTAATTTTTTGTTTTACCGCCAACAATCAGTACTGCTACATAGCACTGTTGTTGTTGCCTTGCTCGGTATCTCGCGGAAACAGTTGACGGGAAGCAAGATTCTAGCTGAACTGTTTGCGGACAATTGTTCTGATGTTCCAAATGATACAGATAATGTTACTGATAGTGGTAGTGGAAGTGAAGATGGAAACAACACGCCAATAATCAACCAAAATGAGATAATTGTGACCAATTTAGGTGACGAAACTTTTGACAGAGCATGTTGACTGAAGAAGAACAAAACCATTATTTTAGAAACATTTAGTGTAATTCGACATGTAAAAACCGTTCCCAGTGAGATCAATATCGTTATAAACACTGGGCATGAATTGTTCAATCAGATGTCGCTACAATCAAACTTGTCTTACGAATAAAACAAAAATCATTATAAAGAATCTCCCAAGTCTCCAAAATTTACGAATATTACTGGTTCACGCCTACTACAGTAGTACAAGTTTATATGCCAACTAGCTCTGCAGATGAGGAAGAAATTGAAGAAGTGTATGACGAAATAAAAGAAATTATTTAGATGATGAAGGGAGCCGAAAATTTAATAGTCATGGGTGACTGGAATTCAGTGTTAGGGAAAGGGAGAGAATGAAACATAGTAGGTGAATATGGATTGGGGCTAAGAAATGAAAGAGGAAGCTGCCTGGCAGAGTTTTGCACAGAGCATAACTTAATCATAGCTAACACTTGGTTCAAGAATCATGAAAGAAGGTTGTATACATGGAAGAACCCTGGAGATACTAAAAGGTTTCAAATAGATTATATAATGGTAAGACAGAGATTTAGGAACCAGGTTTTAAATTGTAAGACATTTCCAGGGGCAGATGTGGACTCTGACCACAATCTATTGGTTATGAACTGTAGATTAAAACTGAAGAAACTGCAAAAAGGTGGGAATTTAAGGAGATGGGACCTGGATAAACTGAAAGAACCAGAGGTTGTACAGAGTTTCAGGGAGAGCATAAGGGAACAATTGACAGGGATGGGGGAAAGAAATACAATAGAAGAAGAATGGGTAGCTTTGAGGGATGAAGTAGTGAAGATAGCAGAGGATCGAGTAGGTAAAAAGACGAGGGCTAGTAGAAATCCTTGGGTAACAGAAGAAATATTGAATTTAATTGATGTAAGGACAAAATATAAAAATGCAGTAAGTGAAGCAGGCAAAAAGGAATACAAACGTCTCAAAAACAAGATCAACAGGAAGTGCAAAACGGCTAAGCAGGGATGGCTAAAGGACAAATGTAAGGATGTAGAGGCTTATCTCACTAGGGGTAAGATAGATACTGCCTACAGAAAAATTAAAGAGACCTTTGGAGATAAGAGAACCACTTGTATGAATATCAAGAGCTCAGATGGAAACCCAGTTCTAAGCAAAGAAGGGAAAGCAGAAAGGTGGAAGGAGTATATAGAGGGTCTATCTAAGGGCGATGTTGAGGACAATATTATGGAAATGGAAGAGGATGTAGATGAAGATGAAATGGGAGATACAATACTGCGTGAAGAGTTTGACAGAGCACTGAAAGACCTGAGTCGAAACAAGGCCCCCGGAGTAGACAACATTCCATTAGAACTACTGACGGCCTTGGGAGAGCCAGTCATGACAAAACTCTACCAGCTGGTGAGCAAGATGTATGAGACAGGCGAAATACCCTCAGACTTCAAGAAGAATATAATAATTCCAATCCCAAGGAAAGCAGGTGTTGACAGATGTGAAAATTACCGAACAATCAGTTTAATAAATCACAGCTGCAAAATACTAACGCAAATTCTTTACAGACGAATGGAAAAAATAGTAGGAGCCGACCTCGGGGAAAATCAGTTTGGATTCCGTAGAAATATTGGAACACGAGAGGCAATACTCACCCTACGACTCATCTTAGAAGCTAGATTAAGGAAAGGCAAACCTACGTTTGTAGCATTTGTAGACTTAGAGAAAGCTTTTGACAATGTTGACTGGAATACTCTCTTTCGAATTCTGAAGGTGGCAGCGGTAAAATACAGGGAGCGAAAGGCTATTTACAATTTGTATAGAAACCAAATGGCAGTTATAAGAGTTGAGGGGCATGAAAGGGAAGCAGTGGCTGGGAAGGGAGTGAGACAGGGTTGTAGCCTCTCCCTGATGTTATTCAATCTGTATATTGAGCAAGCAGTGAAGGAAACAAAAGAAAAATTCGGAATAGGTATTAAAATCCATGGAGCAGAAATAAAAACTTTGAGGTTCGCCGATGACATTGTAATTCTGTCAGAGACAGCAAAGGTCTTGGAAGAGCAGATGAACGGAATGGATAGTGTCTTGAAAGGAGGACATAAGATGAACATACGAGGATAATGGAATGTAGTCGAATAAAGTTGGGTGATGCTGAGGGAATTAGATTAGGAAATGAGACACTCAAAGTAGTAAAGGAGTTTTGCTATTTGGGGAGCAAAATAACTGATGATGGTCGAAGTAGAGAGGATATAAAATGTAGACTGGCAATGGCAAGGAAAGCGTTTCTGAAGAAGAAAAATTTGTTAACGTCGAGTATAGATTTAAGTGTCAAGAAGTCATTTCTGAAAGTATTTGTATGGGGTGTAGCCATGTATGGAAGTGAAACATAACATAACTAATGAGGAGTTATTGAATAGAGTTGGGGAGAAGAGGAGCTTGTGGCACAACTTGATTAGAAGAAGGGATCGGTTGGTAGGACATGTTCTGAGGCATCAAGTGATCACCAATTTAATATTGGAGGGCAGCGTAGAGGGTAAAAATCGTAGAGGGAGACCAAGAGATGAATACACTAAGCAGATTCAGAAGGATGTAGGTTGCAGTAGGTACTGGGAGACGAAGAAGCTTGCACAGGATAGAGTAGCATGGACAGCTGCATCAAACCAGTCTCAGGACTGAAGACAACAACAACAACAACTGCTGTTGAAGTGAAAAGATTTCTGTGCATTATTATCTTGATGGGCCAAATAAAAAAAAAAAAAGATTATTTGAAGGACTGTTGGTCGACAGATCCTCCAATCGAGACACCGATTTTTGGCAAACTAATGAGCAGAACTCAATTTGAGCAGGTATGGAAATTGCAGTATTTCAATGGCAGTTGCTTACAGAGCGTTCAGGGAAACAGACTCTACAAAATTGAACCTGTGATAAAGTACTTCCTAGATAAATTTCATGCCATATAAAAACCTGAACAGGAGCTTTTTCTTAATGAAGCAATAATACCATGGAGAGAGCAATTTCTTTTCCGGACATACAATCCTGGAAAACTCATCAGACATGTTTCGCTTGTTCGTATGGTTTGCGAAAGTGTTAGTGGTTATATCTCCAATCTAGAAATATACACTTTGAAAGGAAAAAAAACTTCAAGCCACTATTCTCACTCTACTTTCACCTCACCTTGGCATGTGGCACCATGTTTATCAGGACAATTATTACAACTACTGCCGAAACATTTATAGAAAGGAAAACAAGACTTTGTGGTACAATATGAATCAACAGAGATCTGCCTCAGTGTCTACAAACAGGAGCCAAATTTCTAAAGAAAGGTGACGTTTTGCTGCAGGTATGGAAAGATAAAAAGGTAGGTGAGAATGGTAACAACAATTCACGATGCTTCCATAGTTGCTACATGAAGAAAAAAAATACTGCAAGCGGAAATCATACATAAACCAAAACGTTTTGTAATGTATAATAAATTTATGGAAGTCGTGGACAGAGGTAATCGATATCTTTCATGTTGTGGACCAATGCGAAAGATCAATGAATGGACAAAGAAAGTAGTTTTGTTCATAATAAATTGTGCTTTTCTTAAAGCATACGAATGTACAGAAACGTAAATCCAGTTATATATAGAGGGTGCGTCAAAAAATGTATACACACTTTGAAGCGTTATAGAAAATTTATTTTCCCTTTCTGCAATGTTAAATTTCTGGAAATGGAAAGCTTAAAGTCCAATTGAAAACATAAATGTACTTTGCAAATGTGATTAATGTTCAAACTGGTTGCCTTCAGTATCAATACATTTCTGAGAACGAGTCACCACTGATTCCGTACATCATACCAAAGTGTCCAATGAGATTTCTGCGCACGCTGCCTGAATCTCATTCCAAAGTGTGTCCAGGTTACGTGGTTTATGTCTGTACACCTCATCTTTTACTGTGCCCCATAAGAAGAAATCCAGCGGCGTGAGGTCTGGAGAGCGTGCAGGAAACTCGATCGGTCCCCTGCGTCCTGTCCGCTGGCCTGGCACACCGTGATCCAGGTATGCTCGTACGTCCCTATGATAGTGCGGCGGGACGCTATCTTGTTGGAAATAAAACTCATCATTACCGCATAATGCACGAATGGCAGGGAATATGGAGTCAGCAAGCATTGTTGGGTACGGTTCTCCAGTAACAGTAGCTTCAAAGCGGAAAGGCCCAATGAGTCCCCTTGCAGACAAACCACACAACACATTTAAACCAGGCAAATTCACAGCCTTTTCAGCTGTAATGTGAGGATTATCTTCAGCCCAGTACATACAATTGTGCCTATTGACAGTTCCATTGAACCAAATTATGCTACCCATAATTCCCGGTTCACGTCTCACCATCTCCTGAACCCATTCACAAAATTCTAACCTTCGATCTGGATCGTCGTCACTTAGCTGTTGCACGAGAATGCATAGCACACTACTAGCACTTACATTACTCTCACGTGCCGCTTGCCTTGAAGATTTTTGAGGCGACATTTTCCAAGTTGTGGAATCGTCACTTGTAGCTGCACGAGGTCGCCCTGATCGACCTTTATGCACATCACACACTGTTCCACGAATTTCGAATTTGTCTAGTAGACGTGTAATTGTTAACCTTGAGGGTGGTTCTGTACCATACTCACTTCTCCACTGTCTTCGAACCGCAGCTACATTCTCAAACTTCCAGTGTCACTTAATTATCTGCTTTCGCGCTTCAAAGCTCAAACGCACGTTCGCCATGTTGCAGTTACTTCCTTGCCACTGCTGCCACCTGTTGAAGAAACATAACATCACTTTCTCGCAGATATTTAACCTTGTAGAACGGGAAGTAAATTGTCTACGACAGTTCAAAGTGTGTATACATTTTTTTGACACACCATATACCAGGTGATCAAAAAGTCAGTATAAATTTGAAAACAATAAATCACGGAATAATGTAGATAGAGAGGTACAAATTGACACACATGCTTGGAATGACATGGGGTTTTATTAGAACCAAAAAATACAAAAGTTCAAAAATGTCCGACAGATGGCGCTTCATCTGATCAGAATAGCAATAACAAAGTAAGACAAAGCAAAGATGATTTTCTTTACAGGAAATGCTCAATATGTCCACCATCATTCCTCAGCAATAGCTGTAGTGAACAGTACTGTGAAGCATGTCCGGAGTTACGATGAGGCATTGGCGTATTTCAGCATCCCTAGAGATGTCGGTCGATTATGATACACTTGAGACTTCAGGTAACCACAAATCCAGTAATCGCATGGACTTAGGTCTGGGGACCTGGGAGGCCAAGCATGACGAAAGTGGCGGCTGAGCACACGATCATCACCAAACGACGCGCACAAGAGATCTTTCACGCGTCTAGCAATATGGGATGGAGCGCCATCCTGCATGAACATCGTACGCTCCAGCAGGTGTTTATCGGCCAGGCTGGGGATGATGCGATTCTGTAACATATCGGCGTACCTCTCACCCGTCACGGTAGCAGTTTTGCTGCCCAGCGCCATCCGTCGGACATTTTGTAGACTTTCTTTTTTTTGTTCTAATAAAATCCCATGTCATTCCAAGCATGTGTGTCAATTTTTACCTCTCTATCTACATTATTCTGTGGTTTATTAAGTTTTCAAATTTACACTGACTTTTTGATCACCCGGTATATATATATATATATATATATATATATATATATATATATATATATATATATATATATATGTGTGTGTGTGTGTGTGTGTGTGTGTGTGTGTGTGTGATCAACAAGTTGCCGCAGCAACTTTGAAGGCAACTGAGGCAATCCGTCGTACAAAACGAGTGCCTGCTCAGGATGCAGCTAGTTGATTGTCAAGGAACATGAAAGAACGTACTATTCGGACTATTGTTGGAAGTAGCGAAAAAAAAAAATTCCACTTCTACATTTCAGCGTTCGCACAGCGCATCGTAAAAGAAATCAAACATGTCACTACATTTGTGAAGTACCGTTACATTATGGCGTGTGCTTCGAGAGAATAATAGAACATGAGAGAAACATGTTCGCCAAGTTTCATCTGCGTCAGACATGGGTGAATGCACCTACATTCAAATGAGGAAGGCGCGCTCATTTTGCATCCATCTTACGGAAGCTGTCGGGAACTGCAACAATAAACGCGGCGAGGCAGCCGGGATGCAGTGTGTTAAAGTTTAAAATCTGGTTTCGAAAACCCTGTTCCGCATATGCATTCTTATTTCACGCCATGATTAAATTTCAGCCTCTTATCACGTTTTAAATTTTTGACTTCTCTCTCAATAATTTCATCTGATCGTAATTTTTTCAGATTGTTCACTGTGTTGATAGGGATGCAAACTTGTACCACTGGGGTGGGTGGTGCTGGCATTGCGTTGCGTGGCAACGCCAATTCCGCGACCCGCCGCATCACCTCGGAAGAGGGCGAACAGTTTTCGGGCTTCCAGCCGGGTGGCGGTGTCTTCAAACCGCGACGTTTCGACGAGTGACATACTCATCATCTTCTGCCGAAGTGCCGAGACGTTGACGCTGACATACGGGCCTGACCATTGGCCCGAGGTATGGAGTCTAAGCTATTTTTGCAGCTATTCCTCCAAGATCCTCATTTGTTGGGATGGTGTTCCCTCTCGTTATAGTCGGTCCTTAGGTGTTGCCTGGTCGTAGATCCCGGTTGCCAGCATGCAGGCACGCTGGCGGTGTCAGTGGCTGTTCCTGTGGGTCTAGGTGATCTTCCCTTCCCGCGCTATGTTGTTCAGCGTGGACTCCAGCTCGGGTGTGACCTTCCTCGCGCCATCTCCAACTTCTTTCCTCAGCCGCACGGCCGCGTCCTCCAAGATGAAGCCCCAGTCCCGCGGCGTAAAGATCGGGTTGGAGTTTATGGTGTGCAGGTCCTTCTTCGTGACGAATTCGAGCATAATCGCCCGATATCCGCCACGAAGCTCGAACGGCCGGTGTGGAAGCGGTGGCTTCCGCTTCCCTTCCGCTTTCGCGAAAAGGTACGGTTTTCTTCGGATGTCGTACCGCCCATCCCGCACCATGCCTCCTCCTTCAAAACCGCTGGGATGTTGGTGACGTCCGGTAAGGGGATGGTTGTGGAGTACATCCCTCCCGCCTCTTGTGTGTCCTGCAGCTGCTGCTTCGACACATACGGTGGCGGCGGCGAGACAGACTTGACCACGCCCATGGGCGTCTCCCCAGTCTCCTGTATTGCTACAGGTTCCGGGGCGACGTCCGTCTGCGTGGACACATCCGTTTGCGTGGACACATCCACTCCAACTTGTCGTACCACCGTGGGGGTGGCAACGGGGGCGGGTGTCTTCTTTTGCGTCGTGCGGATTTCTTCCCGCAACTCTCGCAGCTGCCGGTGTAGCCCGACGACCTCCTTCTGCAGGGCCGCTCTCTCTGCCGTCGTCGGCAGCGGCGCTGGGCGGGATTGCGGCCGCCCCGTTTTCCCCCTTGGGCGGGGGTGGCGGGACGGCCGCCTCTTCTTCCTGTACCGCTCACTTGGCGGTTGTTGGTGTCCGCTGCTTCAGGTATGCGTGTGAGCCGCCGCAGTTAACGCACGTTGGCGCGACGTGTGATGGCTTGTCGCAGTCACGTGTATCATGTGCCTTTGCACATTTCAGGCACGCAGCTGCGTCCCGGCGACGTGTCCCATCTTCTGGCAGCGGTAGCACTGCCTCTTGTGCTGCGGTCGGCTGCGCTTCTTCTTCTTCTTGTTGTTGCTGCCGCGGCCATCTCCTGCCAGCGTGAGCAGAAGCTCTGCCACAGCGGCAGCTTTGCCTCCCTTTCCGCGTCCGGACATGGCGATGGGCTAGTGGCGTTAACGGTAACGGCGCGAGCCGCAGCGACTCGAGCAGCGGAGTGCGTGCGCGAGTGGAGTGCGTCTGCCGAGACTTTCCGACTCCGATACTGTCGTGCCTACCTGAGGCACGTGTGTGGGCAAGGTAAGCACTTGTGTGCTGTGCCTGCAGAACCTGGAATAAGTGTTTTTCGAAAGACATCCTAACCGTTGTGGGGGTCCTCTCGGTGATTATCTCGTGTGCCCTGGTGTTGTTGGGGTAGTGTTATTCCCGCAACAGGTCCTTGCGGATGCCGGCCCCTTTATACCTGCGGCGTGCCCCCACCACCTGGCCGCAGGAGGCCGGGTCAAGAGGAGCCGGCGGGCGGCGTAGAGGGGGAAGCGGGTGCGCCGTTCGTGTTCTCCGTCACAGCATTCCAGTAGCGCCTCGTGAGCTGGACGGTTCTTGGTGCGTTCCTGGCGTATTACGGCTAATGCTGGATTCCAGGCCGCGCTCAGTTGATAGCCTTCGCCCCTGTTCACAAGATTCAGGTGGACCCGTATTTCTACTGACTCTTTAACGGCGCTATCCCAATAGCACCCGGCTCGGCACAGCACTCTGGTGTTTTCGAAATCAAAGGTGTGGTTTTCTTTGATGCTATGTTCAGCTATAGCAGATTTCTCTATCTGTCCAAGTCGAACGTGCCTGATGTGTTCCTCTCACCTTTTAGAGATGCAGCGCTGCGTTTGACCAATGTAGTGCACACTACATTCGCAGGCAATGCTGTATACACGAGGTGTGTTTAGTTTGAGTGGGTCTTTAGCTGAGCTCAGCAGCTCTTTCGTCTTTGGCGGCGGTTGATTTTCTCAGTAGCCTCCAGATTTTGGCTGATATGGGCCTCAAATATGGAAGAAAGGTTAGTCTCTTGTTAACTTCCTCTTCCTGAAATTTGTCAGCCTGTTTCCTCTTGAAGGCCCTGGCAATCTGTGTTTCACTGTACCCATTTTTCCGAAATACCTCTCTTAGGTGGTGTAAGTCGTCTGAGAGGCTTTCTTTGTCACAAATTTCGTTAGAATACTGAAGGACGTTCGAATACAGAGAGATGACCTACTCGTCAGCTTCGACGTCACCTCCTTGTTCACGAAAGTACCCCTAAAAGACGCCTTGGCACTCCTTAATCAGCACTTCGAGCCTAAAACAGTGAAGCTCTTTGAACATGCACTTACAACCACCTACTTCAAGAGCAATGGAGAGCATTATGAACAAGTGGATGGAGTGTCCACGGGATCCCTTTCTCCAGGGATCGCGAATCTTTATATCGAACACTTTGAGGAGGTGACACTACAAACTGCTCACCGTAAACTCAGGCACTTCCTCCGCTATGTGGACGACACTTTCGTAATTTGGCAGCATGGCAGCAGGCACTGGAGGCGTTTATGGAGCAATTAAACGGCATACATGAGAATATCACCTTCACGATGGAAGTGGGAGAGAATGGATGTATTCCACTTCTGGTCATATTGATCAGGAACAAGGCGGATGGCACGTTGGGCAATTCAGTATATAGAAAGAAGACGCACACAGACCTGTACCTCCATGCAACCAGCTGCCACAATCCGGCGCAACGCCAGTCAGTACTGACCACCTTGGTACATAGGGAGCGCGTCATTTGTGACAAAGAAAGCCTCTCAGACGAATTACACCACCTAAGAGGCGGCCACTGAGTTTCTTCGGCTCGCGAGTTTTTCCGCTCATTGAAGGTGTTACAGAGAAGTGCGGCAGTCCACAACGTGTGCATCTGACTAAACAAGTGTTACTTGCCGTGGTGTATTGTTCTTCGTCGATTACCACAAGTGATAAGTGACAAGTGAGTGAAAAATGGGAAGAGAACGAGTAAGCGGCAGCAGGCGAGGCTACAGGGGCGCAGGCAGCGCGGGCGCCCCGCCTCCCGACATCGGGGAGCTCGTCCGGTCCCAGGTGAGTGCGGCGCTGCACAGCAAAGACACGCTAGATGTAATCGTCCAATCCATCACGGACTCTGTGACGGCCGCGGTCATGGACAAACTGCAAGAGTCTGTCGGGCGCAACAGCACCGGAATCCAGTCTCTTAGGAAGTCCCTGGCCGCACAAGAGAAAAAAGCCGCCGACCTAGAAGCTAAACTGTCTGCTGCCACCGATGAAATTGAGCAGTATCAGCGAAGGAACAGCTTGCGCTTGTTCGGGGTAGCTGAAAACGATCGCGAAAACACCGACGACCTTGTCATTAGCCTCGTGCGTGAGAAACTTGACGTGCAGATCGACGTGGCCGATATTGACAGAAGCCACCGTGTTGGGCGCAGGATACCAGGTGCCGTGAAACCCAGGCCCATAATAATTAAATTTGTGTCTTACCGGAAAAGAGCTTAAGTGTTTGCTCAGAAAAGAAAACTCGCCAATAGTGGGGTTATCCTGAGGGAAGATCTGATGCGCGAAAGACTAAAAGTTTTGAACGCTGCGATCACACAGTTTGGCCTTCAAAATGTATGGACCCAGGATGGCAGGATCGTAATCAAGACGGAAGGAGGGAGGAAAACGGTGACAAACATGTTCGAACTGAAAGGCTGAGCGAAATCTCGCGAGACACAAAGTCTCATATTGTAATCTGTCTAATATAAGTTAATTTTTATTCTTTCTTTTCATGTTTTAGCTTAAATATAGCTCCGTTATTTCTATAAGTACCATAAGTACTCTATTTAAAATCAGTCAATTATTTCACATAAATATTGTTTCTTTATTTGTCTATCATAAGTGCTCATGTATATTCATATTGTCAGTCAAATGGGAATTAACATTCTCCATTAACAGGAATCCCCTTACAACCGCCTTTCTATATCTGTTATTTTCATCTTCGCCACTACCACTACTACTACTATTATCTTTTTCGTAACCACTACTGCCACTTTCCATCTTTCTTTTCGCTCCCTTCTCCGATACTTCCAGCGTGTTTTTCACCTTTAGTCCACAGACGCTTGAGTCAGTCACGACCCTGGACACACCTGTAAATATGTCTTGCCCCGCGAAATCCAGCTTTTGTCCCTCTTCCGGCCAGCAGGTAAACGGAGCGCGCTCGGTCCTACAGGCGGCCACAATGGGACGGACCGGTTCCGGCGGCGGGCTCTTTGTGGCCCACGCGAACGCGCAGTCGCTAACGGCTCACTTCGACGAGTTCTGTGACCCGTTCTGCCAATCGCTGTTCCACATTATCCTCGTCTCTGAAACTTGGTTGAAACCAAACATTTCTTCCGACGCTATCCGAATCGCTGGTTACTCTCTCCTAAGGGCAGATCGTGAAACACGACGCGGGGGTGGTGTGGGTGCCTATGTTCGCTCTGATCTGACACCTACTGTACTATGCACATCGGATGCAAAGGGCGAAGGAGAAGCAGAGTTTTTCGAAATAAATACATCAAATCAGAAACTGCTAATTGGAGTAATCTATAAACCTCCAAACGTCGGTGCCGTGTCCTCCTTTCAGTCTGCCCTGTCCTCACTCGTGACACAGTATGAACACATAATCATTATGGGCGACACAAACATCGACTTACAGTTAAAATCTCCCTCTGCCGAAAAATTAAGGCGACTGTTCCACTCCAATGATATGAGTTTAACACCGCTGGACCAACTCATCACACACCACACAGCCACACATTCATAGATATAGTAGCAACAAAGCGACCAGATAAAATAATCTGCGCCAATCAGACATCCACTCCGGGACTCTCTGCTCATGAAGTGATATTCTTAAATTACTCAATGCATACTACCAAAGAAAAATCTCACCTGATAACCTATAGAAACTTAAAAAATGTTAACCATGACGCTCTTCAAAAGGATTGCTCAGACATCCCTTGGCATGATATAAGCAATGAACCGACTTTAGACGGAAAAAATTCATCAATTATGTCGCAAAATTATTGCACTGTATGATAAACATGCTCCTCAACGCACTGTCAACGTAAAGAGAGCTCCCACTCCATAGCTTACCACTGCATTACGCCAGTTAATGAATAAACGTGATGCTACACATAGGGCCTTCAAGCGTAACCCAACTCCCGAGGCGTACGAAGCTTATAGGAAACTCCGAAACAGAACCAAGCAAAGCGTGAGGAATGCCAAAATCAGACATGCCCGCTCTGTCGTATGCGGCATATCAAAACCTGCTGCTCTGTGGAAAAAGCTGCTCAGTTTCGGTATAGGGAAGCGAAGATCTGACGTTGTTTATCAACCGTCTGCAGAAGAATTAAACGATTTCTTCTCAACAGCTGTAAACTGCCACGCAGCGACAAATTACCAGCCCCAAGATATGAATCTCTCGAGAGACAAGTTTTTCCTAAAACATGTCACTACCGGCACAGTACACAAGGCAATTATGAGAATCTCTTCCGAAGCAGTAGGGAATGATGGAGTGAGCATTGGCATGATTAAGAACGCCGTAGACACTATTATTCCAGTTATCACAGACATCTTCAACCTGTCTCTTGTCAGTAGTACATATGCTACTGAGTGGAAGTAAAGTTTAATTCAGCCTATACCCAAGACTGACAACCCTAAGTCGCCAGGTGACTACACGCCGATCAGCATACTACTTGCAATATCTAAAGCCCTAGAATACATCGTCCAGGAACAGCTGACGGATTACCTCAAAACTCATAACACCCATGACGAATATCAGTCAGGCTTTCGAAAGCACCATAGTACAGCAACTGCATTAATCAAAGTAACTGATGACATTAAACATGCTATGGACAGACGTGAAGCTACTATCCTAACACTGCTTGACTTTAGCAAGGCTTTTGACACAGTTGACTTCGATATATTACTAATTAAAATGAAACAGCTGAATTTCTCAAACAGCACAATACACTGGTTCGACAGCTACCTCAAAAACAGAAGTCAACAACTAATTTGTGGCTCGGAAAAGTCATCATGGAAAAGCGTGCGCGCTGTGGAGTTCCCCAAGGCTCCGTCCTTGGTCCACTATTCTTCTCACTGTACATTAATGATATTTCTTCAGTGATTCACTCCTGCAACTACCATCTTTATGCCGACGACATCCAACTGTACATAAGTGCAAGCCCCAAAAACATTGCTGGCGCAGTAGCGAGTATGAACGCAGATCTTTGCTCTGTTTCTCGATGGGCACAGAACCTAGGTCTGAAACTAAACCCCAAGAAATCCCAGGTCATACTTATATCTCATCCAAAGTTAATCAGCCGGAACTTTCGCAAAACAGTCCCTAAAATACTCCTCAATGGTATCCAACTGCCATACCAAAAAACAGTAAAAGACCTTGGAATAATCTTGGATGAACACCTAAACTGGGAAGAACAAACAGTGATAGCTTGCCGGAAATCGCTCTCCTCCCTACATGCAATTCAAAAATTTAGAAAAATATTTCCAACCCATGTTAAACAAAAATTAGTCCAAACACTAGTCTTGCCTAATCTTTACTACTGCGATGTAGTTCAACACGGCACGAATAGTGAAAATTCTAGATGCCTCGAGCTAGTGATGAGTGCTTGCGTTAGATACGTGTGCAATATTCGGTTGTATGATCATATCAGTCCTTCATTCTCCCAGCTAGGTTGGATACGCCCACATAAGGCTTGCGATCTCCACACGATGAGCTTACTTCATCGATTTCTTAGCCACTGGTGCCCCCAATACTTATCTTCTCACATTAAACACCTATCATCATTCCACAATCGCAACACCAGATCGGATACGTCTATCATCTTGGCTGTACCTTTACATAACACAAAATCTTTCTCCGTGTCATTCTCCATCTCATCCATACGACTATGGAACGCGCTCCCCTGTGATCTTCGTCTTATCCAGAACTACTCAACATTCAAGAGGGAACTCAAGACTTACATATTAGAGACGGTATAGCCACCATTGTTGTGCCCCTCCCATCTCTTTCTTTCTCCTCTCCATCACAGCTTCGACTTTTACCGTTATATTTCTCTTCCTCTAACCTATCTACCTCTTATATATCTCTTTCACCCCATTCTGTCGTCTTATGTCTCTGCTCGATGAGAATAACTCACAAGCTGCAAGAACATAACGAGAAAATTCCCAACTAACAATGGGACTGACATTCAGAAAAGAAAAGTATGTTTACATTCATATACATAGTCATTATTATTATTATTATTATTGATTGTTATAATTATTTTTATTGTTAAAATTATCATTGTACTGCTGTTATAATATATATATTTTTTCTTTAACATCAATACTGCATAATAGGCTATATTTCCTTAATGTTATGTAGAAACTGTAACTCGTTCAATCTGAGTATGCCTGGTTAGGTGTAAGAGAGGGCCTGAAGGCCCTACTCTTGCCAGGTAAAATAAATGCATAAATAAATAAATAAATAAATATTTCCGAAAAACGGGTACAGATTGGCAGGGCCTACAAGAGGAGACAGGATCACAAATTTCAGGAAGAGGAAGAGGAAGTTAACAAGAGACTCGCCATTCTTCCATATTTGGGGCCCATGTCAGCCAAAATCGGGAGCCTACTGAGAAAATCAAACATAAATACCGTCTTCCGACCACAGCCGAAGACGAAAGAGCTGCTGAGCTCAGCTAAAGACCCACTCAAACTAAACACACCTGGTATATACAGCATTGCCTGCGAATGTGCTGTGCAGTACATTGGTCAAATGCGGCGCTGCATCTCTAAAAGGAAAGATAGAGAAATCTGCTATAGCTGAACATAGCATCAAAGAAAACCACACATTTGATTTCGAAAACACCAGAGTGCTGTGCCGAGCCGGGAGCTATGGGGATAGCGTCATCAAAGAATCAATAGAAATATGGGTCCACCAGAATCTTGTGAACAGGGACAGAGGTTATCAACTGAGCGCGGCCTGGAATCCAGCAATGGCCGCAATACGCCAGGAACGCACCAAGAACCGTCCAGCTCATGAGGCGCTACCGGAATGCTCTGACGGAGACACGAACGGCGCACCCGCTTCCCCCTCCACGCCGCCCGCCGGCTCCTCTTGACCCGGCCTCCCGCAGCCAGGTGGTGGGGGCACGCCGCAGGTATAATCTGACCGGCATCCGCAACCCAGCATCCTGTGATCCACTTGCTAGATAACTAACGTGTTTACGGAGGTGACAGTAGAACGTTTGGTATGGTCACCACGTTGGTGCGGGCGTGGAGGGGCCCCATCTCTATTTTAAAAACGTCTCGGCACTTCGCCAGAAGATGATGAGTATATCACTCGTCGAAGCGTCGCAATTTGAAGACACCGCCACCCGGCTGGAAGGCCGAGAACTTTTCGCCAGCTATATACGCCGGGAAAGCATACATTCACCTCGGAAGACGTTTGCCGCTGCCGTTGCTGGAAACCAGTCTTTATAGTTACGGCGCCAGTCTGTTACTTTTATCTGGTGAACACGTTGTGGACACGTATCTCACACACTGAACTCGCTCTTTCTTCAAGACTACCGTTAAAAAACTGCGTTGAGAACGGACCAGCGCAGCAGTAACTTCAAGCCTAGCTACTTCGCTGACATCTGTTGGCACGCCAAGCAACAGCTGCGTGGCATTAAGTTCGATAACTGGGTGACGTGGCAATCAAGTTTATTCCTGCAGTTTGAAGTTTTGTTAAAGAATAGTTGAAGAAAAGCTCACCTCAATGGCTGCATATTTTTATCCTTTACTTTAGTATGAATGAATGCGGCTTTGGAAGATTACGACGCGATTATTTCACACTCATTGACATCTTTCATAGCAAATGGTATATGCGACATTCCGCTACGTGAATGCAATCACCCTCCCTGATGATGTCCTCCTCCCCTCCATATACCCCTCCGACCAACTTTGATCTCCGCTCCCTCTTCCTGTGTCTGTTCCTATGGGTACCCTCCCTCCCTTACTCCGCCCTTTCTCCCCACTCCTCCCTTGGGCTTCCCTCCCCTGTCCCTCTCCCCCTCCTCCCATCTCCTCAGCCATTGGCATCTTTGTTCTCCCCTCTCCACCCCTCACCCTCCTTCCCCTCTTGGCAGGTTCCCGGACTCACACACGCTACATGGACTTTCGCGCGCCGTAGATCGTCATCAGTGTCTCGTGTGTGTGACGTCATTTTGTGTTTTTAGTGTCTGCCGTCACACATCTACGTTCACTTGTGCCATCGGATTCATCAGTGTTATGTGCGCCGTGTCAACGTGTTTTCAGTGTCGTTATCGTCGAGTGTCAACGGCTCCGTGTTTTTTGTGACCACTATTTTTTAGCCCGTAACTATGTTCATTCTGTTTCTCCAACCTGTGTTCTTTCATTGTCAACACTATGGCTGAAGAGCGGCGTAGCATGCCGCTGACAGCCTACCTGATTGTTTAGGTATTAAAATAACAATAAAGGAAAAAAATGAATGGAGTAGTTTCCTAGTGTTCTATTGCAAAAATTTTTTGAATGAGCAGAACTGCAAATTAGTAGTTCTAGCTTGTATTGGTTACCATTGATACACTATTAGAAAGATTTGACCTGCTAGATTTGCAAGTTAGCAATTGTAGCCTGTTCGTAAAGGTAAGTGTACGTCCATCATTTCCTTTCAAATCTTTCTGTTGTGTTTCAAACAAACACTTTTACTGGGAATGAGTCTGTTACAACTGCAACTTAAAAAAAAAACTCTTAGATGATTATTCCAAATACGTTTTGTATGTAGTTATTTATGTAGTAAAACAGATGTTTGAACTTTTCAACATTTCTTGATCATATTTAATACAAAAAATGTTTTATAAAATTTTAGTTTGAGAAAAAAGTGTTCATACATGGTACTTCAAAATAGTGTTTGTATCCGGGTTTCTGCATATAACCATATGTTATAGCTTAAATTTTAACTTTTACTATACACAAAAATTGAAATTTAATTACGATATTTGATTCTGACGAACTATATTTAACTCATTTTCTGTGGGTATGATATTAGCGTACGCAGTTATTGCAGTAAATATTTGTATGCTCTTGGCAGAAGAGTGATTGACAACGGTCACACTTTCGATCTTTCTTCTGCAGCAATATTTTCCAAACTTACTTTGATTTTGTTAGGAATATTTTTTCTCATTCTTCCTCTTGCATTGGTTTTGTTAGCTGATATCCAATTTCTCTTAGAAATAGCCGTCTTCTGTATAATTTGTTTTGATTGTAGCCAGGATTAGTGTGCACATACAAAACATGAGCATTTATTGCAGCAATGTCTAGCATATTATAGACCAAACATACAGGCCACCTCTTAGCACACCTTCTACAGGAATATGTGCTGGCAAGTTTATCTGTAGGATTACATCAGGCTTCTTACGCTCTTCTGAAGACAAGCTACAGTCACAGTGCATCGTAGAGAGTAATACTATTGTCTTCTTCTTTTTTGGCATGTACAAATCCAGCGTTACATCCCTCTGATATCCAAAGATGGTTCAAAACACTGGTCTGCTATTGTTTGGCAGCATTTCCTTCGGAAATGCTTTGTTCTTTCTGAGAGATCCAACTAATGTTAGATTTTTTTTTAGAAGTTCCTTGGCCAGGGTGTAATCCGTAAAGAAATTATCGGTGGGGCAATGTTTCACCAAGTTTTCTCAATACTTTCCACAGGCCTCAACATAGCATCTCTGCCTTGATTTGTTTCTCACGGACCATTTTCCGGCTTTCCTGTACACACTTCTGCTGTAAGAACACGTGATGTTTCCACCTCAGGTAACGACCATAATTTTATTCCAGTTTTTCCTCTCGGTTTTGAAGGCATACACTGATGGAAGGGATACCTTCCTCAGAACGGAACCCGTTGCTCGTCGACTGTGACATTTTCGTTAGGAGCGACCACTTTAGGAAATTGTTCCACAAACTTTTCAAAGACAGTCCTGATAGCAGCTAGTTTACCATGGCGCCGCCTAGCTGATCGATCTTCCTCGTTGCAAATCTGAGAACTCTGCTGATTGTATGGAAACGCTGAAGTGGCACCGTTGCACAAAAAGCTGGTCGACCATTCATGTTGTCCCATAGCTCTTCAAGAGATTCTCCAGCAGATCTGTACACACCAGCCAATATAATAAGTAGCATATAAGACTTCAGTTACTGATTTGTAATAGATGTGAAGATCGCATTTTTGGCTTGTGACGCTCGGGTCATTTCTCTGTTGGTTTCGTTCAGAATTGATGCCAACTTTCTTCAGTTATTAACAATGACAATGAGGCTACTTTCGTTTCGTTAATTCTCTGAAGAGAAAACCGGGTAGGTCCTGGATACTAGGCCTAAGACATTATGGAAGATGAAGGTTTTCATCTCTCTAGACAATCAGCACATTGCCTCCTCTACCACAAAAATCAGCTTTGGCCGAACGAAGTTTCGAATCCAAGACCACAGTGGTGATAACCAACGGTGTTAGACACTTCCTTACGACGCAGACCAATAATAACAACGATATACTCGTAAAATTCAGTTGTATATAATATACACTCCTGGAAATGGAAAAAAGAACACATTGACACCGGTGTGTCAGACTCACCATACTTGCTCCGGACACTGCGAGAGGGCTGTACAAGCAATGATCACACGCACGGCACAGCGGACACACCAGGAACCGCGGTGTTGGCCGTCGAATGGCGCTAGCTGCGCAGCATTTGTGCACCGCCACCGTCAGTGTCAGCCAGTTTGCCGTGGCATACGGAGCTCCATCGCAGTCTTTAACACTGCTAGCATGCCGCGACAGCGTGGACGTGAACCGTATGTGCAGTTGACGGACTTCGAGCGAGGGCGTATAGTGGGCATGCGGGAGGCCGGGTGGACGTACCGCCGAATTGCTCAACACGTGGGGCGTGAGGTCTCCACAGTACATTGATGTTGTCGCCAGTGGTCGGCGGAAGGTGCACGTGCCCGTCGACCTGGGACCGGACCACAGCGACGCACGGATGCACGCCAAGACCGTAGGATCCTACGCAGTGCCGTAGGGGTCCGCACCGCCACTTGCCAGCATATTAGGGACACTGTTGCTCCTGGGGTATCGGCAAGGACCATTCGCAACCGTCTCGATGAAGCTCGGCTACGGTCCCGCACACCGTTAGGCCGTCTTCCGCTCACGCCCCAACATCGTGCAGCCCGTCTCCAGTGGTGTCGCGACAGGCGTGAATGGAGGGACGAATGGAGACGTGTCTTCTTCAGCGATGAGAGTCGCTTCTGCCTTGGTGCCAATGATGGTCGTATGCGTGCCACAATCAGGACTGCATACGACCGAGGCACACAGGGCCAACACCCGGCATCATGGTGTGGGGAGCGATCTCCTACACTGGCCGTACACCTCTGGTGATCGTCGAGGGGACACTGAATAGTGCACGGTACATCCAAACTGTCCTCGAACCCATCGTTCTACCATTCCTAGACCGGCAAGGGAACTTGCTGTTCCAACAGGACAATGCACGTCCGCATGTATCCCTAGCCACCCAACGTGCTCTAGAAGGTGTAAGTCAACTACCCTGGCCAGCAAGATCTCCGGATCAGTCCCCCATTGAGCATGTTTGGGACTGGATGAAGCGTTGTCTCGCGCGGTCTGCACGTCCAGCACGAACGCTGGTCCAACTGAGGCGCCAGGTGGAAATGGCATGGCAAGCCGTTCCACAGGACTACACCCAGCATCTCTACAATCGTGTCCATGGCAGAATAGCAGCCTGCATTGCTGCGGAAGGTGGATATACACTGTACTAGTGCCGACATTGTGCATGCTCTGTTGCCTGTGTCTATGTGCTTGTGGTTCTGTCAGTGTGATCATTTGATGTATCTGACCCCAGGAATGTGTCAATAAAGTTTCCCCTTCCTGGGACAATGAATTCACGGTGTTCTTATTTCAATTTCCAGGAGTGTAGATTCATTCACAATAGAAAGATTAAGACGTAAATGTTATTGCATACCCAAGACGTATCAACCTTGTCTTGGAACCTTGTCCATTATCTAAGAAACCTTTTCTCAGATTGCGTTACTCCTTCAGTATTTTGTGATGAAATGTGCATTTGGCATACATCTATCAGTCAATTAAGTTGTGGTTGCGAAAATCTTCAATTTGGCCACTGCTCTTATTTCTTGCCCCGTGACTATGTACTCCTACAATTTTCTCTTCCTGTCCCTGTCACTAAATTCCAGTTTCTCATCACATTTTAAATTCTTGACTCCCTTAACTATGTGAATAATTTCTTTCATCTGATCGTACATTGTTTCAGACTGTTCATCGAGCGTTGACCGGTATGTAAATTTGAACCACTGGAGTGTGTGGTGTTGGCTTTTACACCGATGTTACAGCGCACGTCGTTTACGACGGCGGCCGAGTTTAGGTTCGTTCTGCTCATCTGACGGCCAAAACACAGCCAGCCAATGAACAGAGAACGACGTTGCCAGAGCCCGACTGCAGTGCAGAGCACAGACGAGTGTCTTCAGTTCCAGAAATGTTCAGTCACAAAAGCAATGTCTTGATATCAGACTTTCTTTTATAGAAAGTTTGGATAAAGCGTTCTTTATACCAATTACTTCATATTCTATCAATTAATTAAACCAAACAAGCAATAAGCCTCCTAATTCAGGTGATAGCAAGGAAAGATCTTTGTGTCATTCTTACGAACCGCATTTTCGCAATAAAGAATGGCGGTAATTGTTTATTTCCTATTGTACTTCGAGGAAACGTGAATAATTCATAGTCAGACCAACAGTGTTTGTCGGTATTTGGCGTGATGTTTTAGAGTCCTCCAGGAGTACTGTTAACGTAATGGTTAAGATGTTTGGCTGCTATGTGATAGGTCCTGAGTTCAAACCATGATCGGTGCTCAATATCTTCTTTATTTTAAAACAATATCGAAGTGTCTTACTTCATGAATTTTATTCGTTTCAATGCAATTTTTTGAAATTTCTAGTGCTTTGTCTCTTCGTTATAATCATAATAAGTTTTCGGTTTTTCTAATTTTGTCCTCCAATATTTCTTTTCACAGCAATTAAAAACAATGAAAAGGCATACACACACTATTCATGTTATCTGTTTTGTTTGTATATCTTCTTTCCACAGTCGCTGTTTTATTATTCATATTGAGATATATTCTTTTGCGACAGTATTATAAGTATTATTTAGAGCAGAATTTAAGCTCGTACGTTGCTGAGCTTCTCGATTGTCTGACTCAGTTCTGTGCTTCGCTGCTTTGGCAGCATCATATTCAATGTTTTCGTTGACTGATCTATGTTTTCGTTGACTGATCTATGTTTTGGCAAGTATTTGCTATCCGTTGTGACAAACACACATTGTTTACGCACTGCGCCTCACTGACAATATATTTTAGTTTTCTTCTATGTTTTATGACGTCCACAATTCAGTGTTGTGTACTTCGCCAACTGCGTTTTAATCAAAGCGTTTTTAAGAAAAGCGAAATGATTCTGGTATAAATAAAAGTTTTATTGAAGACGGAATATTTCTCAATATTACATACGGCACCTATCTGGTACTTAAATTAAATGAGACATTGTTATACAGTATATTTTATATGAAATAAAGGTATCTTGTCCACATTTCATTCTCAATATTGTGGCAACTAAAACCGACCACACGGAAAGTATACACTATGGACTTTTACCTCTGCAAACTCTTCAAAATTTCGTGCAATGATTTACTACATTTAAAGCTGCACAATAACTGCGTTGAACATCGAAACAAAATTAAGTCATTTAAGGGGGGGGGGGGGGGAGGTATCAGTCGAGAAGATGTGTAAAAATCAAATTTTTGGGCCAAATAGTTTTTATGAGATCGAATAATAAGTGTGTCAAAGCAGTCGAAACACCATGTGTCTGCACAGGCGAGCAGTGCATGCCGGAAGCATGTCTCTGTAGCAGCGAAAGGGTTAATGCGGCCGTGGTGGCTTTACTTCATAAACTGCGCGCTCCCCCCTAAACGTAAGTTTGCGATATATACTATACTATGGCGATGCTTCTCTTGGAGCGTGCGTCGTTTGCAACTGGCAACGCCGCCATCTCCCGCGTCTGGGCGGGCATAAGGGAGCCGCCAAGATAAAAGAATTGAACTGTAGTTGCATGGGTACGCTAACACCGGGAGCCGCAGCGTCAACTCGGAAGACGTTTGTTGCTGTCGTTGCTCGAAACCGGCCTTCATACATTCAGCGCTGGCCTTACTTGTATCTGGTGAACAGGCTGTGGACGCGTGTCTCACACAGTGAACTCGCTCTTTCTTCCAGAGTGCCGTTAACTCCCCAAACTCTCGTCTTTAAAAGTTACGCGATTGCTCGCGTGTCGAGCATTTTGCTTACACTCAACGAGCAATCTGAAATGTACCTATTATGTGTAAATTACCATGTTTTTTGTTATTTTTATAATAAAACACTCATATTTTAATATTTAATACATTTGCAGTGCACAACAATGAGTTTATCTATACTGTCGGTAGTAATCTTTTGACAATTACAATCGCCAGTCTTCTGAGGCACTTATAAAAAAATAATAAGAAAGCAGGTATTTCTTATTATTACACTTTTGTGACTTAATCTTCGTCGTATATCTGAGCTTTGCATGTATCACATAATATTACGTGTTCATTATACAAAAAATTTTGACAATCATTTTTTGTCCTCCGATTTTTGCGTCTTGGACAGATTTGTCACGAACGACTGGGTTTTTCAGGGTATGAAACTTCAGTCTCACTGGTAAATCGTTTCATAACTTGCAGCAGAGGCTGAGATAGGTTTTGGATTGTACTCCTACGCAGAGTTTGTGGTCGTGTTAGGTCTACTGCCAGCGTTTTCAAGTACTGTCTCCTAGTAACAATCACATTTGTATTCTCTTTGTACATTATTTGACTGTTTACGCCAATAATATTTAAAATGGAAAAATATAATCTAAGTGGCCACCTACATGTTACTCGACCCATGGAATATTCTTCTTTCAGTCGATCCATCACATTGACACCTCCTTTTTTCTGATTATAATACGTGATGATTTCGGGTTTCGCGTATTTGCCAGTTGTTTTCTCAATCTGGTCGTTGCCATGGAATCTACATCTACATCCATACTCCGCAAACCACCTGACGGTGTGTGGCGGAGGGTACCCTGAGTACCTCTATCGGTTGTCCCTTCTATTCCAGTCTCGTATTGCACGTGGAAAGAAGGATTGTCGGTATGCTTCTGTGTGGGCTCTAATCTCTCTGATTTTATCCTCATGGTCTCTTCGCGAGATATACGTAGGAGGGAGCAATATACTGCTTGACTCTTCGGTGAAGGTATGATCTCGAAACTTTAACAAAAGCCCTTACCGAGCTACTGAGCGTCTCTCCTGCAGAGTCTTCCACTGGAGTTTATCTATCATCTCCGTAACGCTTTCGCGATTACTAAATGATCCTGTAACGAAGCGCACTGCTCTTCGTTGGATCTTCTCTATCTCTTCTATCATCCCTATCTGGTACGGATCAAACACTGCTGAGCAGTATTCGAGCAGTGGGCGAACAAGCGTACTGTAACCTACTTCCTTTGTTGTCGGACTGCATTTCCTTAGGATTCCTCCAATGAATCTCAGTCTGGCATCTGCTTTACCGACGATTAACTTTATATGATCATTCCATTTTAAATCACTCCTAATGCGTACTCCCAGATAATTTATGGAATTAACTGCTTCCAGTTGCTGACCTGCTATTTTGTAGCTAAATGATAAGGGACCTATCTTTCTATGTATTCGCATCACATTACACTTGTCTACATTGAGATTCAATTGCCATTCCCTGCACCATGCGTCAATTCGCTGCAGATCCTGCTGCATTTCAGTACAATTTTCCATTGTTACAACCTCTCGATACACCACAGCATCATCTGCAAAAAGCCTCAGTTAACTTCCGATGTCATCCACAAGGTCATTTATGTATATTGTGAATAGCAACGGTCCTACGACATTCCCCTGCGGCACACTTGAAATCACCTTACTTCGGAAGACTTCTCTCCATTGAGAATGACATGCTGCGTTCTGTTATCTAGGAACTCCTCAATCCAATCACACAATTGATCTGATAGTCCATATGCTCTTCCTTTGTTCATTAAACGACTGTGGGGAACTGTGTCGAACATCTTGTGGAAGTCAAGAAACACGGCATCTACCTGTGAACCTGTGTCTAAGGCCCTCTGAGTCTCGTGGACGAATAGCGTGAGCTGGGTTTCACACGACCGTCTTTTTCGAAACCCATGCTGATTCCTACAGAGTAGATTTCTAGTCTCCAGGAAGGACATTATACTCGAACATAATACGTTTTCCAAAATTCTACAACTAATGTACTTATCATATGCACAACTTTTTTCTTTTTTTTTCTTCTTCGATTCATAGGAAACCAGAACCTTGTTCTCATGAAAACCAAAGATACTGCTGGGTGCTGGTCTTATTTCAGTATCTAGGAACAAGGACAGATTTCTTTTTTAACTCTCCTAAGAGTACCAACTAAGGTCGTTCTTTGCTAATCAGTTCGTCAGCCAATGGAATCGAAGTTAAATAATTATCAGTCATATTTCTACCATTCTATGCTATATCTTGTGATAAGCGATTCACGACTGGAGATGCAGTGTTATCTAATTTGTAAGGGCCCTTTAGTTTCTTGTTTGGGTTATTTTCTACCTGATAATTGATCGGTACTTTGCGACAAGTGAATCAAATATTTCACGAATTGGGGGGAGATTGTGATACTTGGACGTCTCTGAGCTGGTTGGAATATCGTCAAACCTCACAGTTGTCATTAGAAACAGAAACCTAGTATTGCTCATAGCGGCTCAAAAAATATCAGGAGCTGTGGCATCTTTGTCCCACATTTCCTGCAATTCAAATGACGCACTTTTTTTTTTAAATACCAGCCATGTATAAAATGCCAACAAAGCTTTCAGTTCTCTCTTTCTTGAAAATCGAGTCTTGATTTTTCTGATATGAGTATTCGTATACGCTACTATGTCAGTCAACATTTCTTCACTTACGAAAAGAAGGAAACAGTCTACAATATCTTTGGTGTGTTTTGCCACAGCTTTTATCTCTTCTCTACCAATAACAATATTAGGGAATCTTTTCCTCACGTTGGAACGTCTTGCATTGTAACTCCACTTCGTTTGTTTGTCCCTGCCTAAGTAAAATAACAGACCTCGTGCTTGGATGGAAGACATTTCCAGCTCATCATCTTAAGGCTGCTCCGTCTCGGTGCGATGGTCGCTGTGTTCACTGTCTAGATCACTTTCGGTGTTATCGGTTCTAACAGATGCCACTGCAACATCTTATGGGTCGTCTTCTTCCAGACACGCCAAAATTCGTTCTTCTAGTTTATCCATCTATAAAGATACAAAATAATGTTAGTTTACATAGATACTTAACTATCGTAAATAATAATTAAAAACACAATAAACTGGGAGAAATGCACATAAAATGGCATTTTAAGAAGTATGGATAACAAAATATACTCTCGCACGTCGAGCAAAATGCCGCACGGCGATGATCGGCCTAATCAAACGATATTTACGAGCGGCCTTCCCTATGACAACAGTTTGCGCGAGTCAGGCGACGTACAAAACCCACTGCCGAGCGAACCAGAACGCTGAACTCATTGACAAAATGACGACTGTTGTAAAATTTGTGTGAGCAAAACGTGAGCGCGAGTGGTTGAGGGTTAAAAAACTGCGATAAGAACGTATCGACAATGTAGTAACGGCAAGCCTAGCTACTTTGCTGCCATCTGTTGGCGACGCCAAGCAACAGCTGTGTCGCATGTCCTTCGATAACTACATAACGTGGCAATCGAGTTTATATCCGCAGTTTGAAGTTTCGCGGAAGAATAGTTGACGCAAAGCTACCTCAACGCTTGCATGTTTCTATTCTTTAATTAAGTTAGTATGAACGAATGTGGCTCTGAAATATTACGACGAGAATGTTTCAAACTCGTTATAACCTTTCATAGCAAATGCGTCGCTGGCTTTGTGCATCTTCATGCGCCGGAGGTCGTCGCCAGAGCTCGTGTGTGTCACCACGTCAGTGCAAACAGTGACATTGTCAAAAACTGTAAAATGGCGGTGAGGTATGGAATTTAAAATATAAAAACACTGCGGTGACGATGCGGATGAAGAAATAGACAGGCACAATTAAAAATGATGGCTTACAACACTCGACACTCACTTATAACGGCACTATACAGGTGGCACAGCGGCAGATGGTGGGAGGGACCTGGAACTGTGACGGGGAAGAGGGGGGAGGAGAGGGGGGAGGAGAGGAAAAGAAAAAGGGGAGAGCTGAGGGATGGAGGGGACAGAGAAAAGAGGGGGCTGGGCAGACACGAGAAGGAGTGGGAAAGGCAGTGGAGGGGTGAGCAGAAAGGACTCAGGGGAGAGAAGGCAGGCAGAGAGAGGGTAGGCGAGGAATAAACAGGATAGAAGGGGCGAAGAGAGAGCCCAGGGAAAGGACAGAGGAAAGGAGGGGGGGGGGGGGGTCAGGATCAGAATTGATAGGAGGGATAAATGGAAGGAGAGCTGGCATCGTCCAGGAGGGGGAGTTGATGGAAGCCACCTTGGGAAAGGAGATGAAGGGTGTAGTCATGGAGGTAATGGGGGACCAACAGTGAAGGCACGGCAGAGGGCACGGGCTGGAGAGGACAGGAGCAACCAGGGGGTGAGGGGGATCAAAGTGGCGGGAGGTGCAGAGAATGTGGATATGTTTGTGCAGATGGGGGAAAGGAATCATATTGTAGAGGATCCACGTGGGGGATGGGAGGTGTACACGAAAGGTGAGGTGGAGTGCATGGCACTTGAGGATCTGGAGGGACTTATAGAAGTAGTACTACTGCATGTGTTTTAATGTGCTTGCTCGCTAAGTATTAAGAAAATGAAACATTTGGACGAGAAAAAAAATGGCTCTGAGCACTATGGGGCTTAACATCTATGGTCATCAGTCCCCTTGAACTTAGAACTACTTAAACCTAACTAACCTAAGGACATCACACAACACCCAGTCATCAGGAGGCAGAGAAAATCCCTGACCCCATCAGGAATCTAACCCAGGAACCCGGCCGCGGGAAGCGAGAACGCTCTCGCATGACCACGAGCTGCTGACATTTGGACGAGAAAATCTTGCTTTCAGGAGTCTGAGAAAACTTTCAGAATGAGACTAATTTCAGTAACCGGTTTTACAAGAAGAGCTGAAGAAACTGGTACACCTGCCTAATATCGTGAAGGGCCCCCGCAAGCACGCAAAAGTGCTGCAACACGATGTGGCATCGACTCTACTAATGACTAAAGTAGTGCTGGAGGGAACTGACAACATGAATCCTGCAGCGCTGTCCATAAATCCGTAAGATAGAGATAATGAACATGAATCAATGCAGGTGATGAGACAGGTTCAAATGACTCTGAGCAGTATGGGACTTAACATCTGAGGTCATCATTCTCCTAGAACTTAGAACTGCTTATACCTAACCAACCTAAGGACATCACACACATCCATGACCGAGGCAGGATTCGAACCTGCGGCCATAGCAGTCGTGCGGTTCCGGACTGAAGCGCCTAGAACCACCCGGCCACTGCGGCCGGCGATCAGACAGAATACTTGCATACGTGCCACATGACAGAGTCGTATGTAGACGTACAAGGGGTCTTATATCACTCCAGCTGCATGTGCCTCACACCATTACAGAGCCTCCACCAGCTTGAACAGTCCATTGCTGACATGCAGGGTCCATGGAGGTTGTCTCCTTACCCACACATATCCATCCACTCGATACAATTTGAAACATGACTCGTCCGACTAGGTAACATGTTTGCAGTCATCAACAGCCTAATGTCGGTGTTGACAGGTCCAGGCGAGGTGTAAATCTTTGTGTCATGCAGTCATCAAAGCCCATATCGATGATGTTTCGTTGAGTAGTTCGCACACTTGCACTTGTTGATGGCCCAGCATTGAAAGCTGCAGCAATTTGCAGAAGGGTGGCACCTCTGTCACGCCCAATGATTCTCTTCAGTCGTCAATGGTCCCGTTCTTGCAGTGTCTTTTTCCAGCTGCAGCGATGTCGGAGAATTGATATTTTACTAGATTCTTGGTATGCAAGGTACACTCGTTAAATGCTGGTTACGTGAAAATCTCCATGTCATCGCTACTTCGGAGGTACTATGTTAAACCTTGATAACCTGCCATTGTAGCAGCAGTAACCGATCTAGCAACTGCGTCAGACATTTGTTGTCTAATATAGGCGTGGCCGACCACAGTGCCGTCTTTTCCTGGCTGTTTACATATCACTGTATTTGAATATGCGTGTCTATAGGCGCTTCAGTGTAACTGCATTGATGTAGTGATGGTGGCTGTTGGGGAGAGTGCACATTGATTGAATTAAATAAACGTATAAACATTACTATTTGTACCAAAACTTTATGTCAGAGATGTGTACCTATTATTTGGTACGAACTTGTTGGTATTATGTGTGATTGTACGTGAAAATATGATACGTCTATTTTTTGTAGAGCTTAGTTCAATTAGCTACAGCCAGACCTCGTATGACAACAATCATATAGCTGACCATCAGTCTTCATGATGCTGTTTTTAGACATGGCTATATCAGTCGAGTTTTGTACAGTTTCTCGCGTCTGAGTTACACTGTTTGTGCCCTAGACCAGGGAGGGGACCTATGAAACATACAGAGATAAATGAACACAAATAAAGAAAGTTTAAACTGCGCTCTTCCTACCGAAAAATCCTGTCAGGCAACCAAATTTGTATGTTACTCCATATGACCCTACTCTAGGCAGTAACAGTTGGCGTGCTGCCTGGTCAGATTATGTTTGGGGACTGCGAAATACTGCGTATATGTGGCTACCTTGATCCTTTGCTTTAAAGGATGTCTTGTGAGAAGAGGGCGAGATGAATTTAGTGTGATAAATGTTTTTGATACCTGTGCTGGATGAAATGGATGAAGTCCTTCTTTAGGAGGTATTCATTCTATGAGTATATTATAACTAAACAAATTTGTATTTGCTGTCCAAATGACATACCACCTACGTATTGCACATGCAAATCTGAGTCGTGTGCAACAAAAGTACTTTTTTAAATCTTTTATATGGAAACTTCCCATCAAAATTCGTGTCTGTAGCTAACGACTCTCTAAATGAATGGCGTTACTGCTACAACTGTCTCAAGATACTGAATTAGGGAAGGCTCATTCTTTAAAGTTGTTGTTGCCTTCATCGATCTTGGATTGCTTCAGTTTAATGAAATGTTAGAGCAATTATTCCACTTAAACTTTCACTAGACATCAGGATATCAGCAGGCAATTAATTAACATGAGAGTAATTTAAATATATTTATATGATTTTCAGAGTATCCTACTTAAACTTTTCACCACCAGTACCTCTATAGCCACAATAGATAATAACAAATGGCTTTCACAGGTATGAATGTACGGCAGGGGCTCACGAAAGTAAAAACAATGTGATATTCTAAACGATGTGAAAATATTGGTTTCAACTCACGTATTTTTAAATGGGCACCCCATATTATTCCATACACAATCACTAACATGATAAATCGCATCACAGTACGTCAGTTATGTCCTGAGAAACTGGAACCTGACGTGAAGACGCGAAATGAACGAAATGCACCGCTACTGCACTTCCCGCGATGCTCATTATCACGTTGTGATAGACGTATGTATTCTTACTTTCACTGAGCGCCGAAAGTAAAAATTGGGATTACTACCACAAACATGTTCATGTTTTATTTATCTACATACAGACCACAGAACAGTACTGGGCGTTGTACACTGCCCTGTTACACCACACAGGCCACCCCATTGCCTGCGATGTACAGGCATGGACTGCAATTGGGACTGTGTGTGGGAATGGCTCACTATGAAGCAGGTTGTTCTGCGTGGAAGTACGTACAGGCACGTGGCACCAGTGTACTGTACGCTGTAGTTGGTGTCACTGTTGTAATCTTAATATTGACTTACCTGTAGATCCGTTCTAGGAATTCGACACGGTATTCACAAATGGGGAAATGGTTGACATGACGTTACTGTACAGAGATTGTCACCAAAATGGTACATGTGTGGCACAGGTACATGCCCACTGGTGCCCTCATAGACGTCATCTGACCCTCCCTACCTTCATCAATATTGTTAGAAGGTTGGGGTGACAGGATGGTAGTCTCCACAAACATGGATATGGAACAGAGGCGTAACACATCAAGCGGCAGAGGTTGCTGTTCTGGCAGCCACTGCAATAAATCCTCATGCAAGCATTCGTGAAATGGAGAGAGAGATGGGAATCTCTTGAATGAATGTGATCGGTATTCTGCACAGGCATAGACATCACCAACGTCACATGTCACTACACCAAGGCCTCCGTGGCAATGATGTTAACAATCGCCTGCAATACTGTCAGTGGGTGGTGTAGCAAAGCAATTACTTTATGCATAGCGTAATGTTTACCAATGAGGCCATGTTTGCAAACGATGGGAACATCAACTTGCACAATATACATTACTGGTCGTCAGAAAACTCACACTGGTTCCGCTGGGTTGAACATCAACATCAGTGAGTGTCAATGTGTGGTGTGGTATTGTAGAGCACCACATCATTGGCCTGTATTTTATTGATGGCGCTCTTAATGGACGACAGTACGAGTGGTTCCTGAGATGTACCTTAACTGGACTGATGGAAGACCTACCCCTTCATTGGTGTCAAATAATGTGGTATCAACATGATGGATTCCATGTGCATAATTGCATGATGGAACAACAGATTCTAAGCCAACAATTCCCACATTTATGGATTGGATGGGGCAATCCTATTCAGGAATTTCCAACACTGTCATCGGGCCTTCAGCCATTGACTTTTCGTCTGGGGAATGTGAAAGAAGTCGTTTATCTGCAAGTCCCAACAACATTAGTCAACATAAAAGCCCATAACACCGCTGCATGGACTGAATAACACCACAAACATTGACAGCTATGCGTAGATCCGTGATAGAGTGTGCACAGTGGTGTTGTCAAGCAAATGGGAAACTCTTTGAACATACATTGTAGCGTTTCAACTGTGAAACATGTGATTGCACACTGACGTACATTTAGTGTATTATGGAGAAGACATATATTTGTTTTCTTGTTACTACTGTACTTTTATGTATCATTGCACCATCTTCAATGGTCAATTGTGTCGCAGTAATTAAAGATGTTCCGTGACGTGTTCTGTACATAGCATGCACCAATGTGTAATTGATGTGGAACTATGTACAGCATGTATCGCTTTGTGTGACCCTTTGACAGCCATTAATTTTGTTTACTCTGGCCGGTGGTTATCCGTATTTCGTTATCTTTGTGTCCATTGTAGTGCTATCGAAAAGTTCAATAAAGTGTGTACAAGTAAACTATGTCCTGTTTTCATTGTGGCTGACTGGACATTCATATGTTTCACAGGCCACCTACTAACAGTACATATAGAAATATGTAAGTACAATGTTTGTTGCATCGTCGTACACCAATCACATCTCTATTAGTAGCAATGTACAGGTGACGCTTGCGTTCGCGGGAAGTGATATAGCTACCCATTTCATTCATTTTATGCGTCAAATTTTCCTTCCAATTCCTCGGGACGTAATTGACGTATTCCAATGCAACCGACGCCATTATTATTGCGATTTCTCATGTTATTTATTGCGTATAAAATAATATGGGATATCTCGTCAAAGCCGTTTGTGGTTCCAGAGATATTAGCGGTAAAAAGCTTAGGTGGGACACCCTATATAGGCCACCCTGATGGCTGCTTTAGCCATTTTTACTCTAAGCAAAATGGATGTTTGGTAAAAGAACACTTTGTTTTTGTTAATCTGTGCGAAACAGGGAAATATTACATCCCAATTGTATCACAGCTTCTAATAAAGGCCGTACTGGTACTTAGAAGTAGTATACCCTTTGACCACTGATGCTGCTGACCGTAATGTTTTATATTCTCTTGGCAAATGATAAAATTATTTGGAAGGAAAACATAGAAATTTTTGTAGGGAAGACAAACCAAAGACTGTGTTTTATTGGCAGAACACTTAGAAGATACAACAGATCTACTGCAGATGTCGAATGAATTCGCAATTTCGAATTAGGACAACCATCAGGTGTAGATTCGAATGACTACAGTGAAGTATTCGTGCCGGACCGGTACTCGAACCCGAATTTCCCGGTTATCAGCAGTCGTCGCCTTACCATTTGGCTATCCATTAGAGGTTATTCTCCTTAATTAAAAATAAACTGCTAACATGATTTTCGGTTATAAGTACATAATATGTGTGAATATTGCATACATAAGCTACTGAGATATTTGAACAGCAGACACATGTTTATATTACACCCGATAGTCTCTGTTGACCAATAATGTGGCATGATGACTTCATTTCCTGAATAAACTGAGTCTGAAAGTCAGAAATCATTTGATGTAAATATTGCTAAAAACATCACATTCTAACAAGCGACTCAAAGAACTTCACACCCTGGACTCATAAATAAACTGGCAGGCAGACCTCACTTACTCATAAACACCTCATTTGTACTTTCAGCAATCACGAGGACTCTCCAAGTAACTTTCTGTAAAGGGTAGTATCTAATGCATACAGGAGTTTATATTCTGTTAGTTTCATTTTGACCTTTGAGCAGCCCTCAGCATTTGCATACGAACAACATGTTATTGGTACAAATAAAATCAGCCCATCTGCTATTGGAGATGATGGAAGCTATGCCTATGGAGCTGATTTGCTTGATAACTCTCAACCAAGTAAAGTAAATTTTTGGGGAATATTATGAGAACACAGTGGGAATATCGCTTTTCTGTAGTAAATGTAAAATAACTATATGATTGGAAAAGTCTCGCAGACACCGAGAAAATTACTATTTCCCCTGTTTTTACAATGAATATCACCTATCACCAAACAACTTGCAAATCACAAACTGCAAAGTGACAAAAGTGGGCAGGATGTATTCGTGGACTAGAAAAAAAGAATTCCCTGACTTTTCCCAGATTTCCTGGTTAAAAATACACTTTCTCCCGGGTGGCAGTATATTTTCCCTTAACAATCCTTTCAATGTTTATGGTTTTATACACGAGTGTACGATTTCCCGGCACTTTAGAAAACGAAACTCAGGGAAAAAGACACGTTTTGGAAATATCTTTGATGTGCAGCAGCATGTACGCTGCGTACTTTCATATTACGAAAGCATACATTGGAATTCCACCAAACACCACATGTTACTTTCCGAATCATTGAAATCGGGGTTTCGATGCGCTTTTGTAAGCCGTTCGTAGCTCATGTCACATGATCTCGCCAGCCGATGATTGCGGATATTCAGAGCACAAGACACATGATGTAGTCAGCCAACAGCAACATCACTGTTAAGTAGCACGAACACAGAAACAGGGAAAGTTAATAGCTTAAATTAATATACATAGTGTTGCTACAGAAAAAAAGCAAAGCTTTCACATATAATACTGGTCTCAAGCTGCAAGAGAAGCTAAGCTTTCGCATATACTGTTGATCTTTCTTGCGATTGTTACACTTAAAAAGATATATCACACAAATGCGCCAGTAAAATTTTTAATAATGACATAAATGTCTGATCTTCAGGGTTCGGAATTCTTCTAAATGGCTCGTCATCAAAGAGTTGATTTATAAATGAGAGTCAAACGTTCTGTGATTTAATAAATTCATGCTACATTCTTGCACATAGCTCAACTTACGTAAAAGGATATTTACTTCGAATGTAAGGCTTTTCAAACAACTATTCGCAATATTTTCCCGGGACCTGTTAGAAATAGGTTCGTTTCAGCAGTTGCCAGAGAGCGCAGATCACAGGCGACACCGCACTTGCCAGTATATGCGTATGTGTAAAACATTGAAAGATCGTACATTATGTCATAAAAGAAACAGGACATCAGAGGATACTGCAAGAGCATCGGAATTTTGTGAACCATATTAAAATGTGCACATTGAAAGTGGATACCTAAGGGGCACACTCGTATGTCCAGATTCCCAATGAAGTATGCCTCGACCTGATGCTAAGCTTTTCAGTGTGGTTTTCTGGATGTAAATTTTCTTGGAGCACCAGTACTGTATTACATCATGTTTGGTTCTTTATTATGGCATAATGCCATAAGTGCTAGAAAATGAAAATTTGCACTTGAAATGCATCGAACAGTAGAAACTAGCCAGTACTGTGGAATTAAACATTTCATTTCAGATACATTGACTGTCTCTGTGGAAAAGGTTAAAAAAGTCAAATTTCATTAGCAAACAGATAAAAATAACTTCATTGTTCCGCAAGGCGATTAATGCTTGACTGTAAGAAAGGTGGAAATAAAATAAATTCTGAAACTAATGACATATTTCAGCCTTCCGTAATCATGTGAATGTGTTTTAATACACTTAATAGCTCCTGGCCACAGATATCCGTTTTGTTATCATTTGACGTGAGAATAAACGAAGGGGAAACAGCAAAATCACTAAATGTATACAATGGTCACGTGGAGACTACACACTATACCTCAGACTGCTCTGCGCATCAGCCCCAGATCTACGACATTTGCGAACCGGGTCAATACTAAAAAAAAAAAAAATCGAATTTTCAAAATATGTTCATCTTGTAGCGCACATCTTTCTGAAAATTCTGAAACATAAAACATATGTATTCGAGGAAATGTAAGACATATTTTGGTCTTAAGTATGCCAAAGTGGAGTGCCACACCTCTTCATAAAGCCTTTTTCTACCGCACGTCCAAAATATATTCAGGAGAGTGGAAACTGAAATGTCCTGTGGTGCCTCTCCTGCTCCCATTTGGCAGTTTTGACAGCCTGCCCCTCCTTTAAAAAAATAATTAAAAAAACCTCTCAATTAATAGCGGATGAGATTATTTGTAATCGAGAGAACAAGAACTCTTCAGAGCACTTGGTTTAAGAATCATGAAAGAAGGTTGTATATGTCGAAGAACCCTGGAGATACTAAAAGGTATCAGATAGATTATATAATGGTAAGACAGAGATTTAGGAACCAGGTTTTAAGTTGTAAGACATTTCCAGGGGCAGATGTGGGCTCTGACCACAAGCTATTGGTTATGACCTGTAGATTAAAACTGAAGAAACTGCAAAAATGTGGGAAATTAAGGAGATGGGACCTGGATAAACTGAAAGAACCAGAGGTTGTACAGAGTTTCAGGAAGAGCATAAGGGAACAATTGACAGGAATAGGGGAAAGAAATACAGTAGAAGAAGAATGGGTAGCTCTGAGGGATGAAGTAGTGAAGGCAGCAGAGGATAAAGTAGGTACAAAGACGAGGGCTGCTAGAAATCCTTGGGTAACAGAAGAAATATTGAATTTAATTGATCAAAGGAGAAAATATAAAAATGCAGTAAAGGAAGCAGGCAAAAAGGAATACAAACGTCTGAAAAATGAGATCGACAGGAAGTGCAAAAGGGCTAAACAGGGATGGCTAGAGGACAAATGTAAGGATGTAGAAGCTTATCTCACTAGGGGTAAGATAGATACTGCCTACAGGAAAATTAAAGAGACCTTTGGAGAGAAGAGAACCATGTGTATGAATATCAAGAGCTCAGATGGCAGCCCAGTTCTAAGCAAGGAAGGGAAGGCAGAAAGGTGGAAGGAGTATATAGAAGGTTTATACAAGGGCGATGTACTTGAGGACAATATTATGGAAATGGAAGAAGATGTAGATGAAGACGAAATGGGAGATACGATACTGCGTGAAGAGTTTGACAGAGCACTGAAAGACCTGAGTCGAAACAAGGCCCCCGGAGTAGACAACATTCCATTAGAACTACTGACGGCCTTGGGAGAACCAGTCCTGACAAAACTCTACCAGCTGGTGAGCAAGATGTATGAGACAGGCGAAATACCCTCAGACTTCAATAAGAATATAATAATTCCAATCCCAAAGAAAGCAGGTGCTGACAGATGTGAAAATTACCGAACTATCAGTTTAATAAGCCACGGCTGCAAAATACTAACGCGAATTCTTTACAGACGAATGGAAAAACTGGTAGATGCAGACCTCGGGGAGGATCAGTTTGGATTCCGTCGAAATGTTGGAACACGTGAGGCAATACTGACCTTACGACTTATCTTAGAAGAAAGATTAAGAAAAGGCAAACCTACGTTTCTAGCATTTGTAGACTTAGAGAAAGCTTTTGACAATGTCGACTGGAGTACTCTTTTTCAAATTCTAAAGGTGACAGGGGTAAAATACAGGGAGCGAAAGGCTATTTACAATTTGTACAGAAACCAGATGGCAGTTATTAAAGTCGAGGGGCATGAAAGGGAAGCAGTGGTTGGGAAAGGAATGAAACAGGGTTGTAGCCTCTCCCCGATGTTATTCAATTTGTATATTGAGCAAGCAGTAAAGGTAACAAAAGAAAAATTTGGAGGAGGTATTAAAATTCATGGAGAAGAAGTAAAAACTTTGAGGTTCGCCGATGACATTGTAATTCTGTCAGAGACGGCAAAGGATTTGGAAGAGCAGTTGAACGGAATGGACAGTGTCTTGAAAAGAGGATATAAGATGAACATCAACAAAAGCAAAACTAGGATAATGGAATGTAGTCAAATTAAATCGGGTGATGCTGAGGGAATTAGATTAGGAAATGAAACACTTAAAGTAGTGAAGGAGTTTTGCTATTTAGGAAGTAAAATAACTGATGATGGTCGAAGTTGAGAGGATATAAAATGTAGACTGGCAATGGCAAGGAAAGCGTTTCTGAAGAAGAGAAATTTGTTAACATCGAATATAGATTTATGTATCAGGAAGTCGTTTCTGAAAGTATTTGTTTGGAGTGTAGCCATGTATGGAAGTGAAACATGGACGTTAACTAGTTTGGACAAGAAGAGAATAGAAGCTTTTGAAATGTGGTGCTACAGAAGAATGCTGAAGATTAGATGGGTAGATCACATAACTAATGAGGAGGTATTGAATAGGATTGGAGAGAAGAGAAGTTTGTGGCACAACTTGACTAGAAGAAGGGTTCGGTTGGTAGGACATGTTTTGAGGCATCAAGGGATCACAAATTTAGCATTGGAGGGCAGCGTGGAAGGTAAAAATCGTAGAGGGAGACCGAGAGCTGAGTACACTAAGCAGATTCAGAAGGATGTAGGTTGCAGTAGGTATTGGGAGATGAAGCAGCTTGCACAGGATAGAGTAGCATGGAGAGCTGCATCAAACCAGTCTCAGGACTGAAGACAACAACAACAACAGTTAATAACTTGCTGTTTTGTGTGACATAAAATTAAATATAGGATATATGAAACCAATACTTACAAGAGATAAGCAAGAAATTGCACATTTCTTCAAACCTTAGCTCCTAGCATTTTTTTTCTCTCTAATCTTTCTACAGCCTTACATGGCGTGCTTTCCTTTCTGCGAAAAACAAGTTCGTCAAACGTTTTGTTACAGGAAAAATCGAAATGTCGTTATCTAATACTGAAAAAACTGTTACTACAGATAATACCCAAGACTGGTGTGGTTTATCGATCTCATTACGTCTATTTTGTCATTGTCTGCTATATAAAACAGAATAGGCCTTTCTAATATGGCAGCAATTTTGTAACACACCAAATAAACGAGACTGTTTTGGCACAAATGGCCATTTTTATAACACGACAGAATATAACCTAATAAGTACCAATATCAAATGCCTATTAGTCCTACTAGAAGCAAAAAGCCTTAAGTTAGTAAATAGTTTCACATTTCATTCATACGCACCAGCTTCTGAAGCATGAGATCGAAAAGTAGTGTTACGAAATTTTTATATAAATTTGAAATCGTCTTATTCTTCCATAATTTGTGTGATGTCTCCGTTTCTTCTCCTTCCTCGTTCTAATAAACAATCTTGTCATCACCAATTCTGTAGCTATTGCTACAACTGTCACAATTTTTCCGCCGATTAACGTCACTAACCCTGACAGAATCACAGGTTAAGCTATCCCGCGATTATTTACCGGTGAGGCGTTATTACGTGTTCGAACAACACGTTTTGCGCGTTACTTCCAGAATAGAACTTAAGCGGCTGCTAGCCAGGGACTGTACTACTGGTCCTTACTAGTGGAGCGATCTGGCCAAAAACTTTCTGTCAGAATTTCATTTCTTGGATACACCGATAAGATAATACGTAATCTTTCTCACCTGTTATTCCTGTCAGACGTTTATTTCCATTATGGTTGTCTGAATCTATGGATTTCTCTAGTAATTATAACAAAATTGATCATTCGCAAACCCAAGCAACCACATAATCAGACATTGATTGGCATTCATCCGTTTGGCTTTACTCCCTCAGCTCCTATAGCCCCATCCCCTTTTGTCTGCAGAAAGTTTATTTCTAGATGCGACGAGGATTCTCCTGACAGAGACATCGCGTACACTATGCATGCATTCAAAAGTCCACTTCTGATCATTCAGAAATCAACTTAAAATGTGTTCAAACATGTTCGAAAACCAACAGGGAAGCGTTTCAAAATCATATGAATAATCGATAGACAAACGTGCGCTGGATGCTAGGTGCTTTGTTAAACAAGGTTTTTCCTCAAGAATATGAATTTGGCGCCCCCTTTTCCTGGTAGCATCTAGCTTAGGGTGTCCATTCGTCCCGTTTTTCCCGGGACAGTCCCGTTTTTTACCAAAATGTCCCGCAGTCCCGAAAGTTTTTTGGGGACGCTCAAATGTCCCGTTTATTTATGATTCCACTTGGATAGAGTATTTTACGCTACTGGTTGTTTGACTTGCTATTAACTGCTCAATTATTTACGCTAGGAAGCGTGTGATGACTTTCAGCATACCCCAAACATGTACCGAACTGTCAAAAATCGCAAGTAATTTTAAACTCACTATAGGTTATGAATAAAAACGAAGATTCTTCTCTTCTAAATCGATTTACTGAATCCGTCCTTTCGGTCCAGAGATACTCTACCCCACTAATACTTGCTCTCTGGCTTTCATCACCTCACTGTTAATGTTTTGCAGTGTGCCATCACTGTTTCATTATGCCAAAACGAAAGTGCAAATTTAACAGCAATATAAAAACCAAGTTTCCTTTTATCACTGGTAGTGGAGAAACTGTAGAATGTACGTTGTGCAGATCAAAATTTGCTATTGATCATGGTGTAAGGTCTGACATTGTGAATCACATTAAGACTAAGAAACATGGCATGAGTGATCAAACGGAAAGAGCAAACAAATGCTTCAGTGACTACTATATAAACTTAAAATCAGCAGCAGAAATGGATAGGCAGCTGGCAGCACAAGAAGCTACGTTTGCATACCACAGTGCAATGCATAACCATAGCTTTAAGTCAATGGACTGTACTAGAGCAGATGCTAAAAACCTTTTCAGTCCTAAATTCACATGTGAACAGACAAAATGTAATGCAATCATTTCAAATGTTATTGCACCATACGCAGCTCAGCAGGTTTTAAATGAACTGAAAAGTGCTCGATTCATTTCTGTAATGATTGATACATCGAATCATCTGGATTTGAAGTTGGTTCCTCTCCTTATCAGGTATTTTCACCCTGAAAATGGCATCACAGTGGAAGTGCTCGAATTGCTTAATTTAGGTGGAGAAACTTCAGATTTACTTCAGAATTATGTGCTGGAGATTTAAGAAATATGATCTTTAGGGAAAGGTGATTGTAGTTTCTGCAGAGAACACTAACAGCAATTTTGGTGGCAAGCAGAGGAAAGGAAAAAATTTGTTCTATAAACCGCAACAGAACACAGTGAATAATATAGTAGGTGTTGACTGTCCCACACATGTGGTGCACAATTCCTTACAAACTGGCTCAGACTGCCTACCCATCGACTGACAATTAATTGTAAACAAAATCTACCATCATTTCCACATATATACAGTAAGGGTTGAATCTCTGAAGTAATTCTGTAAGTTTACTGAAACTGAATACAAAACTGTACTTTGGCACAGCAAGACAAGGTGGCTATCTCTGCTACCAGCATTGGAAAGAACTGAAGAGATATTTCCTGCTTTGAAATCATATTTCATTTCTCTTGATAAGTGTCCTGTTATCCTTAAACAATTCTTTGATAACCTTGTGTCTATTGTTCTTCTACATTTTCTTGGTAGCCAGCTAAAACCCTTCTCCACAACAATTAAATGTACTGAGAAACAAGAAAGTTTATCAAGAACTAATCAAATAATTGGGCAAATTTCAATGTAGAAAATCTGAAAGATTTCCCACATCCTTTGTACATGAGACTCTAAGAAAGCTGGAAGAAGAGGATGAAATTGCTATAGAACAATTTCATATTTATGCTGAAATCTTCTATGACTCTTGCATTGAGTATATTAAAGAATGGTGTTTACCATTACTCACACCTTTTAAAGGATTTGACAGGGTCAATAATGAAAAGGAGCAGCTACAGTAAAGGATATACAGGACTGTTGTGTTTTTGTTAAAAGTATTGTACTAAAATTTCCTGTTGATGAAGACGAACTGTTTGATGAATTTTCATGTGCACAGAACTTTGAGAAAAGTGAAGAAGAAGACAAAGAAAGTGTTAGTGCAACATGGTCTAAAATATTTGCTTATTTCAAAAGTAAAAACATTAACATGAAAAACATGATTCATTTGGTGGAGCTTTGTCTGGCAATTCCTGGGTCAAATGCTGCTGTGGAACCCGTGCTTTCGCTAGTGAACTCTTTGTGGTCAGATGAAAGAACAGATTGAAAGTTGAAACAGTGAGGGCCTTGCACATTGACAAAACACACTTTAGTGTTGTATCGTGTACTGACTTAAAGATACAATTTCAAATGAATATTCACTTCTTGATAAAGTACATAAAAGTGAAAAGTACTGTGATAGTGTGGCAGAATAATAGTTAAATGTTATTTGGGGTCATCTGTGTGCACCTTTTTAAAGGTAAACTTGTATGCATATTAAATTAGTCTACACAATATTTATGTCCGGTTTTTTTCTTCATTGTCCCAGGTTTTTCTCTAATTTATTTTAAATGCTACTTTCTTCAATGAAAATGAAATGGACACCCTAATCTAGCTGCTTGCTGTGACTGCTTGCATAGCCAACAGCCACATTCCTGTTGCCAGAAGCGGGAGAAACTACTACTCAAACGTGACTCAACTGACTATGCGCATGAGCCCATGCCTAACTGCTAAAACAAATCGAATGTAAACAGTTGCGACTTCACGCTCATTGGAGGCAATTTGTTGTTATGAAGCACTGTAAAGTCTTCCTAAAGCCTTTGACACATTTTCAATTGGCAGACACTTGCGTGAGCACTGTCTGTCGTTGTTATATATGGCGCATTTTTTTGCAATTTAGTTTCGTTTTTTTCTTTCGTTTATGTTTTATTGTTGATGTATTATTCTGCAGTAGTGGGATACAGTAATATGCTTTGCTAGAGTATCGTTTTTTACCAGTCAAAATTACAAAAAATTTAACTAAAAACTGAAACAATGAAAAATTCACCGAATTCAAAAAATTTAATATACAGAGCTCTCGTGTACAGTCTATAATTCCTCCAGGAAATTGAGCTGCAATCTCAAATTTTTTATTGCCTTTTATGAAAGTATTAACAATTACAACAAAATGAACGCTTTTATTTCCTGTATAAGTAACATAAATATCGAGAACAAAAAAGGAATTACACAAAGAGACTCATACTCATAACTCTTGGATTAGCATTCTATATGCCTCCCACTACACCAGCTGCCACCTGGAAATTACAGTAACAAATTGCTCGTGCATCGTACAACCTGCACCAAAAATGCAATTTTTCTAACTACTTTGCTGTTACTTATGCCACATCCATTTCTAGCTAAATCAATGATGATGAATAGTGTGGTACACTTATTATTCTTGTGATTTGAACCGCAAATACACTATGTGATCAAAAGTATCCGGACACCTGGCTGAAAATGACTTACAAGTTCCTGGCACCCTCCATCGGTAATGCTGGAGTTCAGTATGGTGTTGGCCCACCCTTACCCTTGATGACAGCTTCCACTCTCGCAGGCATACCTTCAATCAAGTGCTGGAAGGTGTCTTGTGGACTGGCAACCTGTTCTTCACGGAGTGCTGCACTGAGGATAGGTATCCATTCGGTTGGTGAAGCCTGGAACAAAGTCGGGGTTCCAAAACATCCTAATTCCAAAACATCCTAATGGCGTTCTATATTATTCAGGTCAGGACTTTGAGCAAATCAGTCCATTACATGGATGTTATTGTCGTGTAATCACTCCGCCACAGGCCGTGCATTACGAACTGGTGTTCGATAGTGTTAAAAGATGCAGTCGCCAGCCTCAAATTGCTCTTCAACAGTGGGAAGCAAGAAGGTGCTTAAAATATCAATGCAGGCCCTTGCTGTGATATTGGCACGCAAAAAAACCAAGGGGTGCAACCCACCTTCCTGAAAAACACGACCAGACCATAACACCAGCGCCGCCGAATTTTACTGTTGGCATTACACACACTGGCAGATGACATTCACTGGGCATTCACCATACCCACACCCGGCCATCGGATCAGTAGATTGTGTACCGTGATTCGTCACTCCACACAACGTTTCTACATTATTCAATCGTGCAATGTCTATGCTTCTTACACCAAGCGAGGCGTCGTTTGCCATTTACTGGCGTGATGTGTGGCTTACGAACAGCCTCTCGACCATGAAATCTGACTTTCCTCACCTCCCGCCTAAATATCACAGAACTTGTTGTCGATCCTGATGCAGTTTGGAATTCCTTTGTGATAGTCTGGATAGATGTCTGCCTATTACACATTACGACTCTCTTCAACTGTCAGCGGCCTCTGTTAGTCAACAGACGAGGTTGACCTGTACGGTTTTGTGCTGTACATTTCCCTTGACGTTTGCAGTTCTCTATGACATTGGAAACAGTGGACCTAGGAATGTTTAGGAGTGTGGAAATCTCGTGCACAGACTTATGACACAAGTGACACCCAATCACCTGACTACGTTAAAAATCCATAAGTTCTGCGGAGTGCACCATTCTGCTCTCTCACGATGTCTAATGACTACTGAGGTCGCTAAAATGGAGTACCTGGCAGTAGGTGGCAGCACAATACACATACTATGTAAAACGTATGTTCTGGGGGTGTCTGGATAATTTTGAATACATAGTGAAATTTCTAAACACAGACTTTGTATACCAGTAATCTGGATGTGGTGGAATTTGCAGTAGTTCCACATAGCATCAAACATGCTCCTATCAAGTACGTTTCAGGAATCAAATATAGCACCAAATGCCCCTATTAGTAATGAAGTATTTTTAGATTCTTGTAGAGATTTCAAGAATGGAAGCTTACCTCTTGTTACTGACATCCATTTATCATCACTCTAGTTGTGACCTTGTTAGAATAGTAAATGCACTATATTTAATTACACAGAATAGATGTGGGATTAACTTTTTTGTATTTTTTACTTTCAAAATAAATCACTGTACTACATGACTCAGTTCTATACGTTTTGCTCCAGAGTGGTTTGCTGGACTGCTAGTTTCATCTTAGTATGTATGAGGTGTTAGTGTTTCTTGTGCCTGGCGAGCTCCAGTGGAGTCTCCCCCTCATTACACCTGGCCTGTCCGTCGGCCCCCGCCTCCAGCAGCGCTGTCGCCGCATCTGCGTGGCCGTACCACGCTGTCCAGTGCAGTGGCCTTGGGGTCGGCAGAGGAAGTCGCCAGCAGCTGCAACACAGCTGTGTGGCCACTCAGTGCAGCCAAGTGCAGAGGTGTCTGCTGCGCGCTGTTCCTGGCGTCCAGCTCAGCCTCGCCCTCCACCAGACACCTCACCGCCCCGACGTGTCCCTCCTCAGCTGCCCAGTGCAGGGCGGTCTCCCTACGCCTGCCCGTGCAGCGAGCAGCTCCCGCAGCTCCTCAACTGCCCCCTTTTTAGCTGCTTCGATCACATTCTGGCCTTTCTCCACACAGTAATGGCTCCTGCAACAAACAATGATGTTTCATATTTACCACACATATAGACACACACACACTTGCAAACCTTTAACCTAAGTAGCTGTGACTGCAATGTGTCTTAAGGCAACATAAAAACTACAGTTTAAGGGAGAAAATTAATTTCCATGCACTTTTGTACATTACTATTTCACATACTGTTTGAAATAAATCTTGCTTTCCTGAACACACAATACACCACATGCCACTGATATGTATACACGCCATTTGCACATGACGTCCTGGTTGCAATGAACCTAACAGGTAATACCTACATTCTGCTACTACAAAGAGCATGTTTCATGTGCTCAGAAGTGAAATGTAGAAAATTCTTTTAAGCTGCAGACAATTAAGAACAATTACATTACTTTATCCAGCCACAATATTGCAGATGATAAATTCAGTACACACCAGTCGGTTCAGTACTCATTCTGTTTTTCTGTGAATGCTTAATACTTGCACATGTAGATACTAATGGATGTACACTCACACACATATATACTGCCTGTTGTATGGAGTAGGGCAACTCACACAGCAGGGGCTTGGAAATAGTTTTTTGTTAGTATTTCCGCTGCTATGGGGCCTAGGAGGTCTTAATCCCCACAATGCTAATTCCCATGGGACAAACAGTTTGCATACCAGTTATGCTTGAAATTGATGAAATGCTTTGGAAGGAGATGCTGGATGTACACACATACATCATATTCTGTGCATATATGTTAAGTGTCTTTTCCCTGCAGCTTTGTATGCCCCACACACAAATAATGCTGACACCTTATCTTCCTCCCTCTCTTTATCCATCTTCTCCTGTCTCATCTGCTATTTTCTCATCCCTTCTCTGTGGCCATCACCTTCCCCCTCTCTCTATCTGTAGCCTTCTCCCCTATGCTCCATTCACCTCCTCTTCACACACCTCACTGCAAATCTCCTCCTTACCCTCACCTTCCATTGCCTGTCTCGTCCCTCTCTCTGCCCTTCTCGTCCTCCCCTCGTCTCCCCATCTACTCCTCCACATCTCTGACCACCTTCTCATCAGCCCTCTCTCTCTGTACGTCTTTTCTCTCTCTGTCCAGCTACTTCTCCTATGCCTGTCTTTTCCCATCTCTTCCTCCTTCCACTCTCTGTCTATCTACCCCTCCTGTTGTGTCCTATTTCTTCTCCCCACTATCTCTGTCTATCTCCTCAATCTCCCCTATTGCCAATAACTCACAATGTTTCATAAAGTGGAAGGTATCCACATGGACAATTTTGAAAAAAGTAAAATCTACAGCTACATACACTGCAATAAGAGCAATCTTCTCAATGAACAAACAATGCTTTCAGAATGAATTTTACAGTTGTTATGTCTTGTTATGCAGTACAGCAAATCCTATTATTGTAAACACCAGACGATGCTTTTTTCTTTATGGCTATATGTTGTAATAACCCGTGTTCGTGTGCTGAGATATCCTTGATGGTTTCGACTTTTTACTACGGATTGGTTTCAACTTCCCTGTTTCTATATCATAAGTTTTGTGATTGTCATCTATCATGCTTTCTCTTTTCGCAGCAATACTTTTATACATCTTTTTTTTTATTATGATTTCTTGTTAGTCTTTAAAATTTTGAAATTGTTTTGTGCTTTATTTAAATTTTTAAAGAATTTTTTCAGCTTTTATCTCATCACTTTCTTCTTCCCACTTACCTACCTGCCCCATACAGACTTTACCTCTAACTTCCCTCTCCCCTATTTACATAGTGCCACTTCTGACACGCCTCAGCAGTCGTCCTCTGTCTTCTCAGGACGGTTGACGGCACACCAAGGAGTCATAGTTTGTAAATGACTTTATACAGTATCTATGTTATTATGGTGTTTCTATGATGTTACTTAACAAGCTTTTTTCAGTATTATTTAGTTTACAAAACATACACTGGGTGACAAATGTCATGTAATACCTTCTAACATTGTATCAACCTCCTTTTGCCTGGCATATTGCAGTAACTCGATGTGGCATAGACTCAACAAGTCGTTGGAAATTCCCTGAAGGAATATTGTGCCATGCTGCCTAAATAGCTGTCCATAATTGCGAACATGTTGGTGCAGGATTTTGTGCAGAAACTGATCTCTCGATTTTGTGCCATAAATGTTCAGAGGGATTTATGTTGGGTGACATAGTGGCCTAATCAATCACTCGAATTGTCCAGAATGTTCTTCAAACCAGTCATGAACGATAGTGTCCTGGCGACATGGTGCATTGCCATTCTTAAAAACTCCAACTTTGTTTGGGGACATGATGTCTTACCAACTGAAATCGCGACTCATCTGACAAGGGCGCGGTTTTCCTGTCTGGTGTCCGACAGATATGGTCTCCAGCCCAGGAGAGGCGCTGCAGGTGATGTAGTGCTATTAGCAAAGACACTCGCGTCAGGCGTCTGTTTCGATAACGCATTAATGCCAAATATCGCCGCACTGTCCTAACACAAACGTTCGTTGTATGTGCCACATTGATTTCTGCTGTTATTTCACGCAATGTTGCTTGCCTGCGAGCACTGACAGCTCTACACAAATGTCGCCGCTTTCCATCATAAAGTGAAGAAGTGGCCACGGCTCGGTCCATAGTGAGTGGTAAAAACAGAACTTTGGCAATCTTGGCACACTCTTGGCACTATGGATCTCGTAAAATTGACTACCCTAACATTTTCCAAAACGGATGTCTCATGCACCTGGCTCCAACTACCATTCCACTTTCATAGTCTGTTAATTCCCATTGTGCGACCATAATCACGTCAAAATTATTTCACACGAATCACCTGAATACATATTAGAATTCTGCCAACGCATTGCCATTTTATACCTCGTGCACATGACACTACCGCCATTGGGATATGTGCTTACCACTTCCCCATGACTTTTTTCACCTAAGTGTGTATCCATTTTAATAATAGATGAGTTCATGCTACATTATTCTTTTAATTTATTGATTTTAAGTTATCTTGAATATTCACATTTGACTTGCTGTTGATTATGCTTATTCCCATACTCTTCTCAATAAGACTAATTCTGTTGCTCTTTGTTGTTTGATTTAGATACCACTATATGATGGCCTTGGGGTATAAACATGTCATGGTTTAAAATAAAATTAAAAGTGAAGATGATGCTGACTTTTTCTTCAAAATCAACTATCTACCTAACTGCACCACCCTCCATCTGTCTGCTCATTTCCTCGTACCTATCTTTCTCCATCAGTCTTCTCATCTCCCCACTCTCTCTGTCCACCTCTGGCTCCTCATCTCCCTCCCCACCTCTTCTCCCTCTTGCTCTGTCCATATCCTCCTCCCCCACCCCTCTCTGTCCATTCCTCCTGTCCCCTATCCCAGTCATGCCCCTATTTTGTTATCCGTCGTCTCCCCCATCACCACCTACTCCTCTCTTTCTGCCTTCTCCCTATCCATTTCCTCCTCCCTATTAATTTTCTTGTACCCCTATCCTTCTGCATCTCCTCCAGCTCCTCTCCCCATCCGCTTCCTCCTCCTGCTTCTCTCTCTATCCCTCCAATCCTTCCTCCTCTTTCTCTACATCCCCTCTTGCCCAGCTCACTACCCATCCCCTCCTGCTCTGTCCATCTCAAGCTTCCACAGCCAAAGCCATCGACATGTATAGCACTATAAAATAAGTCAATAAAGCAGGCTGATAGTATTCCCACAACACACTGCCATGCAGGGCAGCCTACAAGTCAGGAAATTGAAAACCAATTGTTGCCCCTAATGTATTGGCCACCATGCTAAACAAATAGATTAAGCAAGCCTACAACTGCAACACAAGATAGAACAGCACTGCATACTTGTCTTACAGGGCAGCCTATGTATCAGGGCCTGAAAACCATCCACTGCTGTAACTCTGCTCCTATGAGAACAAGGAGATTCTACCCAAACTCTGCAGATGTTCATGTAGTGTGCTGTTTGTGTCCTATATTTAACTGAAATTGATGCTACACACACACACACACACACACACACACACACACACACACACACACACACACACAATGCTTATATTTATGCTGTATTGTTCCCAGTGGCTTTACACATGTACACATTCGACACATATGTTTGCAACACAACAAAAGTATCTGGACACCAGGCAGAAAATGACTTACAAGTTCCTGGCGCCCTCCATTGGTAATGCCAGAATTCAATATGGTGTTGGCCCACCTTTAGCCTTGATGACAGCTTCAACTCTCGCAGGCATACACTCCTGGAAATTGAAATAAGAACACTGTGAATTCATTGTCCTAGGAAGGGGAAACTTTATTGACACATTCCTGGGGTCAGATACATCACATGATCACACAGAGAGAACCACAGACACATAGACACAGGCAACAGAGCATGCACAATGTCGGCACTAGTACAGTGTATATCCACCTTTCGCAGCAATGCACGCTGCTATTCTCCCATGGAGACTATCATAGAGATGCTGGATGTAGTCCTGTGGAACGGCTTGCCATGCCATTTCCACCTGGCGCCTCAGTTGGACCAGCGTTCGTGCTGGACGTGCAGACCGCGTGAGACGACGCTTCATCCAGTCCCAAACCTGCTCAATGGGGGACTGATCCGGAGATCTTGCTGGCCAGGGTAGTTGACTTACACCTTCTAGAGCACGTTGGGTGGCAAGGGATACATGCGGACGTGCATTGTCCTGTTAGAACAGCAAGTTCCCTTGCCGGTCTAGGAATGGTAGAACGATGGGTTCGATGACGGTTTGGATGTACCGTGCACTATTCAGTGTCCCCTCGACGATCACCAGAGGTGTACGGCCAGTGTAGGAGATCGCTCCCCACACCATGATGCCGGGTGTTGGCCCTGTGTGCCCCGGTCGTATGCAGTCCTGATTGTGGCGCTCACCTGCACGGCGCCAAACACGCATACGACCATCATTGGCACCAAGGCAGAAGCGACTCTCATCGCTGAAGACGACACGTCTCCATTCGTCCCTCCATTCACGCCTGTCGCGACACCGCTGGAGGCGGGCTGCACGATGTTGGGGCGTGAGCAGAAGACGGCCTAACGGTGTGTGGGACAGTAGCCCAGCTTCATGGAGACGGTTGCGAATGGTCCTCGCCGATACTCCAGGAGCAACAGTGTCCCTAATTTGCTGGGAAGTGGCGGTGCGGTCCCCTACGGCACTGCGTAGGATCCTACGGTCTTGGCGTGCATCCGTGCGTCGCTGCGGTCCGGTCCCAGGTCGACGGGCACGTGCACCTTCCGCCGACCACTGGCGACAACATCGATGTACTGTGGAGACCTCACGCCCCACGTGTTGAGCAATTCGGCGGTACGTCCACCCGGCCTCCCGCATGCCCACTATACGCCCTCGCTCAAAGTCCGTCAACTGCACATACGGTTCACGTCCACGCTGCCGCGGCATGCTATCAGTGTTAAAGACTGCGATGGAGATCCGTATGCCACGGCAAACTGGCTAACACTGACGGCGGCGGTGCACAAATGCTGCGCAGCTAGCGCCATTCGACGGCCAACACCGTGGTTCCTGGTGTGTCTGCTGTGCCGTGCATGTGATCATTGCTTGTACAGCCCTCTCGCAGTGTCCGGAGCAAGTATGGTGGGTCTGACACACCGGTGTCAATGTGTTCTTTTTTCCATTTCCAGGAGTGTATATTCAGTGAGATGCTGGAAGGTTTCTTGGGGAATGGCAGCTCATTCTTCACAGAGTGCTGCACTGAGGAAAGGTTGGTCAGTGAGGCTAGGCACTAAGTCAGGGTTCCAAAACATCACAAAGGTGTTCTGTAGGATTCAACTCAGGACACTGTGTAGGCCAAACCATAACAGCGATGTTATTGTTTTGTTCCCACTCTGACACAGGCCGTGCATTATGAACAGGTGCTCAATCGTGTTGAGAGATGCAGTCACCATCCCTGAATTGCTCTTCAACAGGTGGAAGTAAGAAGATGTTTAAAACATCAATGTAGGCCTTTGCTGTGGTAGTGCCACACAATACGAGAAGAGATGCAAGTATCCTCCACGAGAAACGCGACCACACCATACCACCACCACCACCGAATTTTACTGTTAGCACTACACATGCTGGCAGATGATGTTCACCAGCCATTGGATCGCCGCATTGTGTACCGTTATGCGTCACTTCACACAACGTCCAATGTTTACCCTCCTTACATCGAGCGAGGCGTCGCTTAGCATTTACTGGCGTGATGTGTGGCTTATGAGCAGCCACTCGACCATGAGATCCAAGTTTTCTCACCTCCTGTCTAACTGTCATAGTACTTGCAGTGGATCCTGATGCAGTTTGGAATTCCTGATGTCTGCCTATTACACATTACGATCCACTTCAACTGTCTGCAGTTTGCGTCAGTCACCAGACGAGGTCAGCCTGTATACTTTTGTGCTCTACGTCCCTTCACGTTTCCATGTCACTATGACATCGGAAACAGTGGACCAGGGGATGTTTAGGTGAGTGGAAATCTCGTGCATAGACATATGACACAAGTGACACCCGATTACCTTACCGCATTCAAAGTCCGTGAGTTCTGTGGAGTGCCCATCCTGCTCTCTTACGAAGTCTAATTACTACTGAGGTCTCTGTACCTGGCAGTAGGTGGCAGTACAATGCATTAATATGGAACGTATGTTTTGGGGGTGTCTGGATACTTTTGATCACATAGTTTTTGTCTTCTTTTCCCCCACCTCTGTGTCCACCTCATCCTCCAGCCTCCCATCTTCCTGCTCTCTCTGACTATCCCCTCCTTCCCCTCTTTCTGTCCATCTCCTCCTTCCAGTCCACCTTTCAATCTCCTATGCCCAAGGCTTTCAGGTCACCTCCCCCTCCTCTCCTTTCAGTCCACCTTCTAATCTCACATATGTCTGTCCATCTCTTCCTACCCCCAATCTATGTGTCTACCTCATCCTCCCGTTCTCTCTGTGTCCATTTTCTCTTGCCCTATTCATGTCTGCCTATCTTAACCTGCCCTCTGTGTCCATCTCTGCCTACCAGTCATATTTCTGCCCACTTTATCCTCCCATACCTATATCTTGACCTTCCCCTCCCCACCTCCCACTATCCCTCTCATCTCTATCTCCATCTAATTCCCTGTCTGTCCATCTTCTCCTTCCCCTTTTCTCTGAGCATCTCATCCTCTCTCTCTCTCACTTTCTGTCTCCCCTCTTCTCTCTGCTTAGGCATTCCTACCCACATATGTTGCCTCTGTACTGCTAACCAATATCGTCTGCACAACATGTCTTTCAAGCAGGGCATCTCTCACGCCAGGGTTGAAAACCCTTTTGTGTCAACATCTCTGCTAGTTAGGAGGTTCTAACCCCTGAATTGCTTATTCTCATATAGCAAGCAACATGAGCTCCAATTTTGCTACAAAATCCAGTGATTACAAGGAAATTCTGGACAGACACAGACACACACACACACACACACACACACACACACACACACACACACACACACACACGTGCTGTTGTGTATGTGTGGTAAAAGACAAGTGTTGTTAATATTCGAAGTTTTTACTCCTTTACTGAAATTGAAATTTTAGCACCTGGACCTCTTTGCATAATGCACAATTAAAATATTCCACTAGTGATAGCACTGAGACAGGCAAATTAACTAAATATTCTCTAAGGAAATTGCTCCCACTTACTTTACTTCCTATTCTGGAAGGCACAGAAAATATTCACTAATAATAGATCCTGCTGCTATGCTGCTACCCTTCTTTCATTTTTTTAAAACTGCTGAAATTTTACACTTCAGTTCATATTTAAATAAAACTGGTTTTGCCCCTATGTATTTTACACTATGTACTGTGTTGTAATCAAGTGTTTGGTTTTTACTGATTTCTATTTCTTGTAAGAAAATTACGAGGGTAATCTAGAAAGTAATGTTCCAAATTTTTTCTTCAACAGCTACTTATTCCACAGAACGAAAATTACACACGTGAAAGAATTGTGTTTTGTCTACACACCAGTTATTCAGTTATTCTCCTTCCGCCGGCCGTGGTGGCCGAGCGGTTCTAGGCGCTACAGCCTGGAACCGCACAACCGCTACGATCGCAGGTTCGAATCGTGCCTCGGGCATGGATGTTTGTGTGATGTCCTTAGGTTAGTTAGGTTTAGGTAGTTCTAAGTTCTAGGGGACCTTAGAAGTTAAGTCCCATAGTGCTCAGAGCCATTTGAAGCAAGCCATTCTCCTTCCAATTCTGTGGTATGCCTGCATGAGGCAGAAAGGCATGCATGTACCAGTAATTTTTCTGATCACAAAGCCATTTATTCGCAATGTGGATCAGCTTCCAGTGACCCTCAAAATGTCATCCACAAATGCTATCCCTTAATGGCAAAAACAAGTGGAAGTACTAGTTAGCTAGGTCTAATGCTGACTGGATGAGGTAGCACTGTCCAACCTTACTTCATAATGAGTTAGGAAATATTAAACTTGTAAGGGCCGAATGTTAGCATGTTGAGCCAAAACAACCTTTGAGTTGTTCACAGCAGCAGTGCAAACTGCTGAGTCGTAATGCTTGAATCTTCATGAATCAGAACTTCACCATGCCTTAACATGTGAGGTGTAATAGCCCAGGATGGTCTCCTCATTTGTTGTAAATCATGAAGCTCCACTGAACCACATTCCGCTGGCTGTCTAAACAATAGTAATTTCGAGTACTTTGTGAAGCTACACTTTCTGAGGAAACATATTCACTCAGGAATTTACAAAGAATTCGTGCCTAACGTTTCATAACAGAGACTTCGGCTTTTAAATGTGGAGCATTACTTTTTGGGAAGTCTATAAATTTCCATTTTCAATTTTCCTGTCCTACCTACCCGATTAGAGGATCCAACATGCCATACACCAACTGTACATTGGCAGTACAGTTTCTCATGATGTTGATGATTTCCTCTTGAGTTGACACCATCTGGAGATATGAATGGGGAACTATTTTAACCACATTTAACTTAGCTAAGAGGATGACAATATTATTTAATCATACAGTGGGTCTGTATACTGTTGAAAAAATTTACAGCTGTAGTTTCCCCTTGCTTATAGACATTTGTCATACCAGCACAGCAATGTTATGTTAATGTTATAAGGCCAGAGCAGTCAATGATCCACTCTGTTGTCACTGCAGGTACCAGCTTCTGAAGAGTCTACTGCCCCTCTTCAGGAACCATGGGTTAGCCTCTGGTGTTGCTGTTGTGGTCTTCAATCCAGAGACTGGCTTGATGCAGCTCTCTGTGGTACTCTACCCTGTGCAAGCTTCTTCATCTCTGAGTAGCTAATGCAGCCTAAATCCTTCTGAACCTGATAGGTGTATTCATCTTTGGTCTCCCTTTACGATTTTAAACCTCCACACATCCCTCCACTACTAACCTGGTGATCGCTTGATACCTCAGAACATGTCCTACCAAACAATGCCTTCTTTTAGTCACGTTGTGCCACTAATTCCTCTTCTCCCTAAGTCTATTCAGTACCTCCTCCTCCTACTCATCTAATCTTCAGCATTCTTCTGTAGCACCACGTTTCGAAAGCATCTATTCCCTTCTTGTCCAAACTGTTTATCGTTCATGTTTCACTTCCATACACGGTTGCAAATTATACAAATACGTTCAGAAAGACTTCCTGACACCTAAACCTATACTCGATGTTAACAAATTTCTCCTCTTCAGAAACTCTTTCCTTGCCATCGCCAGTCTACATTTTATATACTCTCTACTTCGACTATCACCAGTTATTTTGCTCCCCAAATAGCAAAACTCATTTACTACTTTAAGTATCTCGTTTCCTAGTCTAATTCCCTCAGAATCACCCGATTTAATTCCATTATCCTCATTTTGCTTTTTGTTTATGTTCATCTTATATCCTGCTTTCAAGATATTATCTATTCCATTCTGGGTCCTTTGCTGTCTCTGACAGAATTACAATGTTATCAGAAACCTCAAAGTTTTTATTTCTTCTTCATGGATTTTAATTCCTACTCTAAATTTTTATTTTGTTTCCTTTACTGCTTGCTCAATTACAGATTGAATAACATTAGGGACAGGTTACAGCACTGTCTCACTCCCTTCTCAACCTCTGCTTCCCTTTCATGTCCCTCGACTCTTATAACTGCCATCTGGTTTCTGTACAAATTGTAAACGGCCTTTCACTCCCTGTATTTGACCCTTACCATCTTCAGAATTTTAAAGAGAGTATTGCAGTCAACAATATCAAAAGCTTTCTCTAAATCTACAAATTCTAGAAACATTGGTTTGCCTTTCCTTAATCTATCTTCTGAACTAAGTCATAGGGTCGGTATTGCCTCGCATGCTCCAACATTTCTACAGAATCCAAACGTATCTTCCCCGAGGTAAGTTCCTGTTCAGTTCGTCTGTAAGGAATTGGTGTTAGTATTTTGCAGCCATGATTTATTAAACTGATAGTTCGGCAATTTTCAGACCTGTCGACACCTGTTTTCTTTGCGTTTTGAATTATTATTTTCTTCTTGAAGTCTGATGGTATTTCACATGTCCCATACATCTTCCTCACCAGATGGTAGAGCTTTCTCATGGCAGCCTCTCCCAAGGCTACAAGTAGTTCTAATCGAATGTTGTCTACTCCCAGGGTCTTTTCTAATTTAAGCCTTTCAATGGTTTGTCAAATTCTTCACACAGTATTATATCTCCCATTTCATCTTCATCTACATCCTCTTCTATTTCCATAAAGTTGTCCTCAAGTACATCGCCGTTGTATAGACTCTTGATATGCTGCTTTCCCTTCTTTGCTTAGGACTGGTTTTCCATTTGTGCTCTTGATATTCATGCAGGTCGTTCTCTTTTCTCCAGAGGTCTCTTTAATTTTCTCGTAGGCAGTATCTGTCTTACCCCTAGTGATATATGCCTCTACATTCTTACATTTGTCCTCTAGCCATCCCTGCTTAGCCATTTTGCACTTCCTGTCGATCTCATTTTTGAGACGTTTGAATTCCTTTTCCCCTTCTTCATTTAATATATTTCCTCCTTTCGTCAATTAAATTAAATACCTCTTCTGTTACTCAAGGATATCTACTAGCCCTCGTCGTTTTTCCTACGTGATCCTCTGCTGCCTTCACTATTTCATTTCTTCAAGATACCCATTCTTCTCCTACTGTATTCTTTCCCCAGTGTTTGTCAATCATTCCCTAATGCTCTCTCTGAAACTCTCTAAAAAATCTGATTCTTTCAGTTTATCCAGGTCCATCTCCTTAAATTTGTACCTTTTTGCAGTCCCTTCAGTTTTAGTCCACAGCTACAATAAATGATTTTCAGAGTCGACATCTGCCTCTGGAAATGTCTTACTTTTTAAAACCTGGTTCCTAAATCTCAGTCCTACCATTATATAATATATCTGAAGTCTTCCAGTGTCTCCAAGCGTCTTCCACGTATACAACCTTCTTTCATCTTTCTTAAACCAAGTATTAGCTTCCTCTTTGATTCCTTACCCTCAGTCCATATTCATCTACTAGTTTTCCTTCTCCTTCTTTCCCTACTATCCAATTCCAGTCCTCCATGACTTAAATTTTCGTCTCCCTTAACTATCTGAAAATTCGTTTTATTGCATGATACATTTTTTCCGTCTCTTCACAATCTGCAGTGCTAGTTGGCATGTAAACTTGTACTACTGTGGTATATATTTAAACACACACACATATATATATATATATATATAGTATATATATATATATATATATATATATATATATATATATATATATATATATATATATATATATATATATATATATATATATATATATATATATATATATATATATATATATATATATATATATATATATATATATATATATATATATATATATATATATATATATATATATATATATATATATATATATATACGTGTCAAACCAGGGAGTGCTGTTCAATATATATATATATATATATATATATATATATATATATATATATATATATATATATATACGTCTTCTGCTTATCAAAAACTACAAATAAAGCAACAACCGATTTACCGACTTACTGACAGTAACACTTGCTTCACACCCCCACATATGATACATGATACTATGCATATGGGAAATTTTTTCTTGTAGTGATGGAACTTACCACATGTGAGAGACTGCTGGATCATCAGCTGGAAGAGTATAGCTGGAGGCCACAGTTCCTGTGGGGAATCGCAAATGTGGGGAATCGCAAACGTGGGGGAGACGCAAACGTGGGGGAGACGCAAACGTGGGGGAGACGCAAACGTGGGGGAGACGCAAACGTGGGGGAGACGCAAACGTGGGGGAGACGCAAACGTGGGGGAGACGCAAACGTGGGGGAGACGCAAACGTGGGGGAGACGCAAACGTGGGGGAGACGCAAACGTGGGGGAGACGCAAACGTGGGGGAGACGCAAACACGGGGAAAACGCAAACACGGGGAAAACGCAAACACGGGGAAAACGCAAACACGGGGAAAACGCAAACACGGGGAAAACGCAAACACGGGGAAAACGCAAACACGGGGAAAACGCAAACACGGGGAAAACGCAAACACGGGGAAAACGCAAACACGGGGAAAACGCAAACACGGGGAAAACGCAAACACGGGGAAAACGCAAACACGGGGAAAACGCAAACACGGGGAAAACGCAAACACGGGGAAAACGCAAACACGGGGAAAACGCAAACACGGGGAAAACGCAAACACGGGGAAAACGCAAACACGGGGAAAACGCAAACACGGGGAAAACGCAAACACGGGGAAAACGCAAACACGGGGAAAACGCAAACACGGGGAAAACGCAAACACGGGGAAAACGCAAACACGGGGAAAACGCAAACACGGGGAAAACGCAAACACGGGGAAAACGCAAACACGGGGAAAACGCAAACACGGGGAAAACGCAAACACGGGGAAAACGCAAACACGGGGAAAACGCAAACACGGGGAAAACGCAAACACGGGGAAAACGCAAACACGGGGAAAACGCAAACACGGGGAAAACGCAAACACGGGGAAAACGCAAACACGGGGAAAACGCAAACACGGGGAAAACGCAAACACGGGGAAAAACGCAAACACGGGGGAAACGCAAACACGGGGAAAAACGCAAACACGGGGAAAAACGCAAACACGGGGGAAACGCAAACACGGGGAAAAACGCAAACACGGGGGAAACGCAAACACGGGGAAAACGCAAACACGGGGAAAACGCAAACACGGGGAAAACGCAAACACGGGGAAAACGCAAACACGGGGAAAACGCAAACACGGGGAAAACGCAAACACGGGGAAAACGCAAACACGGGGAAAACGCAAACACGGGGAAAACGCAAACACGGGGAAAACGCAAACACGGGGAAAACGCAAACACGGGGAAAACGCAAACACGGGGAAAACGCAAACACGGGGAAAACGCAAACACGGGGAAAACGCAAACACGGGGAAAACGCAAACACGGGGAAAACGCAAACACGGGGAAAACGCAAACACGGGGAAAACGCAAACACGGGGAAAACGCAAACACGGGGAAAACGCAAACACGGGGAAAACGCAAACACGGGGAAAACGCAAACACGGGGAAAACGCAAACACGGGGAAAACGCAAACACGGGGAAAACGCAAACACGGGGAAAACGCAAACACGGGGAAAACGCAAACACGGGGAAAACGCAAACACGGGGAAAACGCAAACACGGGGAAAACGCAAACACGGGGAAAACGCAAACACGGGGAAAACGCAAACACGGGGAAAACGCAAACACGGGGAAAACGCAAACACGGGGAAAACGCAAACACGGGGAAAACGCAAACACGGGGAAAACGCAAACACGGGGAAAACGCAAACACGGGGAAAACGCAAACACGGGGAAAACGCAAACACGGGGAAAACGCAAACACGGGGAAAACGCAAACACGGGGAAAACGCAAACACGGGGAAAACGCAAACACGGGGAAAACGCAAACACGGGGAAAACGCAAACACGGGGAAAACGCAAACACGGGGAAAACGCAAACACGGGGAAAACCGCAAACACGGGGAAAACGCAAACACGGGGAAAACGCAAACACGGGGAAAACGCAAACACGGGGAAAACCGCAAACACGGGGAAAAACGCAAACACGGGGAAAAACGCAAACACGGGGAAAAACGCAAACACGGGGAAAAACGCAAACACGGGGAAAAACGCAAACACGGGGAAAAACGCAAACACGGGGAAAAACGCAAACACGGGGAAAAACGCAAACACGGGGAAAAACGCAAACACGGGGAAAAACGCAAACACGGGGAAAAACGCAAACACGGGGAAAAACGCAAATACGGGGGAAACGCAAATACGGGGGAAACGCAAATACGGGGGAAACGCAAATACGGGGGAAACGCAAATACGGGGGAAACGCAAATACGGGGGAAACGCAAACACGGGGGAAACGCAAATACGGGGGAAACGCAAATACGGGGGAAACGCAAATACGGGGGAAACGCAAATACGGGGGAAACGCAAATACGGGGGAAACGCAAATACGGGGGAAACGCAAATACGGGGGAAACGCAAATACGGGGGAAACGCAAATACGGGGGAAACGCAAATACGGGGGAAACGCAAATACGGGGGAAACGCAAATACGGGGGAAACGCAAATACGGGGGAAACGCAAACACGGGGGAAACGCAAACACGGGGGAAACGCAAACACGGGGGAAACGCAAACACGGGGGAAACGCAAACACGGGGGAAACGCAAACACGGGGGAAACGCAAACACGGGGGAAACGCAAACACGGGGGAAACGCAAACACGGGGGAAACGCAAACACGGGGGAAACGCAAACACGGGGGAAACGCAAACACGGGGGAAACGCAAACACGGGGGAAACGCAAACACGGGGGAAACGCAAACACGGGGGAAACGCAAACACGGGGGAAACGCAAACACGGGGGAAACGCAAACACGGGGGAAACGCAAACACGGGGGAAACGCAAACACGGGGGAAACGCAAACACGGGGGAAACGCAAACACGGGGAAAACGCAAACACGGGGAAAACGCAAACACGGGGAAAACGCAAACACGGGGAAAACGCAAACACGGGGAAAACGCAAACACGGGGGAAACGCAAACACGGGGGAAACGCAAACACGGGGGAAACGCAAACACGGGGGAAACGCAAACACGGGGAAAACGCAAACACGGGGAAAACGCAAACACGGGGAAAACGCAAACACGGGGAAAACGCAAACACGGGGAAAACGCAAACACGGGGAAAACGCAAACACGGGGAAAACGCAAACACGGGGAAAACGCAAACACGGGGAAAACGCAAACACGGGGAAAACGCAAACACGGGGAAAACGCAAACACGGGGAAAACGCAAACACGGGGAAAACGCAAACACGGGGAAAACGCAAACACGGGGAAAACGCAAACACGGGGAAAACGCAAACACGGGGAAAACGCAAACACGGGGAAAACGCAAACACGGGGAAAACGCAAACACGGGGAAAACGCAAACACGGGGAAAACGCAAACACGGGGAAAACGCAAACACGGGGAAAACGCAAACACGGGGAAAACGCAAACACGGGGAAAACGCAAACACGGGGAAAACGCAAATACGGGGAAAACGCAAATACGGGGAAAACGCAAATACGGGGAAAACGCAAATACGGGGAAAACGCAAATACGGGGAAAACGCAAATACGGGGAAAAACGCAAATACGGGGAAAAACGCAAATACGGGGAAAAACGCAAATATGGGAAAAACGCAAATATGTGAAAGAACGCAAATATGGAAGAAACGCAAATATGGAAGAAACGCAAACATGGGAAAAACGCAAACATGGGAAAATGCTAATATAGGAAAAACGCAAATGTGGGAAAAAAATAAATGTGAGAGAAACGCAAATACAGGAATAACGCAAATATGGGACATCATCGCTAGTCTCACTGAACTCTTCTGAATTCTACATGTCATGTGTGGTCTGGCGTCTCCTTACCAGCAACAGGTCCCAGGTTCAAACTAGTTAATTCCCTAAAAAACACGGTCAGAGCGTCGTTGCGCGAAAGTGGTAGGGAGACACGATATAGAACAATCAGACACCACCATGAATGTTTAGAAAATGGCGACCCTGCCATGATGGTAAAATACCATGATTGAAGGTCGACCACATGCCTAATTAGGTCAGAAAAAAAACCTGCTAAAAAATTTTTCGTTAAAATTTTTTGTTTTTCCTAACGTTATAAATAGTCGAAAACAGTAGCTGCAGCGATACATACCAAAAGTATTCAAGAGAGACATTCTAGCAGTGACAATAGCATAATTAAGTTATGAGTTATGAGTTTTGAAAATTGTTAGAATTAAGTTTTCTCTCCAATGCAAGCGCACAGGTGGCGGATCCATCGTTGACAAGTTGGTTCTGACCCAACAACTAAGTGAATGGATTGTCAGTCTTGGTAGTGTCAAGTCGTGTGAACAAAAAATTTATGAAATTCGTGAGATTGTATGAGCGCCGTGTGAACGAAAAATTTATGAAACGCTGGAGATCGTATGAGCTCATGTTAATGCGAAGTAGGGCGCGTGAATTGCTTTTAAAACAGAAAATAAGGGATTCGGAAAGATTAGCAATGGCAGATCAAGACCTTGACCGAAGTGAGGTAGAGACCCAGCATGAAAATGGACAGAGAGTAGGGGACAGTACAACAGACGATGCAGTATCGCGAGAAATAGGACAGATAACGCACCATAACGAGGATAATGTACGTCGAGGCATAGAAAACCTAGGTCAACATATGACAGAGGAGCAGGAAAGTAGAGAGAGACAGTCGATGAGGATTCTAACTTGCGTCTTGAATACGTAGAACCCATAGTACAAGTAATCAGAGCTCCCTCACCACATAGTACAAGGAATGCGAGCAGAAACGTGTCACAGAACAGTTCAATGCAATCGGTTGCGAACCAACACTTGGGCGAAAACACAGAGCGTAGGACGTCGGAAGAAACTGCAATAGGACCCACAAATCTGGCAGAATTATTACAACAAATTATGGAAACCATGACAAGGCAAAATAAAGACATAGCGAACCAAATTCAAATTCAGAATGCAGAAACCACGAGACAAATGCGTGAGATTAAAGAAGAAAACAAAAAAATTCAGTTACACCTAAGTCATATTGAAGAGGAGGCAAAAGAATCTCGAGAAGTGATAGGACAGGTAATAACAGGTCACAATCAATTGAGAACAGACGTTGACAAGGTACAAGCGGACGTACAAACATTGCGTAATGACACTGAGGACGAGATCACAACATTACGTAACTAGACCCACGGAGAAGTCAAGAAAGTAGAGAAACAGATAAACGAAATTACTAGACAAGCAGCAGGTACAGCGCGTGAAATTGTTGAAAACAGTATGTTACACAAACGTATCACAAAAGCAGTGCTGAAAAGATATGATAACCGCATAGTCAAAATAGAAGCGCAAACGAAGCGACAATTTCCGAAATTGCGAACAGAGTTGTTGCAAACCATTGAAGAGCGTAGTGAACAGGATCGAACAAGCACAGAGTCTACAACCACATCCGTATCTGTAACAGCACCGGAAAAACAAGCAATTAAGGAAAATATTACGCATTTGCGATTCCAATCACAGGCGGAAAGTAACATACGTGAAATCAGACAGCCTGCACCGCGGGTACGCGAAAGTTACAGTGGACAATATCCAATGGATCTACCACAACAGGAAAGAACGACGGGAGAAATTATCAGAAACAAAAGTGGCGAAGAATCACAAATTTCATATGGAACTATGACGAAGTACGACAACGATCATTTCCTCACAGTCAGAAAATTTCAACACTTTCGAGAAGGAAACTCATTACATCCCCGAACTTTTATTGATCAATTCCAAGTAGGATTACCAGAACACTGGACGCTAGCACACAAATTAGACTTTATATGTGCACACATGTCAGGAACAGTCGCAGAAACCATGCAGAATGTTGCAGCGACATGCCGATCTTACAAAGATTTCAGAGAGAAGTTTCTCTCACGATATTGGTCCAGCGAAGCACAGAACAGAGTGAAGTACGAATTATTACAGAACCCATATTTTGAAAATTCAGGAGGGAAGAGTCCCGTGAAATTTTTCGATGTAATGGCAAACAAAAATCAATGCTTAGATGTACCATACAGTGATGGAGAGTTGATTAAATTATGCGCGATGAAGCTACCATTGAAATACCAGCAATCATTAGTAGGTCGCGGAGGCAATGACGTTGAAGCATTTAAAGCTATTCTAAGGGAACTAGAGTTCATATTTTCGGAAGATGACGCAAGAAAAAGAAGAAGCGCAAGTGAAAACGAAAGCAAAAAGCGGTGGGATCCACAAGACACAGCACGAAGAAACAATAATTACGAACCACGTGATAACTTTGCACCAAGAAACCAGAATAGATTTCAACAAAGAACCGGTTATGGATTTAGAAGAGAATATGGCAATAACTATAATTCACCCAGGAACGGCAACAACTATTACAGAGGGAATAACGACCACTGGAACGGGTACTGGAGAATCAATAGACCGACAAACTATCAACAAAGAAACCACGATCAACAAGCTGAACAAGAAAAGCGAATACAGATAGAAGAGGTTGAGGTAAGACCACCAAAACCAAAACCCCATAAACGTTCGGAATGACAACTAAGCGCCCATGCCAAAGAGAATGGCGCACCGACCCAGGACAATTACAGCACCTTGAACAGAGAAGTAAAAATCTTATCACGTGAAGAGAAGAAGGAAGAAACAAATCCACAGGGACCAGATGAAAACGAAGACAAGAAAATAACAATATCGTGTTGGGACGAAGTTAATTGGGAGAATACTGATGAGGAAGATGAATTACCAGAGGCATGCACAACGAATGTAGGAGGAAAGGACGAAGTAATGAGTATTGCAGAGCTATTTGAGATGAAAACCAGGGAAAGCGAATTCAATGAGGATAATGCACAGTCGACGGAAGTTGAAAATAAGTTACGAGTGGGCACACAACCCAACGTATATAATGAAGGAAGTTATGAAGCGATAATTAGAGGATTTAGATGCGATTATGTGGAAGTAGCGACGGAGAAGGAGAAGATAGACGAGGATGAGGAAAAAGTAGGCGATGTAGAAGAAAGCGTAAATGAAGGAAGAAATAGAGAAGAGGAAATGAAAGAGAGAGAAGTAGCAGTCGAAGCTTATCCTACAGAAAGTTCGAATTCACAAGGGAAATTCCTAAAAAGACTCATTTATGATTCAGTGGAGGATTCGTTGACGCAAGAGGAAGAAGAACAGAACCATCCCTTTCAAATTCAACCAATTGTGAAGGCTATGGTAAAGCATATCCCAGTCAATATTGTAATTGATAGCGGAAGTGAACTGACTGCGTTCTCAGAAAATTTATTCATGCAGTGTAATGCCAATGAGGAATTGTCAGTTCTGAAAACATGTAAGATTAAAGTAAGAGGTCCTATTAGAAACAATGCTGGGGAAGTTACGAGACAAACAAGGTTAACTCTTTCGTGCCAAGGTCAAAAGATCGAAGCCAACTTCGTGATTGTACCTAAACTAACTGTAGATTTGATTATAGGTGCAGATTTTTTAAATGAGAGACGAGCGATAATAGATATTGGGAAAGGTAGTGTAACATTCGGGAATGTCACACTTCTCCTTGAGCAAAAGCTAAAATTAGAAGAAATACCATTTATAAAAAAAAATAAGAATGATGCGAGATAAAGAGGATGAAAAATTAGGATGGTATGCACAAAAGGGGGAATAGCCTCAACTCATGTTAGAAGTCCATAAAGAAATCGACAAAAAATTGCAAAAAGTTCAAGGTATTTCAGAAAACAGTAAAAGAGAATTAGAGGGTATTTTACGAGAGAAAGCAGAGGTATTTTTACACAAGACTGGCAGTATTAAACGCTTTCAGTGCAAGTTTGAAGATTAATTTTATTACTGGTAAATAATCAGCACAATATTTCAAGATTATGTTGCAGATAAGATCGTCAGGAGAAAGAAGAATGAAGAGAGAGGAAGGTGGGAAAAAGAAAGTAGTTTCAATAACAACACCAATAGTGCCATAGCTTAAGGTGAAGGGATAAAGCGTAGATAGTCTAACAGCATGAAATACTAAAATACTATACACCACGACATTACACAAAAATGAAAAACGAATTTGAGGATTCTTGAGTAGACGTTAAGACTCCAAATATCTAAGAATTGTAACATGGAAAGGGCGCCGAAATTTGTAAAGCTTTTTAAGAAGGTACTAGATATATGTTAGATGATTATAAGTAAAACTTTTTGTAAGAACCATTGTAAAAACACCAGCAAGGAAGATATGCAACGACCCACAAGTTGCAACGCGAGATGTATCAAGAAAGAAAAGGACGTAATCAGCAAGACAGGATTCCTACATAGCAGGAGCGTCGAGAGAAGGGAAAGGACAGCGAAACTAACAGATGGCCCTTATACAGAAAGTGGGCAATAAATTTGCCCACTAGGAGGAACCCTGCTGGAATGGAACACCGAGCCGCACAGTGACAGACCCCTGCAGAGACATGACAGAACGCCGAACGTCAGTATGGACAGACAAGAAGACACCCCACTTTCGCAGCTCGTATACCCCAGGGCGCCCCCGACTCAGCGGAGCGAGCAAAAAACGGCCCGACGAGAAGACCGCTTGGGCAAGCCACCGCTGGCAAAAAATATGCGTAAAGTCACACTACTGCTATTAAACAGCACGCTGATGCACGAAACTGAAGAAGAACTTCCACAAAGTAAAAATGACACGCCCAAACAATTTATCAAACTGTTACTAGGAGGAGAACTTTAAAGCGACTAGTTATCAATAAATATTTCCATATCCTGCCCAGAGAAGAACCAAGAAGCAAGTAAGAAGTAGAGAAAAAGCAGGAAGAACAGAAGCTGAAGATTCGCAAGATTGAGACCAAGAAAGAAGATGGGTGAAGAATAGACGACATACCTTCCCAAATCCCTATCCTATTGTAAACTAGTCGTCTGCGAAGTATTACAACGAAAAACGACCGCATTCAGCTACACATAACGATGACTCACGCATACAAAGCCAGTAAACCATGAGATTTTGCACTCATAGCTCCATTCCATTATGGGACCTCCACAACATCGACACACACTTTCAAAGCCAACAAGGAACAACGAACGAAGCTGTACATCAAATACTTGCCCACATCCATTTCGCTCAAGTTCATCACCTTCGTGCAAAAATATTCGCCAACCTCATGCTTAAACATTCATAGGATTGTGTGAATGTGCGAAATCAAATTATGTGATGTAGGAATTGTGCAAAAGAAACGTGTGAAAAACTAAATCAGTTAAGCACACCAGACAGCTAATAAACTACAAAATAACAGTCATTGACTATGGACATAAATAAAAAAAATAGACTATCGATAAAAATAAGTCATTAGTTCTGAAATGGACAGTATATAAAGAAACAATATGCCACTTATTTTCTCCTAAAAAATGAAAGAATAACTATATTTTACTTAGTTTCTCCTTATAAAAACAAAGAATAAAAAATTATCTTGTTGGATGTTTTCCTTTTTTAAAACATTTGTACCATTTAGTATGATAATTTCTCAATACTTGTGTATGTATATTTCTTTGTCAAAGCAATTCTTGGAAATAATTCTTATTTGTTAGTGTAACAATGTGGAAATGAGTGTCTAGAAACAAAAACATTTTACTTGTACATGATATTTAGAAAATGTGTTAGGAATAGATTTTACTTAATTAATATATTTATATAAACAATATTTCTAAGAAAATCGATGTGAAAGACTCCTCACTTTCGAAAACAAACTTCCTAAAAAACAAACTACACACTTAATAAAGAAAGAAAATAATTAAACATTAATAATAGCATAAAAATATTCTTCTCTTGCCATTCTTAATTATAATGTGGGAGAATATAAAAATATAAATTAATAATACCTAGCATAGAACAGAATAACGAGGCTGAACAGTAGGCAACAAAATTTAGACAGCGGAATAATTTTTGACTGATTTAGACAAAGATTCAATCATTGCCTAACTTCAGTGCAAAAATTAAGTTCGAAGGGTGGTGATATGTAAGATGTCAGGCAAATACAACACCTTACATGAAAACCCTGACATGATAAGCAAATCCAGTAGTATGTCATATAGCTGTGAATAAATCGTGACATTAAATTAACCAAAGTAATACAAGTAACGAGTGAGCAAATGGAATACCACAGACTAACACAAGAATGCCTAAATGCATGTCGTACCTTCCCACCGTGAGGCAGATGCAGTTCCGTGGGGAGATATGAGGACAGAAGCCGAGAGCAGAACCGTGTTAAGCTAGAAGGCCCTACGATAAGGGAGGGGCTGGACAACCACGTCGCTAGCCTACCGCTAAGTCCACCAACCTCATGTTTTAGCGTGAGGCTTTTTTGCATCTCTGTTACGTCAAGGACCACCCCCCAGCCCATGTTAAAAGCTAGAGCCCTCCAGAAGAACAGTATAGATCTTACGATAACGCTAAAAGGACCACACCAGCTGCAGGTTTTAGTGTGAGAATTTTTAGCGTGAGAGTTTTTAGCGTCTCTGTTACGTTGCAAACTTTAAAAACATTGCCCCACCACGAAAAGTATAACGTTTCTCATTGGATAGACAGAATTTTTGTAGGCGGAGCTTAAGGTTAACATTGAGACCCTGATTGGTCAGATGAAAACATAGCCAGATAGTTTTTTTAAACTAATTTCGGTAAATTGCAGTAAAGAGAAGTTAGAGGAGAGTGAGTTCCGAGACGACGAGCTGGATGGCTGGAGCGCCGGCTGCTGTCGCCCTGACGCTGCCTAAACACCGACAAGGTAATGAACGCACTTGATGCCGCATATTTGAGCGCATAAGGCTTCACTCAGAACTGCAGAAGACTCATCTGTTACACCCCTTTTTGCGTAATACTAGTGTCGATCGTTAATTAAAACTCATGGTGTTCACATTTGCCACTTGAAGTAAAGATCTGAAACGCGATGATTATTCTATTTTATAGTTATTGAGAGGCCACATCAGCCACTGTAATTTACGACAGGTAGGATTACCTGAAAACTCAAATATGGGAAAACCTCAAATATGGGAAAACCTCAAATATGGGAAAAACGCAAATAAGGGAAAAACTGAGATACAGGAAGAACACAAATACAAGAAAAACTCGAAAATGGGAAAACACAAATATGGGAATAACGGGATTATGGGATTAATGCAGATATGGAAAAAACGGAAAAAAATGGAAAACGCAAATGTGGGGAAAACGCAAATGTGGGGAAAACGCAAATGTGGGGAAAACGCAAATGTGGGGAATACGCAAATGTGGGGAATACGCAAATGTGGGGAATACGCAAATGTGGGGAATACGCAAATGTGGGGAATACGCAAATGTGGGGAATACGCAAATGTGGGGAAAACGCAAATGTGGGGAAAACGCAAATGTGGGGAAAACGCAAATGTGGAAAAAACGCAAATGTGGAAAAAACGCAAATGTGGAAAAAACGCAAATGTGGAAAAAACGCAAATGTGGAAAAAACGCAAATGTGGAAAAAACGCAAATGTGGAAAAAACGCAAATGTGGAAAACGCAAATGTGGAAAACGCAAATGTGGAAAACGCAATATGGGGAAAACGCAATATGGGGAAAACGCAATATGGGGAAAACGCAATATGGGGAAAACGCAATATGGGGAAAACGCAATATGGGGAAAACGCAATATGGGGAAAACGCAATATGGGGAAAACGCAATATGGGGAAAACGCAATATGGGGAAAACGCAATATGGGGAAAACGCAATATGGGGAAAACGCAATATGGGGAAAACGCAATATGGGGAAAACGCAATATGGGGAAAACGCAATATGGGGAAAACGCAATATGGGGAAAACGCAATATGGGGAAAACGCAATATGGGGAAAACGCAATATGGGGAAAACGCAATATGGGGAAAACGCAATATGGGGAAAACGCAATATGGGGAAAACGCAATATGGGGAAAACGCAATATGGGGAAAACGCAATATGGGGAAAACGCAATATGGGGAAAACGCAATATGGGGAAAACGCAATATGGGGAAAACGCAATATGGGGAAAACGCAATATGGGGAAAACGCAATATGGGGAAAACGCAATATGGGGAAAACGCAATATGGGGAAAACGCAATATGGGGAAAACGCAATATGGGGAAAACGCAATATGGGGAAAACGCAATATGGGGAAAACGCAATATGGGGAAAACGCAATATGGGGAAAACGCAATATGGGGAAAACGCAATATGGGGAAAACGCAATATGGGGAAAACGCAATATGGGGAAAACGCAATATGGGGAAAACGCAATATGGGGAAAACGCAATATGGGGAAAACGCAATATGGGGAAAACGCAATATGGGGAAAACGCAATATGGGGAAAACGCAATATGGGGAAAACGCAATATGGGGAAAACGCAATATGGGGAAAACGCAATATGGGAAAACGCAAATGTGGGATACACGTAAATATGTGAAAAACGCAGATATGGAGAAACGTAAATATGTGAAGATCGCAAATATGGGAAAAACGCAAATATGGGAAAAAAGGAAATATGGAAATAAAGGTAAATATTTGAAAAACGCAAAATGTGGGGAAAACGCAAAATATGGGGAAAAGTTAAAATGTGTTGGAAAAAGCAATAATATGGGTAAAACGCAAACATCGGAAAAACGCGAATACTGGAAAAACGCAAATATTGGAAAAACGCAAATATTGGAAAAACGCAAATGTTGGAAAAACGCAAATACGGGACAAACGCAAATACGGGACAAACGCAAATACGGGAAAAACGCAAATACGGGACAAACGCAAATACGGGACAAACGCAAATACGGGAAAAACGCAAATACGGGAAAAACGCAAATACGGGAAAAACGCAAATACGGGAAAAACGCAAATACGGGAAAAACGCAAATACGGGAAAAACGCAAATACGGGAAAAACGCAAATACGGGAAAAACGCAAATACGGGAAAAACGCAAATACGGGAAAAACGCAAATACGTGAAGAACTCAAATATGGGAAAAAATCAAATATGGGAAAAACGCAAATAGCTGAGAGCTACTTTGATCATTACGCCACTTGCTTCACTGGTCACTTGGTCACTTGGTTTACACTAAGAGCGTAACTCCACAATAATTTTGATAATTAAAATAAATTAGATCGAAAAGCAGTTTACAAAAGAAAAACCTCGAACTGGTTACTATCGTCTTACTATTAACCTGATGGGTCAAATAATTGTATAAGCACGTGGTACTGGTCTCACAAAGTACACCCCACGTGGTTTGAACATAAAGAAAAGTTGCTATATTGAAAAATATTGTTAAGACGAGACGTTAGAATCTCATGCACATTCGTATTTAAGATTGATGATCTTAGTTAGAGTTTCTGATCAACACGTGGATCCACTTTACTCACAAAGTAGTGACAAAGCAATTACTGGAAGTTATTCTGAAGTTGACACTCGAAACACACTGCGTTGCAATTTAAGGTAACATTAGATATTTTAGAGCTAAAACCTTAAATAAAGGTGATTAAATTTTCAGTTAGGCTGAACTTAAGAAATCCATTGTCCTGCAGACTTAGCAGACACGCGCTTAGTCGGAGATCTTACCACTTCACACGCTCGCCGCGGGCAGACTGACCTGCGCTCCTACCGACGTGCTTCCCAATACAAAACGGAAGTGACCAGAGAGGCAGCTTCCAATACCAACATGATAAGGGACGGACAGAACCATACAAAGGATAGAAACCTCTTTACTTTTAGAAAGCGTAGCTACCTGTTCCAACGTTGGTCCTACTGTTCTCTAGCAGACAGACTGGTCTGCTACCCTCAAGCATGCAACTAGAAATACATTTGCTCATTCATCCTCTCACACAGAAGGGAAGAGGGATGACAGTATCTTATCATATACAGTACATAAAAGAAAGTGGATGTAGGTTCCGTATGAGATATTGTGACATGAATAAACTGTGTTTTAAAGTGTAGTAGTGTGACAGATCGTTCTTGTTTATGTGTAAAAGTAACACGTTCCACTACTCAGTCTCCTCGCAGATAGTCAGAAACGCCACAATAAATTTAGAAGAGGAATTTATGCCGTAAATGACCACAGATTTAAGAAATTAACATGAAAGGAATCCAACAGAGGCCTTTCAACGTGAATATCGCAAATATGTGAAAATCGCAAATATGTGAAAATCGCAAATATGTGAAAATCGCAAATATGTGAAAATCGTATATATGGGAAAAACGCAAATATGGGAAAAACGCAAATATGGGAAAAACGCAAATATGGGAAAAACGCAAATATGGGAAAAACGCAAATATGGGAAAAACGCAAATATGGGAAAAACGCAAATATGGGAAAAACGCAAATATGGGAAAAACGCAAATATGGGAAAAACCCAAATATGGGAAAAACCCAAATATGGGAAAAACCCAAATATGGGAAAAACCCAAATATGGGAAAAACCCAAATATGGGAAAAACCCAAATATGGGAAAAAGGCAAATTTGGTAAACACGCAAATGTGGTAAAAACGCAAATACGCGAAAAACGCAAATATGGGAAATACGCAAATATTGGAAGTACGCCAATTTGGGAAATACGCAAATATGGGAAAAAGGCAATTTGGGAAAAAGGCAAATATGGTAAAATGCAAATATGGGAAAAACAAAAATATGTGAAAAACAAAAATATGTAAAAACACAAATATGGAAAAAACGCAAATATAAAAAAAATGAAAATATGGGAGAAACGCAAATAGCATAAAAACGCAAATATGGCAGAGAGAAAGGAGGGGCACAACTTGAGTAAAAGAAGGAATCGTTTGGTAGCATAGGTTCATGAGTAATGGAAAAACTCAAGATGGGAGAATAGAATTTTGTGGCACACCTTGACTAGAAGAAGGAAACGGTTGGTAGGATGGATTCAAGAGATATGGGAAAAATGCAAATATGTGAAAATCGCAAATATGCAATAAACGACAATACGTGAAAATCGGAAATTTGTGAAAATCGCAAATATGTGAAAAACGCAAATTTGGGAAAATCGCATGTATGGGAAAAACGCAGATATGGGAAAAACGCAGATATGGGAAAAACGCAGATATGGGAAAAACGCAGATATGGGAAAAACGCAGATATGGGAAAAACGCAGATATGGGAAAAACGCAGATATGGGAAAAACGCAGATATGGGAAAAACGCAGATATGGGAAAAACGCAGATATGGGAAAAACGCAGATATGGGAAAAAACGCAGATATGGGAAAAAACGCAGATATGGGAAAAAACGCAGATATGGGAAAAAACGCAAATATGGGAAAAACGCAAATATGGGAAAAACGCAAATATGGGAAAAACGCAAATATGGGAAAAACGCAAATATGGGAAAAACGCAAATATGGGAAAAACGCAAATATGGGAAAAACGCAAATATGGGAAAAACGCAAATATGGGAAAAACGCAAATATGGGAAAAACGCAAATATGGGAAAAACGCAAATATGGGAAAAACGCAAATATGGGAAAAACGCAAATATGGGAAAAACGCAAATATGGGTTAAACAGTAATATCGTAAAAACGCAAATATGGGAAAAACGCAAATATGGGAGGAGCACATACATGGGAAAAACGCAAAGAATATGAGAAAAAACGCAAATATGTGATAGAACACAAATATGGAAAAAATGCAAACATGGAAAAAATGCAAACATGGGAAAAACGCAAATATGGGAAAAACGCAAATATGGGAAAAACGCAAATATGGGAAAAACGCAAATATGGGAAAAACGCAAATATGGGAAAAACGCAAATATGGGAAAAACGCAAATATGGGAAAAACGCAAATATGGGAAAAACGCAAATATGGGAAAAACGCAAATATGGGAAAAACGCAAATATGGGAAAAACGCAAATATGGGAAAAACGCAAATATGGGAAAAACGCAAATATGGGAAAAACGCAAATATGGGAAAAACGCAAATATGGGAAAAACGCAAATATGGGAAAAACGCAAATATGGGAAAAACGCAAATATGGGAAAAACGCAAATATGGAAAAACGCAAATATGGAAAAACGCAAATATGGAAAAACGCAAATATGGAAAAACGCAAATATGGAAAAACGCAAATATGGAAAAACGCAAATATGGAAAAACGCAAATATGGAAAAACGCTAATATGGGAAAACGCAAATATGGGAAAAACGCAAATATGGGAAAAACGCAAATATGGGAAAAACGCAAATATGGGAAAAACGCAAATATGGGAAAAACGCAAATATGGGAAAAACGCAAATATGGGAAAAACGCAAATATGGGAAAAACGCAAATATGGGAAAAAACGCAAATATGGGAAAAACGCAAATATGGGAAAAATGCAGATTTCAGAAAAACGCAAATATGGGAAGAACTCAAATATGGGAAAAACGCAGATATGGGAATAACGCAAATAGGGGAAACACTCAAATATGGGAAAAAGAAAAATGTTGGAAAAACGTGGATATGGGAAAAACGCAAAAATTATGGGAAAAATGCAAATATGTGAAAGAATGCAAATATGTGAAAGAATGCAAATATGGGAAAAACCGCTAATGTGTGAAAAAACGAAAATATGGGATAAACGCAAATATGGGAAAAACGCAAACACGGGAGAAACGCAAATATGGGAAAAACGCAAATATCGGAATAATGCAAATGTGGGAAAAACTCAAATATGACAATAACGCAAATACGGGAAAAACGCATATATGGGAAGAAGGCAAATATGGGTAAAAATCAAATATGGGAAAAACGCAAATATGGGAAAAACGCAAATATGGGAAAAATGCAAATATGGGAAAAACGCAAATATGGGAAAATCACAAATATAAGAAAAACGCAAATATGGGAAAAACTCTAATATGGGAAAAACTCAAATATGGGAAAAACGTAAATATGAAAAAAACGCAAATATGGGAAGAACTCAAATATGGGAAAAACCCAAATATGGGAAAAACCCAAATATGGGAAAAAGGCAAATATGGGAAAAAGGCAAATTTGGTAAACACGCAAATGTGGTAAAAACGCAAATACGCGAAAAACGCAAATATGGGAAATACGCAAATATTGGAAATACGCCAATTTGGGAAATACGCAAATATGGGAAAAAGGCAATTTGGGAAAAAGGCAATTTGGGAAAAAGGCAAATATGGTAAAATGCAAATATGGGAAAAACAAAAATATGTGAAAAACAAAAATATGTGAAAAACAAAAATATGTGAAAAACAAAAATATGTGAAAAACACAAATATGGAAAAAACGGAAATATAGGAAAAATGAAAATATGGGAGAAACGCAAATAGCGGAAAAACGCAAATATGGCAGAGAGAAAGGAGGGGCACAACTTGAGCAAAAGAAGGAATCGTTTGGTAGCATAGGTTCATGAGTAATGGAAAAACTCAAGATGGGAGAATAGAATTTTGTGGCCCACCTTGACTAGAAGAAGGAAACGGTTGGTAGGATGGATTCAAGAGATATGGGAAAAATGCAAATATGTGAAAATCGCAAATATGCAATAAACGACAATACGTGAAAATCGGAAATTTGTGAAAATCGCAAATATGTGAAAATCGCAAATTTGGGAAAATCGCATGTATGGGAAAAACGCAGATATGGGAAAAACGCAGATATGGGAAAAAACGCAGATATGGGAAAAAACGCAGATATGGGAAAAAACGCAGATATGGGAAAAAACGCAGATATGGGAAAAAACGCAGATATGGGAAAAAACGCAGATATGGGAAAAAACGCAGATATGGGAAAAAACGCAGATATGGGAAAAAACGCAGATATGGGAAAAAACGCAGATATGGGAAAAAACGCAGATATGGGAAAAAACGCAAATATGGGAAAAAACGCAAATATGGGAAAAACGCAAATATGGGAAAAACGCAAATATGGGAAAAACGCAAATATGGGAAAAACGCAAATATGGGAAAAACGCAAATATGGGAAAAACGCAAATATGGGAAAAACGCAAATATGGGAAAAACGCAAATATGGGAAAAACGCAAATATGGGAAAAACGCAAATATGGGAAAAACGCAAATATGGGAAAAACGCAAATATGGGAAAAACGCAAATATGGGAAAAACGCAAATATGGGAAAAACGCAAATATGGGAAAAACGCAAATATGGGAAAGACGCAAATATGGGAAAAACGTAAATATGTGAAAGACGCAAATATGTGAAAGACGCAAATACAGGAAAAACACAAATACGGGAAAAACGCAAATACAGGAAAAACACAAATACAGGAAAAACGCAAATATGGGAAAAAATAAAATATGGGAAAAACGCAAATATGGGAAAAACGCAAATATGGGAAAAACGCAAATATGGGAAAAACGCAAATATGGGAAAAACGCAAATATGGGAAAAACGCAAATATGGGAAAAACGCAAATATGGGAAAAACGCAAATATGGGAAAAACGCAAATATGGGAAAAACGCAAATATGGGAAAAACGCAAATATGGGAAAAACGCAAATATGGGAAAAACGCAAATATGGGAAAAACGCAAATATGGGAAAAACGCAAATATGGGAAAAACGCAAATATGGGAAAAACGCAAATATGGGAAAAACGCAAATATGGGAAAAACGCAAATATAACAAGAACACAAATATGGGATAAACAGTAATATCGTAAAAACGCAAATATGGGTTAAACAGTAATATCGTAAAAACGCAAATATGGGAAAAACGCAAATATGGGAGGAACACATACATGGGAAAAACGCAAAGAATATGAGAAAAAACGCAAATATGTGATAGAACACAAATATGGAAAAAATGCAAACATGGGAAAAATGCAAACATGGGAAAAATGCAAACATGGGAAAAATGCAAACATGGGAAAAATGCAAACATGGGAAAAATGCAAACATGGGAAAAATGCAAACATGGGAAAAATGCAAACATGGGAAAAATGCAAACATGGGAAAAATGCAAACATGGGAAAAACGCAAATATGGGAAAAACGCAAATATGGGAAAAACGCAAATATGGGAAAAACGCAAATATGGGAAAAACGCAAATATGGGAAAAACGCAAATATGGGAAAAACGCAAATATGGAAAAAACGCAAATATGGAAAAACGCAAATATGGAAAAACGCAAATATGGAAAAACGCAAATATGGGAAAAACGCAAATATGGGAAAAACGCAAATATGGGAAAAACGCAAATATGGGAAAAACGCAAATATGGGAAAAACGCAAATATGGGAAAAACGCAAATATGGGAAAAATGCAAATATGGGAAAAATGCAGATTTCAGAAAAACGCAAATATGGGAAGAACTCAAATATGGGAAAAACGCAGATATGGGAATAACGCAAATAGGGGAAACACTCAAATATGGGAAAAAGAAAAAAGTTGGAAAAACGTGGATATGGGAAAAATGCAAAAAATATGGGAAAAATGCAAATATGTGAAAGAATGCAAATATGTGAAAGAATGCAAATATGGGAAAAACCGCTAATGTGTGAAAAAACGAAAATATGGGATAAACGCAAATATGGGAAAAACGCAAACACGGGAGAAACGCAAATATGGGAAAAACGCAAATACGGGAAAAACGCATATATGGGAAGAAGGCAAATATGGGTAAAAATCAAATATGGGAAAAACGCAAATATGGGAAAAACGCAAATATGGGAAAAACGCAAATATGGGAAAAACGCAAATATGGGAAAAACGCAAATATGGGAAAAACGCAAATATGGGAAAAACGCAAATATGGGAAAAACACAAATATAAGAAAAACGCAAATATGGGAAAAACTCTAATATGGGAAAAACTCAAATATGGGAAAAACGTAAATATGAAAAAAACGCAAATATGGGAAAAACGCAAATATGTGAAAGATCGCAAATATGGAAGAAACGCAAACATGGGAAAAACGCTAATATGGGAAAAACGCAAGTGTGGGAAAAACATAAATGTGGAGAAACGCAAATACAGGAACAACGCAAATACGGGAAGATTGCAAATATGGGACAAAATCAAATATTGGAAAAACGCAAATATGGGAAAAACACAAATATGGAAAAACGTAAATATGGGAAAAACGCAAATATGGGAAAAACGGAAATATGGAAAAAACGGAAATATGGAAAAAACGCAAATATCGTAAAAACGCAAAAATGGGAAAAACGCAAATATGGGAAAAACGCAAATATGGGAAAAACGCAAATATGGGAAAAACGCAAGTATGGGAAAAACGCAAGTATAGGAAAAACGCAAATGTGGGAAAAACGCAAATATAAGGAAAACGCAAATGTGGGAAAAACGCAAATATGGCAAACACGTAAATATGGGAAAAACGCAGATATGGGTAAAACGCAAATATGGGAAGAAACGCAAATATGGGAAAAACGCAAATAAGGGAAAACCTCAAATACGGGAAAAACGTAAATATTGGAAAAACTCAAATATGGAGAAAACACAAATATGGGAAAAACGTAAATATGGGAAAAACGTGTAATGTGTCAGGCAAATCCAACACCTTATATGAAAACCCTGACATGATAAGCAAATCCAGTACTATGTCACATAGCTCCAAATAAATCGTGTCATTGAATTAACTAAAGTAATACGAGTAACGAGTGAGCAAATAGAATACCACAGACTAACACAAGAATGTCTAAATGCATGTCATACCTTCCCACCGTGAGACCGACGCAATTCCGAGGGGAAAAACGAGGACAGAAGCCGAGAGCGGAACCGTGTTAAGCTAGAAGACCCTACGATAACGGATGGAGTGAACACCCACATCGCTAGCCTACCGCTAAGTCTACGACCCGCTCGTTTTAGCGTGAGGCTTTTTCGCGTCTCTGTTACGTCAAGGACCACCCCCAGCCCATGTTAAAAGCTAGAGCCCTCCAGAAAAACAGTATAGATCTTACGATAACACAAAAAGGGCCACTACCACCCGCAAGTTTTAGCGTGAGACATTTTCGCGTCTCAGGTATGTCGAGGACCACCCCCCATCCCATGTTAAAAGATAGAGCCCTCCAGAAGAACAGTATAGATCTTACGATAACGCTAAAAGGACCACACCAGCCGCAGGTTTTAGCGTGAGACTTTTTAGCGTCTCTGTTACGTTGCAAACTTTAAAAACATTGCCCCACCACGAAAAGTATAACGTTTCTCATTGGATAGACAGAATTTTTGTAGGCGGAGCTTAAGGTTAACATTGACACCCTGATTGGTCAGATGAAAACATAGCCAGATAGTTTTTTAAACTAACTTCGGTAAATTGTAGTAAGGAGAAGTTAGAGGAGAGTGAGTTCCGAGACGGCGAGCTGGATGGCTGGTGCGCCACCCGCTGTCGCCCTGACGCTGCCTAAACACCGACAAGGTAATGAACGCACGTGATGCCGCATTTTTGAGCGCATAAAGCTTCACTCAGAACTGCAGAAGACTCATCTGTTACACCCCTTTTTGCGTAATACTAGTGTCGATCGTTAATTAAAACTAATGGTGTTCACATTTGCCACTTGAAGTAAAGATCTGAAACGCGATGATTTTTCTATTTTATAGTTATTGAGAAGCCACATCAGCCACTGTAATTTACGACAGATTAGATTAGTAATTAAAGATAATTGAGGATCACTGTAGACTATTTTGATAGTTTTCTCTTTTGTGAAACGTAATTTGAACATAGATTATAGATGTGATATGGCATAGGTCACCCTTCGATCGATTGTAGAACTTGGAAACCCATTCAGGGAATATTCGTTCACATTTTTGTTGAACGCAGTTGGTTTTTACCATCCTGTATTAAAACATTTCCTTTTATCAATAGTGCAATTTATAAATAATGTTTTGTGAGTAGAATAAAATTTCCAATGGTAAACTTAACTACTTTTTCGACGTTATTTTACCAGCTAACTAAAAATAGGAAAGCCTTGAACCCTTTCCACTATATTTAGTTAGTATTAAGATTCTTTTACAATGAGTGCAGTGGAGCTGACGCTGAGATCATTTAGTATTTGGTTATATCATCGCTAGTCTCACTGAACTCTTCTGAATTCTACATGTCATGTGTGGTCTGGCGTCTCCTTACCAGCAACAGGTCCCAGGTTCAAACTAGTTAATTCCCTAAAAAACACGCTCAGAGCATCGTTGTGCGAAAGTGGTAGTGAGACACGATATAGAACAATCAGACACCACCATGAATGTTTAGAAAATGGCGACCCTGCCAGGATGGTAAAATACCATAATTCAAGGTCGACCACATGCCTAATTAGATCAGAAAAAAGCAGCTAAAAAATTTTTCGTTACAATTTTTTTCCTAACGTTATAAATAGTCGACAACAGTAGCTGCCGTGATACATACCAAAAGTATTCAAGGGAGACATTCTAACAGTGACAATAGCATAATTAAGTTATGAGTTTTGAAAATTGTTAGAATTAAGTTTTCTCTCCAATGCAAGCGCACAGGTGGCGGATACATCGTTGACAAGTTGGCTCTGAGCCAACAAGTAAGTGAATGGATTGTCAGTCTTGGTAGTGTCAAGTCGTGTGAACAAAAAATTTATGAAACGCTTGAGATCGTATGAGCGCATGTTAATGCGAAGTAGGGCGCGTGAATTGCTTTTAAAACAGAAAATAAGGGATTCGGAAAGGTTAGCAATGGCAGATCGAGACCTTGACCGAAATGAGGTAGAGACCCAGCATGAAAATGGACAGAGAATAGAGGACAATGCAACAGACGATGCAGTATCGCGAGAAATAGGACAGATAACGCACCATAACGTGGATAATGTACGTCGAGGCATAGAAAACCTAGGTCAACATACGACAGAGGAGCAGGAAAGTAGAGAGAGACAGTCGATGAGGATTCTAACTTGCGTCTTGAATACGTAGAACCCATAGTACAAGTAATCAGAGCTCCCTCACCACATAGTACAAGGAATGCGAGCAGAAACGTGTCACAGCACAGTTCAATGCAATCGGTTGCGAACCAACACTTGGGCGAAAACACAGAGCGTAGGACGTCGGAAGAAACTGCAATAGGACCCACAAATCTGGCAGAATTATTACAACATATTATGGAAACCATGACAAGGCAAAATAAAGACATAGCGAACCAAATTCAAATTCAGAATGCAGAAACCACGAAACAAATGCGTGAGATTAGAGAACAAAACAAAAAAAAAATCAGTTACACCTAAGTCATATTGAAGAGGAGGCAAAAGAATCTCGAGAAGTGATAGGACAGGTAATAACAGGTCACAATCAATTGAGAACAGACGTTGACAAGGTACAAGCGGACGTACAAACATTGCGTAAGGACACTGAGGACGAGATCACAACATTACGTAACTAGACCCACGGAGAAGTCAAGAAAGTAGAGAAACAGATAAACGAAATTACTAGACAAGCAGCAGGTACAGCGCGTGAAATTGTTGAAAACAGTATGTTACACAAACGTATCACAAAAGCAGTGCTGAAAAGATATGATAACCGCATAGTCAAAATAGAAGCGCGAACGAAGCGACAATTTCAGAAATTGCGAACAGAGTTGTTGCAAACCATTGAAGAGCGAAGTGAACAGGATCGAACAAGCACAGAGTCTACAACCACATCCGTATCTGTAACAGCACCGGAAAAACAAGCAATTAAGGAAAATATTACGCATTTGCGATTCCAATCACAGGCGGAAAGTAACATACGTGAAATCAGACAGCCTGCACCGCGGGTACGCGAAAGTTACAGTGGACAATATCCAATGGATCTACCACAACAGGAAAGAACGACGGGAGAAATTATCAGAAACAAAAGTGGCGAAGAATCACAAATTTCATATGGAACTATGACGAAGTACGACAACGATCATTTCCTCACAGTCAGAAAATTTCAACACTTTCGAGAAGGAAACTCATTACATCCCCGAACTTTTATTGATCAATTCCAAGTAGGATTACCAGAACACTGGACGCTAGCACACAAATTAGACTTTATATGTGCACACATGTCAGGAACAGTCGCAGAAACCATGCAGAATGTTGCAGCGACATGCCGATCTTACAAAGATTTCAGAGAGAAGTTTCTCTCACGATATTGGTCCAGCGAAGCACAGAACAGAGTGAAGTACGAATTATTACAGAACCCATATTTTGAAAATTCAGGAGGGAAGAGTCCCGTGAAATTTTTCGATGTAATGGCAAACAAAAATCAATGCTTAGATGTACCATACAGTGACGGAGAGTTGATTAAATTATGCGCGATGAAGCTACCATTGAAATACCAGCAATCATTAGTAGGTCGCGGAGGCAATGACGAAGCATTTAAAGGTATTCTAAGGGAACTAGACTTCATATTTTCGGAAGATGACGCAAGAAAAAGAAGAAGCGCACGTGAAAACGAAAGCAAAAAGCGGTGGGATCCACAAGACACAGCACGAAGAAACAATAATTACGAACCACGTGATAACTTCGCGCCAAGAAACGACAACAGATTTCAACAAAGAACCGGTTATGGATTTAGAAAAGAATATGGCAATAACTGTAATTCACCCAGGAACGGCAACAACTATTACGGAGGGAATAACGACCACTGGAACGGGTACTGGAGAACCAATAGACCGACAAACTATCAACAAAGAAACAACTATCAACAAGCTGAACAAGAAAAGCGAATACAGATAGAAGAGGTTGAGGTAAGACCACCAAAACCAAAACCCCATAAACGTTCGGATTGACAACTAAGCGCCCATGCCAAAGAGAATGGCGCACCGACCCAGGACAATTACAGCACCTTGAACAGAGAAGTAAAAATCTTTTCACGTGAAGAGAAGAAGGAAGAAACAAATCCACAGGGACCAGATGAAAACGAAGACAAGAAAATAAGAATATTGTGTTGGGACGAAGTTAATTGGGAGAATACTGACGAGGAAGATGAATTACCAGAGGCATGCACAACGAATGTAGGAGGAAAGGACGAAGTAATGAGTATTGCAGAGCTATTTGAGATGAAAACCATTGAAAGCGAATTCTATAAGGATAATGCGCAGTCGACGGAAGTTGAAAATAAGTTACGAGTGGGCACACAACCCAACGTATATAATGAAGGAAGTTATGAAGCGATAATTAGAGGATTTAGATGCGATTATGTGGAAGTAGCGACGGAGAAGGAGAAGATAGACGAGGATGAGGAAAAAGTAGGCGATGTAGAAGAAAGCGTAAATGAAGGAAGAAATAGAGAAGAGGAAATGAAAGAGAGAGAAGTAGCAGTCGAAGCTTATCCTACAGAAAGTTCGAATTCACAAGGGAAATTCCTAAAAAGACTCATTTATGATTCAGTGGAGGATTCGTTGACGCAAGAGGAAGAAGAACAGAACCATCCCTTTCAAATTCAACCAATTGTGAAGGCTATGGTAAAGCATATCCCAGTCAATATTGTAATTGATAGCGGAAGTGAACTGACTGCGTTCTCAGAAATTTATTCATGCAGTGTAATGCCAATGAGGAATTGTCAGTTCTGAAAACATGTAAGATTAAAGTAAGAGGTCCTATTAGAAACAATGCTGGGAAAGTTACGAGACAAACAAGGTTAACTCTTTCGTGCCAAGGTCAAAAGATCGAAGCCAACTTCGTGATTATACCTAAACTAACTGTAGGTTTGATTATAGGTGCAGATTTTTTAAATGAGAGACGAGCGATAATAGATATTGGGAAAGGTAGTGTAACATTCGGGAATGTCACACTTCTCCTTGAGCAAAAGCTAAAATTAGAAGAAATACCATTTATAAAAAAAAAAAAAAAATAAGAATGATGCGAGATAAAGAGGATGAAAAATTAGGATGGTATGCACAAAAGGGGGAATAGCCTCAACTCATGTTAGAAGTCCATAAAGAAATCGACAAAAAATTGCAAAAAGTTCAAGGTATTTCAGAAAACAGTAAAAGAGAATTAGAGGGTATTTTACGAGAGAAAGCAGAGGTATTTTTACCCAAGACTGGCAGTATTAAACGCTTTCAGTGCAAGTTTGAAGATTAATTTTATTACTGGTAAATAATCAGCACAATATTTCAAGATTATGTTGCAGATAAGATCGTCAGGAGAAAGAAGAATGAAGAGAGAGGAAGGTGGGAAAAAGAAAGTAGTTTCAATAATAACACCAATAGTGCCATAGCTTAAGGTGAAGGGATAAAGCGTAGATAGTCTAACAGCATGAAATACTAAAATACTATACACCACGACATTACACAAAAATGAAAAACGAATTTGAGGATTCTTGAGTAGACGTTAAGACACCAAATATCTAAGAATTGTAACATGGAAAGGGCGCCGAAATTTGTAAAGCTTTTTAAGAAGGTACTAGATATATGTTAGATGATTATAAGTAAAACTTTTTGTAAGAACCATTGTAAAAACACCAGCAAGGAAGATATGCAACGACCCACAAGTTGCAACGCGAGATGTATCAAGAAAGAAAAGGACGTAATCAGCAAGACAGGATTCCTACATAGCAGGAGCGTCGAGAGAAGGGAAAGGACAGCGAAACTAACAGATGGCCCTTATACAGAAAGTGGGCAATAAATTTGCCCACTAGGAGGAACCCTGCTGGAATGGAACACCGAGCCGCACAGTGACAGACCCCTGCAGAGACATGACAGAACGCCGAACGTCAGTATGGACAGACAAGAAGACACCCCACTTTCGCAGCTCGTATACCCCAGGGCGCCCCCGACTCAGCGGAGCGAGCAAAAAACGGCCCGACGAGAAGACCGCTTGGGCAAGCCACCGCTGGCAAAAAATATGCGTAAAGTCACACTACTGCTATTAAACAGCACGCTGATGCACGAAACTGAAGAAGAACTTCCACAAAGTAAAAATGACACGCCCAAACAATTTATCAAACTGTTACTAGGAGGAGAACTTTAAAGCGACTAGTTATCAATAAATATTTCCATATCCTGCCCAGAGAAGAACCAAGAAGCAAGTAAGAAGTAGAGAAAAAGCAGGAAGAACAGAAGTTGAAGATTCGCAAGATTGAGACCAAGAAAGAAGATGGGTGAAGAATAGACGACATACCTTCCCAAATCCCTATCCTATTGTAAACTAGTCGTCTGCGAAGTATTACAACGAAAAACGACCGCATTCAGCTACACATAACGATGACTTTCACGCATACAAGGCCAGTAAACCACGAGATTCTGCACTCACAGCTCCATTCCATTATGGGACCTCCACAACATCGACACACACTTTCAAAGCCAACAAGGAACGACGAACGAAGCTGTACATCAAATACTTGCCCACATCCATTTCGCTCAAGTTCATCACCTTTGTGCAAAAATATTCGCCAACCTCATGCTTAAACATTCATAGGATTGTGTGAATGTGCGAAATCAAATTATGTGATGTAGGAATTGTGCAAAAGAAACGTGTGAAAAACTAAATCAGTTAAGCACACCAGACAGCTAATAAACTACAAAATAACAGTCATTGACTATGGACATAAATAAAAAATAGACCATCGATAAAAATAAGTCATTAGTTCTGAAATGGACAGTATATAAAGAAACAATATGCCACTTATTTTCTCCTAAAAAATGAAAGAATAACTATTTTACTTAGTTTCTCCTTATAAAAACAAAGAATTTAAAATTATCTTGTTGGATGATTTCCTTTTTTTTAAACATTTGTACCATTTAGTATGATAATTTCTCAATACTTGTGTATGTATATTTCTTTGTCAAAGCAATTCTTGGAAATAATTCTTATTTGTTAGTGGAACAATGTGGAAATGAGTGTCTAGAAACAAAAACATTTTACTTGTACATGATATTCAGAAAATGTGTTAGGAATAGATTTTACTTAATTAATATATTTATATAAACAATATTTCTAAGAAAATCGATGTGAAAGACTCCTCACTTTCGAAAACAAACTTCCTAAAAAACAAACTACACACTTAATAAAGAAAGAAAATAATTAAACATTAATAATAGCATAAAAATATTCTTCTCTTGTCATTCTTAATTATAATGTGGGAGAATATAAAAATATAAATTAGTAATACCTAGCATAGAACACAATAACGAGGCTGAACAGTAGGCAACAAAATTTAGACACTGGAATAATTTTTGACTGATTTAGACAAAGATTCAATCATTGCCTAACTTCAGTGCAAAAATTAAGTTCGAAGGGTGGTGATATGTAAGATGTCAGGCAAATACAACACCTTACATGAAAACCCTGACATGATAAGCAAATCCAGTAGTATGTCATATAGCTCCGAATAAATCGTGACATTAAATTAACCAAAGTAATACAAGTAATGAGTGAGCAAATGGAATACCACAGACTAACACAAGAATGCATAAATGCTTGTCGTACCTTCCCACCGTGAGGCAGACGCAGTTCCGAGGGGAGAAACGAGGACAGAAGCCGAGAGCAGAACCGTGTTAAGCTAGAAGGCCCTACGATAAGGGAGGGGCTGGACAACCACGTCGCTAGCCTACCGCTAAGTCCACCAACCTCATGTTTTAGCGTGAGGCTTTTTTGCATCTCTGTTACGTCAAGGACCACCCCCAGCCCATGTTAAAAGCTAGAGCCCTCCAGAAAAACAGTATAGATTTTTTAGCGTGAGAGTTTTTAGCGTCTCTGTTACGTTGCAAACTTTAAAAACATTGCCCCACCACGAAAAGTATAACGTTTCTCATTGGATAGACAGAATATTTGTAGGCGGAGCTTAAGGTTAACATTGAGACCCTGATTGGTCAGATGAAAACATAGCCAGATAGTTTTTTTAAACTAATTTCGGTAAATTGCAGTAAAGAGAAGTTAGAGGAGAGTGAGTTCCGAGACGACGAGCTGGATGGCTGGAGCGCCGGCTGCTGTCGCCCTGACGCTGGCTAAACACCGACAAGGTAATGAACGCACGTGATGCCGCATTTTTGAGCGCATAAAGCTTCACTCAGAACTGCAGAAGACTCATCTGTTACACCCCTTTTTGCGTAATACTAGTGTCGATCGTTAATTAAAACTCATGGTGTTCACATTTGCCACTTGAAGTAAAGATCTGAAACGCGATGATTATTCTATTTTATAGTTATTGAGAGGCCACATCAGCCACTGTAATTTACGACAGGTAGGATTACGGGAAAACTCAAACATGGGAAAAACTCAAATATGGGAAAAACACAGTATGGGAAAAACACAGTATGGGAAAAACACACTATGGGAAAAACACAGTATGGGAAAAACACAGTATGGGAAAAACACAGTATGGGAAAAACACAGTATGGGAAAAACACAGTATGGGAAAAACGCAAATACGGGAAGAACGCAAATACGGGAAGAACGCAAATACGGGAAGAACGCAAATACGGGAAGAACGCAAATACGGGAAGAACGCAAATACGGGAAGAACGCAAATACGGGAAGAACGCAAATACGGGAAGAACGCAAATACGGGAAGAACGCAAATACGGGAAGAACGCAAATACGGGAAGAACGCAAATACGGGAAGAACTCAAATACGGGAATAACGCAAATACGGGAATAACGCAAATACGGGAATAACGCAAATACGGGAAAAACGCAAATACGGGAAAAACGCAAATACGGGAAAAACGCAAATACGGGAATAACGCAAATACGGGAATAACGCAAATACGGGAATAACGCAAATACGGGAATAACGCAAATACGGGAAAAACGCAAATACGGGAAAAACGCAAATACGGGAAAAACGCAAACACGGGAAAAACGCAAACACGGGAAAAACGCAAACACGGGAAAAACGCAAACACGGGAAAAACGCAAATACGGGAAAAACGCAAACACGGGAAAAACGCAAACACGGGAAAAACGCAAACACGGGAAAAACGCAAACACGGGAAAAAAACAATTGTGGGAAAAACGCAATTGTGGGATAAACGCAATTGTGGGAAAAACGCAATTGTGGGAAAAACGCAATTGTGGGAAAAACGCAATTGTGAGAAAAACGCAATTGTGAGAAAAACGCAATTGTGGGAAAAACGCAATTGTGGGAAAAACGCAATTGTGGGAAAAACGCAATTGTGGGAAAAACGCAATTGTGGGAAAAACGCAATTGTGGGAAAAACGCAATTGTGGGAAAAACGCAATTGTGGGAAAAACGCAATTGTGGGAAGAACGCAATTGTGGGAAGAACGCAAATGTGGGAAGAACGCAAATGTGGGAAGAACGCAAATGTGGGAAGAACGCAAATGTGGGAAGAATGCAAATGTGGGAAGAATGCAAATATGTGAAAGACGCAAATATAGGATAAACACAAATACGGGCAGAACGCAAATAGGGGAAAAAATAAAGTATGGGGAAAACGCAAATAGGGGAAAACGCAAATAGGGGAAAACGCAAAATGGGGAAAACGCAAATATGGGGAAAACGCAAATATGGGGAAAACGCAAATATGGGGAAAACGCAAATATGGGGAAAACGCAAATATGGGGAAAACGCAAATATGGGGAAAACGCAAATATGGGGAAAACGCAAATATGGGGAAAACGCAAATATGGGGAAAACGCAAATATGGGGAAAACGCAAATATGGGGAAAACGCAAATATGGGGAAAACGCAAATATGGGGAAAACGCAAATATGGGGAAAACGCAAATATGGGGAAAACGCAAATATGGGGAAAACGCAAATATGGGGAAAACGCAAATATGGGGAAAACGCAAATATGGGGAAAACGCAAATATGGGGAAAACGCAAATATGGGGAAAACGCAAATATGGGGAAAACGCAAATATGGGGAAAACGCAAATATGGGGAAAACGCAAATATGGGAAAAACGCAAATATGGGAAAAACGCAAATATGGGAAAAACGCAAATATGGGAAAAACGCAAATATGGGAAAAACGCAAATATGGGAAAAACGCAAATATGGGAAAAACGCAAATATGGGAAAAACGCAAATATTGCACAAACGCAAATATTGCACAAACGCAAATATTGCAAAAACGCAAATATTGCAAAAACGCAAATATTGCAAAAACGCAAATAAGGGAAGAACACAAACATAGGAAAAACGCAAAGAATATGAGAAAAAAAGCAAATATGGAAAAAACGCAAATATGGAAGCAACGCAAATATCGGAAAAACGCAAATATCGGAAAAAAGCAAACACGGAAAAACGCAAATATCGGAAAAACGCAAATATCAGTAAAACGCAAATATGGGAAGAAACGCAAATGTTGGAAAAACGCAAATAAGGGAAAAACTGAGATACAGGAAAAACGCAAATATAAGAAAAAATCGAATATGGGAAAAACACAAATATGGGAATAACGGGATTATGGGATTAATGCAGATATGGAAAAAAACGAAAAAATATGGGAAACCGCAAATATGTGAAAGAATGCAAATATGGAACAAACGCAAATATGGGAAAAACGCAAATATGGGAAAAACGCAAATATGGGAAAAACGCAAATATGGGAAAAACGCAAATATGGGAAAAACGCAAATATGGGAAAAACGCAAATATGGGAAAAACGCAAATATGGGAAAAACGCAAATATGGGAAAAACGCAAATATGGGAAAAACGCAAATATGGGAAAAACGCAAATATGGGAAAAAATCAAGTATAGAACAGACGCAAAAACGGGATAAATCGCAAAAATGTGAAAAACGCAAAAATGTGAAAAACGCAAAAACGTGAAAAACGCAAAAATGTGAAAAACGCAAAAATGTGAAAAACGCAAAAATGTGAAAAACGCAAAAATGTGAAAAACGCAAAAATGGGAAAAACGCAAAAATGGGAAAAACGCAAAAATGGGAAAAACGCAAAAATGGGAGAAATGCAAACATGGGAGAAATGCAAACATGGGAGAAATGCAAACATGGGAGAAATGCAAACATGGGAGAAATGCAAACATGGGAGAAATGCAAACATGGGAGAAATGCAAACATGGGAGAAACGCAAACATGGGAGAAACGCAAACATGGGAGAAACGCAAAAATGTGAAAAACGCAAAAATGTGAAAAACGCAAAAATGTGAAAAACGCAAAAATGGGAAAAACGCAAAAATGGGAAAAACGCAAACATGGGAAAAACGCAAACATGGGAGAAACGCAAACATGGGAGAAACGCAAACATAGGAGAAACGCAAACATGGGAGAAACGCAAATATGGGAGAAACGCAAATATGGGAGAAACGCAAATATGGGAGAAACGCAAATATGGGAGAAACGCAAATATGGGAGAAACGCAAATATGGGAGAAACGCAAATATGGGAGAAACGCAAATACAGGAAGAACGCAAATACAGGAAGAACGCAAATATGTGAAGAACTCAAATATGGGAAAAATCAAATATGGGAAAAACGCAAATAGCTGAGAGCTACTTTGATCATTACGCCACTTGCTTCACTGGTCACTTGGTTTACACTAAGAGCGTAACTCCACAATAATTTTGATAATTAAAATAAATTAGATCGAAAAGCAGTTTACAAAAGAAAAACCTCGAACTGGTTACTATCGTCTTACTATTAATCTGATGGGTCAAATAATTGTGTAAGCACGTGGTACTGGTCTCACAAAGTACACCCCACGTGGGTTGAACATAAAGAAAAGTTGCTATATTGAAAAATATTGTTAAGACGAGACGTTATAATCTCATGCACATTCGTATTTAAGATTGATGATCTTAGTTAGAGTTTCTGATCAACACGTGGATCCACTTTACTCACAAAGTAGTGACAAAGCAATTACTGGAAGTTATTCTGAAGTTGACACTCGAAACACACTGCGTTGCAATTTAAGGTAACATTAGATATTTTAGAGCTAAAACCTTAAATAAAGGTGATTAAATTTTCAGTTAGGCTGAACTTAAGAAATCCATTGTCCTGCGGACTTAGCAGACACGCGCTTAGTCGGAGATCTTACCACTTCACACGCTCGCCGCGGGCAGACTGACCTGCGCTCCTACCGACGTGCTTCTCGATACCAAACGGAAGTGACCAGAGAGGCAGCTTCCAATACCAACATGACAAGGGACGGACAGAACCATATAAGGATAGAAACCTCTTTGCTTTTAGAATGCGTAGCTACCTGTTCCGACATTGGTCCTACTGTTCTCTAGCAGACAGACTGGTCTGCTACCCTCAAGCATGCAACTAGAAATACATTTGCTCATTCATCCTCTCACACAGAAGGGAAGGGGGATGACAGTATCTTATCATATACAGTACATAAAAGAAAGCGGATGTAGGTTCCGTATGAGACATTGTGACATGAATAAACTGTGTTTTAAAGTGTAGTAGTGTGACAGATCGTTCTTGTTTATGTGTAAAAGTAACACGTTCCACTACTCAGTCTCCTCGCAGATAGTCAGAAACGCCACAATAAATTTAGAAGAGGAATTTATGCCGTAAATGACCACAGATTTAAGAAATTAACATGAAAGGAATCCAACAGAGGCCTTTCAACGTGAATATCGCAAATATGTGAAAATCGCAAATATGTGAAAATCGCAAATATGTGAAAATCGCAAATATGTGAAAATCGCAAATATGTGAAAAACCCAAATATGGGAAAAACCCAAATATGGGAAAAACCCAAATATGGGAAGAAGGCAAATTTGGTAAACACGCAAATATGGGAAAAACGCAGATATGGGAAAAACGCAGATATGGGAAAAACGCAGATATGGGAAAAACGCAAAGAATATGAGAAAAATGCAAATATGTGAAAGAATGCGAATATGGGAAAGAACGAAAATATGGGAAAAACGCAAACATGGGAAAAACGCAAACATGGGATAAACGCAAATATGGGATAAACGCAAATATCGGAATAATGCAAATGTGGGAATAACGCAAATACGGATAAACGGATATATGGGAAGAACGCAAATATGGGAAAAATCAAATATGGGAAAAACGCAAATATGGGAAAAACGCAAATATGGGAGAAACGCAAATATGGGAGAAACGCAAATATGGGAGAAACGCAAATATGGGAGAAACGCAAATATGGGAGAAACGCAAATATGGGAGAAACGCAAATATGGGAGAAACGCAAATATGGGAGAAACGCAAATACGGGAAAGACGTAAATATGGGAAAAATGGAAATATGGGGAAAACGTAGAGTTGGGATAAAAGCAAATATGGAAAAAACGTAGATGGCTGGTTCAAGTGGCTCTGAGCACTATGCGACTTAACATCTGTGGTCATCAGTCGCCTAGAACTTAGAACTAATTAAACCTAACTAACCTAAGGACATCACACACATCCACGCCCGAGGCAGGATTCGAACCTGCGACCGCAGCAGTCACGCGGCTCCGGACTGAGCGCCTAGAACCGCGAGACCACCGCGGCCGGCGAAAAAACGTAGATATGAGAAAAACGCAGATATGGGAAAAACGCAAATATGGGAAAAACGCAAGTATAGAACAGACGCAAAAACGGGATAAAACGCAAAAATGTGAAAAACGCAAATACAGGAAAAACGCAAATTTGGGCAAAAATCCAATATGGGAAAGACGCAAATATGGGAAAAACGGAATTTTGGGCAAAAATCCAATATGGGAATAACGCAAATATGGGAATAACGCAAATATGGGAAAAACGCAAATATGGCAAAAACGCAAATATGGCAAAAACGCAAATATGGCAAAAACGCAAATATGGCAAAAACGCAAATATGGCAAAAACGCAAATATGGCAAAAACGCAAATATGGCAAAAACGCAAATATGGCAAAAACGCAAATATGGCAAAAACGCAAATATGGCAAAAACGCAAATATGGCAAAAACGCAAATATGGCAAAAACGCAAATATGGCAAAAACGCAAATATGGCAAAAACGCAAATATGGCAAAAACGCAAATATGGCAAAAACGCAAATATGGCAAAAACGCAAATATGGCAAAAACGCAAATATGGCAAAAACGCAAATATGGCAAAAACGCAAATATGGCAAAAACGCAAATATGGGAAAAACCCAAATATGGCAAAAACCCAAATATGGGAAAAACCCAAATATGGGAAAAACCCAAATATGGGAAAAACCCAAATATGGGAAAAACCCAAATATGGGAAAAACCCAAATATGGGAAAAACCCAAATATGGGAAAAACCCAAATATGGGAAAAACCCAAATATGGGAAAAACCCAAATATGGGAAAAACCCAAATATGGGAAAACCCAAATATGGGAAAAACGCAAATATGGGAAAAACGCAAAATATGGGAAAAACGCAAAATATGGGAAAAACGCAAAATATGGGGAAAACGCAAAATATGGGGAAAACGCAAAATATGGGGAAAACGCAAAATATGGGGAAAACGCAAAATATGGGGAAAACGCAAAATATGGGGAAAACGCAAAATATGGGGAAAACGCAAAATATGGGGAAAACGCAAAATATGGGAAAAACGCAAAATATGGGAAAAACGCAAAATATGGGGAAAAGTTAAAATGTGGGAAAAGAAAAAATATGGAGAAACACAAATATCGGATAAACGCGAATATAGTAAAAATGCAAATATCGGAAAAACGCAAATATGGAAAAACGAAAATATTGGAAAAACGCAAATATGGGAAAAATGCAGAATTGGGAAAAACACAGAATTCGGAAAAACGCAAATATGGGAAGAACGCAAATATGGGAAAAACGCAAATGTGGGAAAAAATCAAACATGGGAAAAACGCAAATATAGGAAAGACCACATAATGGGAAAAACGCAAATATAAGAAAAACGCAAATGTGGGAAAAACGCAGATATGTGAAAAACGCAAAAAATATGAGAAAAATGCAAATATGTGAAAGAATGCGAATATGGGAAAGAACGAAAATATGGGAAAAACGCAAACATGGGAAAAACGCAAACATGGGAAAAACGCAAACATGGGATAAACGCAAATATGGGATAAACGCAAATATCGGAATAATGCAAATGTGGGAATAACGCAAATACGGATAAACGGATATATGGGAAGAACGCAAATATGGGAAAAATCAAATATGGGAAAAACGCAAATATGGGAAAAACGCAAATATGGGAAAAACGCAAATATGGGAAGAATGCAAATTTGGGAAAAACGCAAATTTGGGAAAAACGCAAATATGGGAAAAACGCAAATATGGGAAAAACGCAAATATGGGAAAAACGCAAATATGGGAAAAACGCAAATATGGGAAAAACGCAAATATGGGAAAAACGCAAATATGGGAAAAACGCAAATATGGGAAAAACGCAAATATGGGAAAAACGCAAATATGGGAAAAACGCAAATATGGGAAAAACGCAAATATGGGAAAAACGCAAATATGGGAAAAACGCAAATATGGGAAAAACGCAAATATGGGAAAAACGCAAATATGGGAAAAACGCAAATATCCGAAAAACGCAAATATAGGACAAACGCAAATATGGGAAGAAATGCAAATTGGGAAGAAACGCAAATATGGGAAGAAACGCAAATGTTGGAAAAACGCAAATAAGGGAAAAACTGAGATACAGAAAAACGCAAATATAAGAAAAACTCAAATATGGGAAAAACACAAATATGGGAATAACGCAAATATCGTACAAACGCAAATATGGGAAAAACGCAAATATTGGGAGAAACACAAATATGGGAAAAACACAAATACGGGAAAGACATAATTAAGGGGAAAAACGCAGATAAGGGAAAAACGCAGATATGGGAAAAACGCAGATATGGGAAAAACGCAAATATGCGAAAAAAGCAAATATGGGAAAAAAGCAAATATGGGAAAACACAAATATGGGAAAAACGCAAGTATAGAACAGACGCAAAAACGGGATAAAACGCAAAAATGTGAAAAACGCAAATACAGGAAAACCGCAAATTTGGGCAAAAATCCAATATGGCAAAAACGCAAATATGGCAAAAACGCAAATATGGCAAAAACGCAAATATGGCAAAACCGCAAATATGGCAAAAACGCAAATATGGGAAAAATGCAAATATGGGAAAAATGCAAATATGGGAAAAATGCAAATATGGGAAAAACGCAAATATGGGAAAAACGCAAATATGGGAAAAACGCAAATATGGGAAAAACGCAAATATGGGAAAAACGCAAATATGGGAAAAACGCAAATATGGGAAAAACGCAAATATGGGAAAAACGCAAATATGGGAAAAACGCAAATATGGGAAAAACGCAAATATGGGAAAAACGCAAATATGGGAAAAACGCAAATATGGGAAAAACGCAAATATGGGAAAAACGCAAATATGGAAAAAACGCAAATATGGAAAAAACGCAAATATGGGAAAAACGCAAATATGGAAAAAACGCAAATATGGAAAAAACGCAAATATGGAAAAAACGCAAATATGGGAAAAACGCAAATATGGGAAAAATACAAATATAAGATAATGAAAATATGGGAAAAAGCAAATATGGCAGAGAGAAAGGAGGGGCACAATTTGAGTAAAAGAAGGAATCGTTTTGTAGCATAGGTTCATGAGTAATGGAAAAACTCCAATATGGGAGTATAGAATTTTGTGGCACACCTTGACTAGAAGAAGGAAACGGTTGGTAGGATGGATTCAAGAGATATTGGAAAAATGCAAATATGTGAAAATCGCAAATATGCAATAAACGACAATACATGAAAATCGGAAATTTGTGAAAATCGCAAATATGTGAAAAACGCAAATTTGGGAAAATCGCATGTACGGGAAAAACGCAAATATGGGAGAAACGCAAATATGGGAAAAACGCAAATATGGGAATAACGCAAATATGGGAAAAATGCAGATTTGGGAAAAACGCAAAAATGGGAAAAACGCAGATATGGGAAAAACGCAAAGAATATGAGAAAAAACGCAAATATGTGATAGAACACAAATATGGAAAAAACGCAAACATGGGAAAAACGCAAATATGGGAAAAACGCAAATATGGGAAAAATGCAAATATGGGAAAATGAAAATATGGGAAAAACGCAAATATGGGAAAAATGCAAATATGGGAAAATGAAAATATGGGAAAAACGCAAATATGGGAAAAACGCAAATATGGGAAAAACCCAAATATGGGAAAAACCCAAATATGGGAAAAACCCAAATATGGGAAAAAAACAAATATGGGAAAAACCCAAATATGGGAAAAACCCAAATATGGGAAAAACCCAAATATGGGAAAACCCAAATATGGGAAAAACGCAAAATATGGGGAAAACGCAAAATATGGGGAAAACGCAAAATATGGGGAAAACGGAAAATATGGGGAAAACGGAAAATATGGGGAAAACGCAAAATATGGGGAAAACGCAAAATATGGGGAAAACGCAAAATATGGGAAAAACGCAAAATATGGGGAAAAGTTAAAATGTGGGAAAAGAAAAAATATGGAGAAACACAAATATCGGATAAACGCGAATATAGTAAAAATGCAAATATCGGAAAAACGCAAATATGGAAAAACGAAAATATTGGAAAAACGCAAATATGGGAAAAATGCAGAATTGGGAAAAACACAGAATTCGGAAAAACGCAAATATGGGAAGAACGCAAATATGGGAAAAACGCAAATGTGGGAAAAAATCAAACATGGGAAAAACGCAAATATAGGAAAGACCACATAATGGGAAAAACGCAAATATAAGAAAAACGCAAATGTGGGGAAAACGCAGATATGTGAAAAACGCAAAAAATATGAGAAAAATGCAAATATGTGAAAGAATGCGAATATGGGAAAGAACGAAAATATGGGAAAAACGCAAACATGGGAAAAACGCAAACATGGGATAAACGCAAATATGGGATAAACGCAAATATGGGATAAACGCAAATATCGGAATAATGCAAATGTGGGAATAACGCAAATACGGATAAACGGATATATGGGAAGAACGCAAATATGGGAAAAATCAAATATGGGAAAAACGCAAATATGGGAAAAACGCAAATATGGGAAGAATGCAAATTTGGGAAAAACGCAAATATGGGAAAAACGCAAATTTGGGAAAAACGCAAATTTGGGAAAAACGCAAATATGGGAAAAACGCAAATATGGGAAAAACGCAAATATGGGAAAAACGCAAATATGGGAAAAACGCAAATATGGGAAAAACGCAAATATGGGAAAAACGCAAATATGGGAAAAACGCAAATATGGGAAAAACGCAAATATGGGAAAAACGCAAATATGGGAAAAACGCAAATATGGGAAAAACGCAAATATGGGAAAAACGCAAATATGGGAAAAACGCAAATATGGGAAAAACGCAAATATGGGAAAAACGCAAATATGGGAAAATCGCATGTACGGGAAAAACGCAAATATGGAAAAAACGCAAATATGGAAAAAACGCAAATATGGGAAAAACGCAAATATGGAAAAAACGCAAATATGGGAAAAACGCAAATATGGGAAAAATACAAATATAAGATAATGAAAATATGGGAAAAAGCAAATATGGCAGAGAGAAAGGTGGGGCACAATTTGAGTAAAAGAAGGAATCGTTTTGTAGCATAGGTTCATGAGTAATGGAAAAACTCCAATATGGGAGAATAGAATTTTGTGGCACACCTTGAAAGAAGAAGGAAACGGTTGGTAGGATGGATTCAAGAGATATTGGAAAAATGCAAATATGTGAAAATCGCAAATATGCAATAAACGACAATACATGAAAATCGGAAATTTGTGAAAATCGCAAATATGCAATAAACGACAATACAGGAAAATCGGAAATTTGTGAAAATCGCAAATATGTGAAAAACGCAAATTTGGGAAAATCGCATGTACGGGAAAAACGCAAATATGGGAGAAACGCAAATATGGGAAAAACGCAAATATGGGAATAATGCAAATATGGGAAAAATGCAGATTTGGGAAAAACGCAAAAATGGGAAAAACGCAGATATGGGAAAAACGCAAAGAATATGAGAAAAAACGCAAATATGTGATAGAACGCAAACATGGGAAAAATGCAAATATGGGAAAAATGCAAATATGGGAAAAATGCAAATATGGGAAAAATGCAAATATGGGAAAAATGCAAATATGGGAAAATGAAAATATGGGAAAAACGCAAATATGGGAAGAAACGCAAATGTTGGAAAAACTCAAATAAGGGAAAACTGAGATATAAGAAAAACTCGAATATGGGAAAAACACAAATATGGGAAAAACGCAAATATGGGAAAAACGCAAATATGGGAAAAACGCAAATATGGGAAAAACGCAAATATGGGAAAAACGCAAATATGGGAAAAACGCAAATATGGGAAAAACGCAAATATGGGAAAAACGCAAATATGGGAAAAACGCAAATATGGGAAAAACGCAAATATGGGAGAAACGCAAATATGGGAGAAACGCAAATATGGGAGAAACGCAAATATGGGAGAAACGCAAATATGGGAGAAACGCAAATATGGGAGAAACGCAAATATGGGAGAAACGCAAATATGGGAAAATGGAAATATGGGGAAAACGTAGAGTTGGGATAAAAGCAAATATGGAAAAAACGTAGATGGCTGGTTCAAGTGGCTCTGAGCACTATGCGACTTAACATCTGTGGTCATCAGTCGCCTAGAACTTAGAACTAATTAAACCTAACTAACCTAAGGACATCACACACATCCACGCCCGAGGCAGGATTCGAACCTGCGACCGTAGCAGTCACGCGGCTCCGGACTGAGCGCCTAGAACCGCGAGACCACCGCGGCCGGCGAAAAAACGTAGATATGAGAAAAACGCAGATATGGTAAAAAAGCAAATATGGGAAAAACGCAAGTATAGAACAGACGCAAATACAGGAAAAACGCAGATTTGGGCAAAAATCCAATACAGGAAAAACGCAAATTGGACAAAAATCCAATACAGAAAAACGCAAATTTGGGCAAAAATCCAATACAGGAGAAACGCAAATTTGGGCAAAAATCCAATACAGGAAAAACGCAAATTTGGGCAAAAATCCAATACAGGAAAAACGCAAATTTGGGCAAAAATCCAATACAGGAAAAACGCAAATTTGGGCAAAAATCCAATACAGGAAAAACGCAAATATGGGAAAAAAGCAAATATGGCAAAAACGCAAATACGGCAAAAACGCAAATATGGCAAAAACGCAAATATGGCAAAAACGCAAATATGGCAAAAACGCAAATATGGCAAAAACGCAAATATGGGAAAAACGCAAATATGGGAAAAACGCAAATATGGGAAAAACGCAAATATGGGAAAAACGCAAATATGGGAAAAACGCAAATATGGGAAAAACGCAAATATGGGAAAAACGCAAATACGGGAAAAACGCAATATGGGAAAAACGCAAATATGCGAAAAAAGCAAATATGGGAAAAATGCAAATATGGGAAAAACGCAAATATGGGAAAACACAAATATGGGAAAAACGCAAGTATAGAACAGACGCAAAAACGGGATAAAACGCAAAAATGTGAAAAACGCAAATACAGGAAAACCGCAAATTTGGGCAAAAATCCAATATGGCAAGAACGCAAATATGGCAAAAACGCAAATATGGCAAAAACGCAAATATGGCAAAAACGCAAATATGGCAAAAACGCAAATATGGCAAAAACGCAAATATGGCAAAAACGCAAATATGGGAAAAACGCAAATATGGCAAAAACGCAAATATGGCAAAAACGCAAATATGGCAAAAACGCAAATATGGCAAAAACGCAAATATGGCAAAAACGCAAATATGGCAAAAACGCAAATATGGGAAAAACGCAAATATGGGAAAAACGCAAATATGGGAAAAACGCAAATATGGGAAAAACGCAAATATGGGAAAAACGCAAATATGGGAAAAACGCAAATATGGGAAAAACGCAAATATGGGAAAAACGCAAATATGGGAAAAACGCAAATATGGGAAAAACGCAAATATGGGAAAAACGCAAATATGGGAAAAACGCAAATATGGGAAAAACGCAAATATGGGAAAAACGCAAATATGGGAAAAATACAAATATAAGATAATGAAAATATGGGAAAAAGCAAATATGGCAGAGAGAAAGGAGGGGCACAATTTGAGTAAAAGAAGGAATCGTTTTGTAGCATAGGTTCATGAGTAATGGAAAAACTCCAATATGGGAGAATAGAATTTTGTGGCCCACCTTGACTAGAAAAGGAAACGGTTGGTAGGATGGATTCAAGAGATATGGGAAAAATGCAAATATGTGAAAATCGCAATATGCAATAAACGACAATACATGAAAATCGGAAATTTGTGAAAATCGCTAATATGTGAAAAACGCAAATTTGGGAAAATCGCATGTACGGGAAAAACGCAAATATGGGAGAAACGCAAATATGGGAAAAACGCAAATATGGGAAAAACGCAAATATGGGAAAAATGCAAATATGGGAAAAATGCAGATTTGGGAAAAACGCAAAAATGGGAAAAACGCAGATATGGGAAAAACGCAGATATGGGAAAAACGCAAAGAATATGAGAAAAAACGCAAATATGTGATAGAACACAAATATGGAAAAAACGCAAACATGGGAAAAACGCAAATATGGGAAAAACGCAAATATGGGAGAAACGCAAATATGGGAAGAAACGCAAATATGGGAAGAAACGCAAATATGGGAAGAAACGCAAATGTTGGAAAAACGCAAATAAGGGAAAAACTGAGATACAGGAAAAACACAAATATAAGAAAAACTCGAATATGGGAAAAACACAAATATGGGAAAAACGCAAATATCGTTCAAACGCAAATATGGGAGAAACGCAAATATGGGAGAAACGCAAATATGGGAGAAACGCAAATATGGGAGAAACGCAAATATGGGAGAAACGCAAATATGGGAGAAACGCAAATATGGGAGAAACGCAAATATGGGAGGAACGCAAATATGGGAGAAACGCAAATATGGGAGAAACGCAAATATGGGAGAAACGCAAATATGGGAGAAACGCAAATATGGGAGGAACGCAAATATGGGAGCAACGCAAATATGGGAGCAACGCAAATATGGGAGAAACGCAAATATGGGAGCAACGCAAATATGGGAGAAACGCAAATATGGGAGAAACGCAAATATGGGAGAAACGCAAATATGGGAGAAACGCAAATATGGGAGAAACGCAAATATGGGAGAAACGCAAATATGGGAGAAACGCAAATATGGGAGAAACGCAAATATGGGAGAAACGCAAATATGGGAGAAACGCAAATATGGGAGAAACGCAAATATGGGAGAAACGCAAATATGGGAGAAACGCAAATATGGGAGAAACGCAAATATGGGAGAAACGCAAATATGGGAGAAACGCAAATATGGGAGAAACGCAAATATGGGAAGAACAACAATACGGGAAAGACGTAAATATGGGAAAAATGGAAATATGGGGAAAACGTAGAGTTGGGATAAAAGCAAATATGGAAAAAACGTAGATGGCTGGTTCATGTGGCTCTGAGCACTATGCGACTTAACATCTGTGGTCATCAGTCGCCTAGAACTTAGAACTAATTAAACCTAACTAACCTAAGGACATCACACACATCCACGCCCGAGGCAGGATTCGAACCTGCGACCGTAGCAGTCACGTGGCTCCGGACTGAGCGCCTAGAACCGCGAGACCACCACGGCCGGCGAAAAAACGTAGATATGAGAAAAACGCAGATATGGGAAAAACGCAAACTTGGGCAAAAATCCAATACGGGAAAAACGCAAACTTGGGCAAAAATCCAATACGGGAAGAACTCAAATACGGGGGAAACTCAAATACGGGGGAAACTCAAATACGGGGGAAACTCAAATACGGGGGAAACTCAAATACGGGGGAAACTCAAATACGGGGGAAACTCAAATACGGGGGAAACTCAAATACGGGGGAAACTCAAATACGGGGGAAACTCAAATACGGGGGAAACTCAAATACGGGGGAAACTCAAATACGGGGGAAACTCAAATACGGGGGAAACTCAAATACGGGGGAAACTCAAATACGGGGGAAACTCAAATACGGGGGAAACTCAAATACGGGGGAAACTCAAATACGGGGGAAACTCAAATACGGGGGAAACTCAAATACGGGGGAAACTCAAATACGGGGGAAACTCAAATACGGGGGAAACTCAAATACGGGGGAAACTCAAATACGGGGGAAACTCAAATACGGGGGAAACTCAAATACGGGGGAAACTCAAATACGGGGGAAACTCAAATACGGGGGAAACTCAAATACGGGGGAAACTCAAATACGGGGGAAACTCAAATACGGGGGAAACTCAAATACGGGGGAAACTCAAATACGGGGGAAACTCAAATACGGGGGAAACTCAAATACGGGGGAAACTCAAATACGGGGGAAACTCAAATACGGGGGAAACTCAAATACGGGGGAAACTCAAATACGGGGGAAACTCAAATACGGGGGAAACTCAAATACGGGGGAAACTCAAATACGGGGGAAACTCAAATACGGGGGAAACTCAAATACGGGGGAAACTCAAATACGGGGGAAACTCAAATACGGGGGAAACTCAAATACGGGGGAAACTCAAATACGGGGGAAACTCAAATACGGGGGAAACTCAAATACGGGGGAAACTCAAATACGGGGGAAACTCAAATACGGGGGAAACTCAAATACGGGGGAAACTCAAATACGGGGGAAACTCAAATACGGGGGAAACTCAAATACGGGGGAAACTCAAATACGGGGGAAACTCAAATACGGGGGAAACTCAAATACGGGGGAAACTCAAATACGGGGGAAACTCAAATACGGGGGAAACTCAAATACGGGGGAAACTCAAATACGGGGGAAACTCAAATACGGGGGAAACTCAAATACGGGGGAAACTCAAATACGGGGGAAACTCAAATACGGGGGAAACTCAAATACGGGGGAAACTCAAATACGGGGGAAACTCAAATACGGGGGAAACTCAAATACGGGGGAAACTCAAATACGGGGGAAACTCAAATACGGGGGAAACTCAAATACGGGGGAAACTCAAATACGGGGGAAACTCAAATACGGGGGAAACTCAAATACGGGGGAAACTCAAATACGGGGGAAACTCAAATACGGGGGAAACTCAAATACGGGGGAAACTCAAATACGGGGGAAACTCAAATACGGGGGAAACTCAAATACGGGGGAAACTCAAATACGGGGGAAACTCAAATACGGGGGAAACTCAAATACGGGGGAAACTCAAATACGGGGGAAACTCAAATACGGGGGAAACTCAAATACGGGGGAAACTCAAATACGGGGGAAACTCAAATACGGGGGAAACTCAAATACGGGGGAAACTCAAATACGGGGGAAACTCAAATACGGGGGAAACTCAAATACGGGGGAAACTCAAATACGGGGGAAACTCAAATACGGGGGAAACTCAAATACGGGGGAAACTCAAATACGGGGGAAACTCAAATACGGGGGAAACTCAAATACGGGGGAAACTCAAATACGGGGGAAACTCAAATACGGGGGAAACTCAAATACGGGGGAAACTCAAATACGGGGGAAACTCAAATACGGGGGAAACTCAAATACGGGGGAAACTCAAATACGGGGGAAACTCAAATACGGGGGAAACTCAAATACGGGGGAAACTCAAATACGGGGGAAACTCAAATACGGGGGAAACTCAAATACGGGGGAAACTCAAATACGGGGGAAACTCAAATACGGGGGAAACTCAAATACGGGGGAAACTCAAATACGGGGGAAACGCAAATACGGGGGAAACGCAAATACGGGGGAAACGCAAATACGGGGGAAACGCAAATACGGGGGAAACGCAAATACGGGGGAAACGCAAATACGGGGGAAACGCAAATACGGGGGAAACTCAAATACGGGGGAAACGCAATACGGGGGAAACGCAATACGGGGGAAACGCAATACGGGGGAAACGCAATACGGGGGAAACGCAATACGGGGGAAACGCAATACGGGGGAAACGCAATACGGGGGAAACGCAATACGGGGGAAACGCAATACGGGGGAAACGCAATACGGGGGAAACGCAATACGGGGGAAACGCAATACGGGGGAAACGCAATACGGGGGAAACGCAATACGGGGGAAACGCAATACGGGGGAAACGCAATACGGGGGAAACGCAATACGGGGGAAACGCAATACGGGGGAAACGCAATACGGGGGAAACGCAATACGGGGGAAACGCAATACGGGGGAAACGCAATACGGGGGAAACGCAATACGGGGGAAACGCAATACGGGGGAAACGCAATACGGGGGAAACGCAATACGGGGGAAACGCAATACGGGGGAAACGCAATACGGGGGAAACGCAATACGGGGGAAACGCAATACGGGGGAAACGCAATACGGGGGAAACGCAATACGGGGGAAACGCAATACGGGGGAAACGCAATACGGGGGAAACGCAATACGGGGGAAACGCAATACGGGGGAAACGCAATACGGGGGAAACGCAATACGGGGGAAACGCAATACGGGGGAAACGCAATACGGGGGAAACGCAATACGGGGGAAACGCAATACGGGGGAAACGCAATACGGGGGAAACGCAATACGGGGGAAACGCAATACGGGGGAAACGCAATACGGGGGAAACGCAATACGGGGGAAACGCAATACGGGGGAAACGCAATACGGGGGAAACGCAATACGGGGGAAACGCAATACGGGGGAAACGCAATACGGGGGAAACGCAATACGGGGGAAACGCAATACGGGGGAAACGCAATACGGGGGAAACGCAATACGGGGGAAACGCAATACGGGGGAAACGCAATACGGGGGAAACGCAATACGGGGGAAACGCAATACGGGGGAAACGCAATACGGGGGAAACGCAATACGGGGGAAACGCAATACGGGGGAAACGCAATACGGGGGAAACGCAATACGGGGGAAACGCAATACGGGGGAAACGCAATACGGGGGAAACGCAATACGGGGGAAACGCAATACGGGGGAAACGCAATACGGGGGAAACGCAATACGGGGGAAACGCAATACGGGGGAAACGCAATACGGGGGAAACGCAATACGGGGGAAACGCAATACGGGGGAAACGCAATACGGGGGAAACGCAATACGGGGGAAACGCAATACGGGGGAAACGCAATACGGGGGAAACGCAATACGGGGGAAACGCAATACGGGGGAAACGCAATACGGGGGAAACGCAATACGGGGGAAACGCAATACGGGGGAAACGCAATACGGGGGAAACGCAATACGGGGGAAACGCAATACGGGGGAAACGCAATACGGGGGAAACGCAATACGGGGGAAACGCAATACGGGGGAAACGCAATACGGGGGAAACGCAATACGGGGGAAACGCAATACGGGGGAAACGCAATACGGGGGAAACGCAATACGGGGGAAACGCAATACGGGGGAAACGCAATACGGGGGAAACGCAATACGGGGGAAACGCAATACGGGGGAAACGCAATACGGGGGAAACGCAATACGGGGGAAACGCAATACGGGGGAAACGCAATACGGGGGAAACGCAATACGGGGGAAACGCAATACGGGGGAAACGCAATACGGGGGAAACGCAATACGGGGGAAACGCAATACGGGGGAAACGCAATACGGGGGAAACGCAATACGGGGGAAACGCAATACGGGGGAAACGCAATACGGGGGAAACGCAATACGGGGGAAACGCAATACGGGGGAAACGCAATACGGGGGAAACGCAATACGGGGGAAACGCAATACGGGGGAAACGCAATACGGGGGAAACGCAATACGGGGGAAACGCAATACGGGGGAAACGCAATACGGGGGAAACGCAATACGGGGGAAACGCAATACGGGGGAAACGCAATACGGGGGAAACGCAATACGGGGGAAACGCAATACGGGGGAAACGCAATACGGGGGAAACGCAATACGGGGGAAACGCAATACGGGGGAAACGCAATACGGGGGAAACGCAATACGGGGGAAACGCAATACGGGGGAAACGCAATACGGGGGAAACGCAATACGGGGGAAACGCAATACGGGGGAAACGCAATACGGGGGAAACGCAATACGGGGGAAACGCAATACGGGGGAAACGCAATACGGGGGAAACGCAATACGGGGGAAACGCAATACGGGGGAAACGCAATACGGGGGAAACGCAATACGGGGGAAACGCAATACGGGGGAAACGCAATACGGGGGAAACGCAATACGGGGGAAACGCAATACGGGGGAAACGCAATACGGGGGAAACGCAATACGGGGGAAACGCAATACGGGGGAAACGCAATACGGGGGAAACGCAATACGGGGGAAACGCAATACGGGGGAAACGCAATACGGGGGAAACGCAATACGGGGGAAACGCAATACGGGGGAAACGCAATACGGGGGAAACGCAATACGGGGGAAACGCAATACGGGGGAAACGCAATACGGGGGAAACGCAATACGGGGGGAAACGCAATACGGGGGAAACGCAATACGGGGGGAAACGCAATACGGGGGAAACGCAATACGGGGGGAAACGCAATACGGGGGAAACGCAATACGGGGGAAACGCAATACGGGGGAAACGCAATACGGGGGAAACGCAATACGGGGGAAACGCAATACGGGGGAAACGCAATACGGGGGAAACGCAATACGGGGGAAACGCAATACGGGGGAAACGCAATACGGGGGAAACGCAATACGGGGGAAACGCAATACGGGGGAAACGCAATACGGGGGAAACGCAATACGGGGGAAACGCAATACGGGGGAAACGCAATACGGGGGAAACGCAATACGGGGGAAACGCAATACGGGGGAAACGCAATACGGGGGAAACGCAATACGGGGGAAACGCAATACGGGGGAAACGCAATACGGGGGAAACGCAATACGGGGGAAACGCAATACGGGGGAAACGCAATACGGGGGAAACGCAATACGGGGGAAACGCAATACGGGGGAAACGCAATACGGGGGAAACGCAATACGGGGGAAACGCAATACGGGGGAAACGCAATACGGGGGAAACGCAATACGGGGGAAACGCAATACGGGGGAAACGCAATACGGGGGAAACGCAATACGGGGGAAACGCAATACGGGGGAAACGCAATACGGGGGAAACGCAATACGGGGGAAACGCAATACGGGGGAAACGCAATACGGGGGAAACGCAATACGGGGGAAACGCAATACGGGGGAAACGCAATACGGGGGAAACGCAATACGGGGGAAACGCAATACGGGGGAAACGCAATACGGGGGAAACGCAATACGGGGGAAACGCAATACGGGGGAAACGCAATAGGGGGAAACGCAATATGGGGAAACGCAATATGGGGAAACGCAATATGGGGAAACGCAATATGGGGAAACGCAAATGTGGGATACACGTAAATATGTGAAAAACGCAAATACGGGAAAAACATAAATACGGGAAAAACATAAATACGGGAAAAACATAAATACGGGAAAAACATAAATACGGGAAAAACATAAATACGGGAAAAACGCAAATATGGGAAAAAATCAAATATGGGAAAAACGCGAATATGGAAAAACGCAAATATGGAAAAACGCAAATATGGGAAAAACGCAAATATGGGGAAAACGTAAATATGAGAAAAACACAGATATGGAAAAACGTAAATATGTGAAGATCGCAAATATGGGAAAAACGCAAGTATGGGAAAAAAGGAAATATGGAAAAAAAGCAAAATATGGAAAAAAAGCAAAATATTTGAAAAACGCAAAATATGGGGAAAACGCAAAATATGTGGAAAAGTTAAAATGTGGGAAAAAGCAATAGTATGGGTAAAACGCAAACATCGGAGAAACGCGAATACTGGAAAAACGCAAATATTGGAAAAACGCAAATGTGGGAAAAACGCAAATATGGGACAAACGCAAATACGGGAAAAACGCAAATACGGGAAAAACGCAAATACGTGAAGAACTCAAATATGGGAAAAAATCAAATATGGGAAAAACGCAAATAGCTGAGAGCTACTTTGATCATTACGCCACTTGCTTCACTGGTCACTTGGTCACTTGGTTTACACTAAGAGCGTAACTCCACAATAATTTTGATAATTAAAATAAATTAGATCGAAAAGCAGTTTACAAAAGAAAAACCTCGAACTGGTTACTATCGTCTTACTATTAACCTGATGGGTCAAATAATTGTATAAGCACGTGGTACTGGTCTCACAAAGTACACCCCACGTGGTTTGAACATAAAGAAAAGTTGCTATATTGAAAAATATTGTTAAGACGAGACGTTAGAATCTCATGCACATTCGTATTTAAGATTGATGATCTTAGTTAGAGTTTCTGATCAACACGTGGATCCACTTTACTCACAAAGTAGTGACAAAGCAATTACTGCAAGTTATTCTGAAGTTGACACTCGAAACACACTGCGTTGCAATTTAAGGTAACATTAGATATTTTAGAGCAAAACCTTAAATAAAGGTGATTAAATTTTCAGTTAGGCTGAACTTAAGAAATCCATTGTCCTGCGGACTTAGCAGACACGCGCTTAGTCGGAGATCTTACCACTTCACACGCTCGCCGCGGGCAGACTGACCTGCGCTCCTACCGACGTGCTTCTCGATACCAAACGGAAGTGACCAGAGAGGCAGCTTCCAATACCAACATGACAAGGGACGGACAGAACCATACAAAGGATAGAAACCTCTTTGCTTTTAGAAAGCGTAGCTACCTGTTCCGACGTTGGTCCTACTGTTCTCTAGCAGACAGACTGGTCTGCTACCCTCAAGCATGCAACTAGAAATACATTTGCTCATTCATCCTCTCACACAGAAGGGAAGGGGGATGACAGTATCTTATCATATACAGTACATAAAAGAAAGTGGATGTAGGTTCCGTATGAGACATTGTGACATGAATAACCTGTGTTTTAAAGTGTAGTAGTGTGACAGATCGTTCTTGTTTATGTGTAAAAGTAACACGTTCCACTACTCAGTCTCCTCGCAGATAGTCAGAAACGCCACAATAAATTTAGAAGAGGAATTTATGCCGTAAATGACCACAGATTTAAGAAATTAACATGAAAGGAATCCAACAGAGGCCTTTCAACGTGAATATCGCAAATATGTGAAAATCGCAAATATTTGAAAATCGCAAATATGGGAAAAACGCAAATATGTGAAAAACACATATATGGAAAAAACGCAAATATAGGAAAAATGAAAATATGGGAAAAACGCAAATATGGGAAAACGCAAATAGCGGAAAAACGCAAATATGGGAAAAACGCAAATACGTAAAAATTGCAAGTATGGGGAAAATGGAAATATCAGAAAAAACGCATATATGGGAAAAACGCAAATATGGGAAAAACACGGCTTTGGCAAAACGCAAATATGGGAAAAAACGCAACTTTGGGAAAAGGCAATTCCGGGAAAAAACGCAAATAAAAGAAAAACACAAATACGGGAAAAACTCAATATGATAAAAACGCAAATATGTGAGGAACGAAAATATGGGAAAAACGCAAATACAGGAAAAACACAAATACGGGAAAAACGCAAATACGGGAAAAAATCAAATATGGGAAAAACGCAAATATGGGAAAAACGCAAATATGGGAAAAACGCAAATATGGGAAAAATACAAATACAGGAAAAACGCAAATATGGGAAAAACGCAAATATCGGAAAAACGCAAATATGGGAGAAACGCAGATTTGGCAAAAACGCAAATATGGGAAAACGCAAATATGGGAAAAACGCAAATATGGGAAAAATACAAATATAAGATAACGCAAATATGGGAAAAAGCAAATATGGCAGAGAGAAAGGAGGGGCACAACTTGAGTAAAAGAAGGAATCGTTTGGTAGCATAGGTTCATGAGTAATGGAAAAACTCAAGATGGGAAAATAGAATTTTGTGGCACACCTTGACTAGAAGAAGGAAACGGTTGGTAGGATGGATTCAAGAGATATGGGAAAAATGCAAATATGTGAAAATCGCAAATATGCAATAAACGACAATATGTGAAAATCGGAAATTTGTGAAAATCGCAAATATGTGAAAAACGCAAATTTGTGAAAATCGCTTGTATGGGAAAAACGCAAATATGCGAAAAACGCAAATATGGGAAGAAAAGCAAATATGGGAAAAACGCAAATACGGGAAAAACTCAAATACGGGAAAAACACAGATATGGGAAAACTGCAGATTTTGGAAAAACGTAAATATGGGAAAAAGGCAAATATGGGAAATATGCAAATATGGGAAAAACGCATATATGTGAAAAACGCAAATATGGGAGAGATGTAAATATGGGAAAAATGCAAATATGGGAAAAACGCAGAGTTGGGATAAATGCAAATATGGGAAGAACGCAAATATGGGAAAATCGCAGATATGAGAAAACCCAAATACGGGAAAAACTCAAATATGGGAAAAACGCAAATATGGGAAAAACGCAAATATGGGAAAAACGCAGATATGGGAAAAACGCAAATATGGGAAAAAATTAGATATGGGAAAAACGCAAGTATGGGAAAAACGCAAATATGGGAAGAACACAGATATTGGAAAACAAACAAATATGGGAAAAATGCAAATATGCGAAAGAATGCAAAAATGGGAAAGAACGCTAATATGTGAAAAAACGCAAATATGGGATAAACGCAAATAGGGGAAAAACGCAAATATGGGAAAAACGCAAATATGGGAAAACACAAATATCGGAATAACACAAATGTGGGAAAAACGAAAATATGACAAGGAAAGCAAATATGGGAAAAATTCAAATAAGGGAAAAACTGAAATATGGGAAAAAAGCAAATATAAGAAAATCTCAAATATGGGAATAACACAAATATGGGAATAACGGAAATATGAGATTAATGCAGATATGATAAAAACGCAAAAAAATGGGAAAACCGCAAATATGTGAAAGAATGCAAATATGGAAAAAATGTAACCATGGGAAAGATGCTAATATGGGAAAAACGCTAATATCGTACAAACGCAAATATGGGAAAAACGTAAATATGGGAAAAATGCAAATATGGGAGAAATGCAAATATGTGAAAAGCAAATATGGGAAAGACGTAAATATGGGAAAATGCAAATATGGGAATAACGCTGAGTTGGGATAAATGCAAATATGTGAAGAACGCAAATATGGGAAAATCGCAGATATGAGAAAACCCAAATATGGGAATAACTCAAATATGGGAAAAACGCAAATATGGGAAAATCGCAAATATGGGAAAAACGCAGATATGGGAAAAACGAAAAAAATATGGGAAAAATGCAAATATGTGAAAGAATGCAAATATGGGAAAAAACGCTAATATGTGAAAAAACGAAAATATGGGATAAACGCAAATATGGGAAAAACGCAAACACGGGAGAAACGCAAATATGGGAAAAACGAAAATATCGGAATAATGCAAATGTGGGAAAAACGCAAATATGAGAATAACGCAAATACGGGAAAAACGCATATATGGGAAGAAGGCAAATATGGGTAAAAATCAAATATGGGAAAAACGCAAATATGGGAAAAACGCAAATATGGGAAGAATGCAAATTTGGGAAAAACGCAAATACGGGAAAAATTCAAATATGCGAAAAACGCAAATATGGGAAAAACGCAAATATGGAAAAGAAACGCAAATATGGAATAAATGCAAATAAGGGAAAAATTCAAATATGGGAAAAACACAAATATAAGACAAACACAAATATGGGAAAAACTCTAATATGGGAAAAACTCAAATATGGGAAAAACGCAAATATTAGAAAAACGCAAATATGGGAAAAACGCAAATATGTGAAAGAACGCAAATATGGAAGAAACGCAAACATGGGAAAAACGCTAATATGGGAAAAACGCAAGTGTGGGAAAAACATAAATGTGGGAGAAACGCAAATACAGGAACAACGCAAAAACGGGAAGATCGCAAATATGGGACAAAATCAAATATTGGAAAAACGCAAATATGGGAAAAACACAAATATGGAAAAACGTAAATATGGGAAAAACGCAAATATGGGAAAAACGGAAATATGGAAAAACGCAAATATCGTAAAAACGCAAAAACGGGAAAAACGCAAATATGGGAAAAACGCAAGTATGGGGAAAACGCAAATGTGGGAAAAACGCAAATATAAGGAAAACGCAAATGTGGGAAAAACGCAAATATGGCAAACACGTAAATGTGGGAAAAACGCAGATATGGGATAAACGCAGATATGGGTAAAACGCAAATAAGGGAAGAAACACAAATATGGGAAAAACGCAAATAAGGGAAAACCTCAAATACGGGAAAAACGTAAATATTGGAAAAACTCAAATATGGAGAAAACATAAATATGGGAATAACGCAAATATGGGAAAAACGCAAATGTGGAAAAAACATAAATATGGGAAAAACGTGTAATGTGTCAGGCAAATCCAACACCTTATATGAAAACCCTGACATGATAAGCAAATCCAGTACTATGTCACATAGCTCCAAATAAATCGTGTCATAAAATTAACCAAAGTAATACGAGTAACGAGTGAGCAAATGGAATACCACAGACTAACACAAGAATGTCTAAATGCATGTCATACCTTCCCACCGTGAGACCGACGCAATTCCGAGGGGAAAAACGAGGACAGAAGCCGAGAGCGGAACCGTGTTAAGCTAGAAGACCCTACGACAATGGATGGAGTGAACACCCACGTCGCTAGCCTACCGCTAAGTCTACGACCCGCTCGTTTTAGCGTGAGGCTTTTTCGCGTCTCTGTTACGTCAAGGACCACCCCCAGCCCATGTTAAAAGCTAGAGCCCTCCAGAAAAACAGTATAGATCTTACGATAACACAAAAAGGGCCACTACCACCCGCAAGTTTTAGCGTGAGACATTTTCGCGTCTCAGGTATGTCAAGGACCACCCCCATCCCATGTTAAAAGATAGAGCCCTCCAGAAGAACAGTATAGATCTTACGATAACGCTAAAAGGACCACACCAGCCGCAGGTTATAGCGTGAGAGTTTTTAGCGTCTCTGTTACGTTGCAAACTTTAAAAACATTGCCCCACCACGAAAAGTATAACGTTTCTCATTGGATAGACAGAATTTTTGTAGGCGGAGCTTAAGGTTAACATTGACACCCTGATTGGTCAGATGAAAACATAGCCAGATAGTTTTTTTAAACTAACTTCGGTAAATTGTAGTAAGGAGAAGTTAGAGGAGAGTGAGTTCCGAGACGGCGAGCTGGATGGCTGGTGCGCCACGCGCTGTCGCCCTGACGCTGCCTAAACACCGACAAGGTAATGAACGCACGTGATGCCGCATTTTTGAGCGCATAAAGCTTCACTCAGAACTGCAGAAGACTCATCTGTTACACCCCTTTTTGCGTAATACTGGTGTCGATCGTTAATTAAAACTAATGGTGTTCACATTTTACACTTGAAGTAAAGATCTGAAACGCGATGATTGTTCTGTTTTACAGTTATTGAGAAGCCACATCAGCCACTGTAATTTACGACAGGTTAGATTACGGGAAAACACAAATATGAGAAAAACTCAAACATGGGAAAAACACAGTATGCGAATAACCCAAATATGGGAAAAACCCAGATATGGGTAAAACGCAAAAAATATGGGAAAAACGCAAACATGAAAAAAACAACACAAATATGGAAAAAAACGCAAACATGGGACAAACGCAAATACGGGAAAAACGCAAATACGGGAAGAACGCAAATATGGGAAAAAATCAAATATGGGAAAAACACAAATATGGGAAAAACGCAAATATGGGAAAAACGCAGATATGGGAAAAACGCAAATATTTGAAGAAACGCAAATATGGGAAAAACACAAATAAGGGAAAAACACAAATACGGGAAAAACACAGATATGGGAAAAACTTAAATATGGGAAAAACACAGTACGGGAAAAACACAAATATGGGAAAAACCCGATATAGGAAAAACGCAAAAAATATGGGAAAAACGCAAGTATGTGAAAAAACGCAAATATTGGAAGAACGCAAATATGGGAAAAACGCAGATATGGGGAAAACACAAAGTTTGTAAAAACGCAAATATGGGAAAAACGCAAAATTGTTTCAGATGGCTCTGAGCACTATGGGACTTGACATCTATAGTCATCAGTCCCCTAGAACTTAGAACTACTTAAACCTAACTAACCTAAGTATATCACACAACACCCAGCCAACACGAGGCAGAGAAAATTACTAACCCCGCCGGGAATCAAACCCGTTAACCTGGGCGTGGGAATGCATGAACGCTACCACACGACCACGAGATACGGGTGGGAAAAAGGCAGATATGGGAAAAACGCAAATAAGGGAAAAACACAAATACCAGAAACACGCAAATATGGGAAAAACGCAGTATGGGAATAACGCAAATATGGGAAAAACCGAGATATGGGAAAAACGCGAATATGGGTAAAACGCAAATATGGTAAAAACGCAAATATGGGAAAACGCAACTATGGGAAAAAAGCAATGTGGGAAAAACGCAAATGTGGGATATACGCAGATATGTGAAAAACGCAAGTACGGGAAAAACATAAATACGGGAAAAACGCAAATATGGGAAAAAATCAAATATGGAAAAAACGCAAATACGGGAAAAACGCAAATATGTGAGAGAATGCAATTTTAGAAAAAAACGCAAACTTCGGAAAAACGCGAATATGAGAAAAACGCAAATATCGTAAAACGCAAATATGGGAAAAACCCATATATGGGAAAAACGCAAATGTGGGAAAAAAGGAAATGTGTGAAAAACGCAATTGCGCGAAAAACACAAATACGGGAAAAACGCAAATTTGGGCAAAAATCAAATATGGCAAAAACGCAAATATGGGATATACGAAAATATGGGAAAAACGCAAATATGAGAAAAAAGCAGATATGGGAAAAACGCAAATATTTGAAGAAACGCAAATATGGGGAAAACGCAAATAAGGGTAAGACACAAATACCAGAAAAACGCAAATATGGGAAAAACACAGTATGGGAAAACGCAAAAATGGGAAAAACCCAGATATGGGAAAAACGGAAAAAATATGGGAAAAACGCAAATATGTGAGAGAACGAAAATTTGGAAAAAAGCGCAAAATTGGGAAAAACGCAAATATGGGGAAAACGCAAATATGGTAAAAACGCAAATATGAAAAAAACGCAACTATGGGAAACATGCAATATGGGAAAAACGCAAATGTGAGATATAAGGAAATATGTGAAAAACGCAAATACGGGAAAAACATAAATACGGGAAAAACGCAAATATGTGAAAAAATAAAATATGAGAAAAACGCAAATATGGGGAAAAAAGCAAAATATTTGAAAAACGCAAAATATGGGAAAAACGCAAAATATGGGGAAAATATAAAAGGTGTAAAAAAGCAAAAATATGGGAAAAACGCAAATATCGGAAAAACACGAATATTGGAAAAACGCAAATATTGGAAAAACACAAATGTGGGAAAAACGCAAATATAGGACAAACAAAAATACATGAAAAACGCAAATACTTGAAAAAATGAAATATGGGAGAAACGCAAATATGCGATAAACCCAAATATTTGGGAAAAACGCAAATATGGGAAAAACGCAGATATGGGAAAAAAGCAAATATTTGAAGAAATACAAATATGGGAAAAACGCAAATAAGGGAAAAACACAAATACCAGATAAACGCAAATATGGGAAAAACTCAAAGTTGGTAAAAACACAGTATGGGAATAACGCAAATTTGGGAAAAACCAAGATATGGGAAAAACGCAAAAAAAATGAAAAACGCAAATATGTGAGAGAACGCAAATTTCGAAAAAAAGGCAAACGTGGGAAAAACGCGAATATGGGGAAACGCAAATATGGTAAAAACGCAAATATGAAAAAAACGCAACTATGGGAAACATGCACTATGGGAAAAACGCAAATGTGGGATATAAGCAAATATGTGAAAAACGCAAATACGGGGAAGACATAAATACGGGAAAACATAAATACGGGATAAACGCAAATATGGGAAAAACGCAGATATGGGAAATACGCAAATATAGGAAAAACGCAGTTCTGGGATAAACGCAAATATCGAAAAAACGCAGATATGCGAAAAACGCAAATACGGGAATAACTCAAATATGGGAAAAACGCAACTATAGGAAAAACTCAAGTATCGGAAAAACGCAAATATGGGAAAAACGCATATACGGGAAAAACATAAATACGGGAAAAACGCATATATGGGAAAAAATCAAATATGGGAATATCGCAAATATGGAAAATAACACAAATATGGGAAAAACGAAAATATGGGAAAATCATAAATATGAGGAAAACACAGATATGGGAAAAACGTAAATATCGGAAGATCGCAAATATGGGAAAAACGCAAATATGGGAAAAAATCAAAATATTTGATAAACGCAAATGTGGGATATACGAAAATATGTGAAAAACGCAAAATGAGGGAAAAACGCAAAATATGGGGAAAAGTTAAAATGTGGGAAAAAGCAAAATATGGGAAAAACGCAAATATCGGAAAAACGCGAATTTTGGAAAATCGCAATTAATTGAAAAACGCAAATGTGGGAATAACGGAAATATGGGACACGCAAATATGAGAAAAACGCTGATATGGGAAATACGCAAATATAGGAAAAACGCAGTTTTGGGATAAACGCAAATATCGAAAAAACGCAGATATGCGTTAAACGCAAATATGGGAATAACTCAAATATGGGAAAAACGCAACTATAGGAAAAACTCAAGTATCGTAAAAACGCAAATATGGGAAAAACGCATATACGGGAAAAACATAAATACGGGAAAAACGCAAATATGGGAAAAAATCAATATGGGAATATCGCAAATATGGGAAAAACGCAGATATGGGAAAAACGAAAATATGGGAAAACCATAAATATGAGGAAAACGCAGATATGGGAAAAACGTAAATATGGGAAGATCGCAAAAATGGGAAAAACGAAAAAATTGGAAAAATGCAAATATGGGAAAAACGCAAATATGGGAAAAAAGCAAAATATTTGAAAAACGCAAAATATGGGAAAAACGCAAATATGGGAAGAACGCAAATATGGGAAAAAATCAAATATGGGAAAAACGCAAATATGGGATAACGCCAATATGGAAAAAACGCAAATATGGGAGAAACGCAGATATGGGAAAAATGCAAATATTTGAAGAAACGCAAATATGGGAAAAACGCAAATAAGGGTAAAACACAAATACCAGAAAAACGCAAATATGGGAAAAACTCAAATATGGGAAAAACACAGTATGGGAATAATGCAAATATGAGAAAAACTCAGATTTGGGAAAAACGCAAAAAACATGGGGAAAACGCAAGTATGTGGGAGAACGCAAATTTGGAAAAAAACGCAAACTTGTTATAAACGCGAATATGGGGAAAACGCAAATATGGTAAAAACGCAACTATGGGAAAAACGCAATATGGGAAAAACGCAAATGTGGTATATACGCAAATATGTGAAAAACGCAAATACAGGAAACACATAAATACGGGAAAAGCGCAAATATGGGAAAAAATCAAATATGGGAAAAACGCAAATATGGAAAAAACGCAAATATGGGAAAAACGCAAATATGGGAAAAATTAAACATGGGAAAAACGCAAATATGGGAAAAATGCAAATATGGGAAAAATGCAAATATGGGAAAAACGCAAATATGTGAAAAAAGCAAAATATTGGAAAAACGCAAAATATGGGAAAAACGCAAAATATGCGGAAAAGTTAAAATGTGGGAAAAAGCAAAAAATGGTAAAAACGCAAATATCGGAAAAACGCGAATATTGGAAAAACACAAATATGGGACAAACGCAAATACGGGCAAAACGCAAATATGGGAAGAACGCAAATATGGGAAAAAATCAAATATGGGGAAAAATCAAATATGGAAAAAACGCATATATGGAAAAAACGCAAATATGGAAAAAACACAAATATGAAAAAACGCAAATATGGAAAAAACGCAAATATGCAAAAAACGCAAATATGGAAAAAACGCAAATATGGGAAAAACGCAAATATGGGAAAAACGCAAATATGGGAAAGACGTAAATATGAGAAAAACGAAGATATGGAAAAACGTAAATATGGGAAAATCGCAAATATGGGAAAAACGCAAATATGGGAAAAAAAGCAAAATATTTGAAAAACGCAAAATATGGGAAAAACTCAAAATATGGGGAAAAGTTAAAATGTGGTTAAAAAGCAAAAATATGGGAAAAACGCAAATATCGGAAAAATGCGAATATTGGAAAAACGCAAATAATGGAAAAACGCAAATGTGGGAAAAACGCAAATATGGGACAAACGCAAATACATGAAAAACACAAATATGGGAAGAACGCAAATATGGCAAAAAATGAAATATGGGAAAAACGCAAATATGGGATAAACCCAAATATAGGACAACGCAAATATGGAAAAAACGCAGATATGGCAAAAAGGTAAATATTTGATAAATGCAAATATGGGAAAAACGCAAATAAGGCAAAACCACAAATACCAGATAAACGCAAATATGGGAAAAACGCAAATATGAAAAAAACGCAACTATGGGAAACATGCACTATGGGAAAAACGCAAATGTGGGATATAAGCAAATATGTGAAAAACGCAAATACGGGGAAGACATAAATACGGGAAAACATAAATACGGGATAAACGCAAATATGGGAAAAACGCAGATATGGGAAATACGCAAATATAGGAAAAACGCAGTTCTGGGATAAACGCAAATATCGAAAAAACGCAGATATGCGAAAAACGCAAATACGGGAATAACTCAAATATGGGAAAAACGCAACTATAGGAAAAACTCAAGTATCGGAAAAACGCAAATATGGGAAAAACGCATATACGGGAAAAACATAAATACGGGAAAAACGCATATATGGGAAAAAATCAAATATGGGAATATCGCAAATATGGAAAATAACACAAATATGGGAAAAACGAAAATATGGGAAAATCATAAATATGAGGAAAACACAGATATGGGAAAAACGTAAATATCGGAAGATCGCAAATATGGGAAAAACGCAAATATGGGAAAAAATCAAAATATTTGATAAACGCAAATGTGGGATATACGAAAATATGTGAAAAACGCAAAATGAGGGAAAAACGCAAAATATGGGGAAAAGTTAAAATGTGGGAAAAAGCAAAATATGGGAAAAACGCAAATATCGGAAAAACGCGAATTTTGGAAAATCGCAATTAATTGAAAAACGCAAATGTGGGAATAACGGAAATATGGGACACGCAAATATGAGAAAAACGCTGATATGGGAAATACGCAAATATAGGAAAAACGCAGTTTTGGGATAAACGCAAATATCGAAAAAACGCAGATATGCGTTAAACGCAAATATGGGAATAACTCAAATATGGGAAAAACGCAACTATAGGAAAAACTCAAGTATCGTAAAAACGCAAATATGGGAAAAACGCATATACGGGAAAAACATAAATACGGGAAAAACGCAAATATGGGAAAAAATCAATATGGGAATATCGCAAATATGGGAAAAACGCAGATATGGGAAAAACGAAAATATGGGAAAACCATAAATATGAGGAAAACGCAGATATGGGAAAAACGTAAATATGGGAAGATCGCAAAAATGGGAAAAACGAAAAAATTGGAAAAATGCAAATATGGGAAAAACGCAAATATGGGAAAAAAGCAAAATATTTGAAAAACGCAAAATATGGGAAAAACGCAAATATGGGAAGAACGCAAATATGGGAAAAAATCAAATATGGGAAAAACGCAAATATGGGATAACGCCAATATGGAAAAAACGCAAATATGGGAGAAACGCAGATATGGGAAAAATGCAAATATTTGAAGAAACGCAAATATGGGAAAAACGCAAATAAGGGTAAAACACAAATACCAGAAAAACGCAAATATGGGAAAAACTCAAATATGGGAAAAACACAGTATGGGAATAATGCAAATATGAGAAAAACTCAGATTTGGGAAAAACGCAAATAACATGGGGAAAACGCAAGTATGTGGGAGAACGCAAATTTGGAAAAAAACGCAAACTTGTTATAAACGCGAATATGGGGAAAACGCAAATATGGTAAAAACGCAACTATGGGAAAAACGCAATATGGGAAAAACGCAAATGTGGTATATACGCAAATATGTGAAAAACGCAAATACAGGAAACACATAAATACGGGAAAAGCGCAAATATGGGAAAAAATCAAATATGGGAAAAACGCAAATATGGAAAAAACGCAAATATGGGAAAAACGCAAATATGGGAAAAATTAAACATGGGAAAAACGCAAATATGGGAAAAATGCAAATATGGGAAAAATGCAAATATGGGAAAAACGCAAATATGTGAAAAAAGCAAAATATTGGAAAAACGCAAAATATGGGAAAAACGCAAAATATGCGGAAAAGTTAAAATGTGGGAAAAAGCAAAAAATGGTAAAAACGCAAATATCGGAAAAACGCGAATATTGGAAAAACACAAATATCGGACAAACGCAAATACGGGCAAAACGCAAATATGGGAAGAACGCAAATATGGGAAAAAATCAAATATGGGGAAAAATCAAATATGGAAAAAACGCATATATGGAAAAAACGCAAATATGGAAAAAACACAAATATGAAAAAACGCAAATATGGAAAAAACGCAAATATGCAAAAAACGCAAATATGGAAAAAACGCAAATATGGGAAAAACGCAAATATGGGAAAAACGCAAATATGGGAAAAACGTAAATATGAGAAAAACGAAGATATGGAAAAACGTAAATATGGGAAAATCGCAAATATGGGAAAAACGCAAATATGGGAAAAAAAGCAAAATATTTGAAAAACGCAAAATATGGGAAAAACTCAAAATATGGGGAAAAGTTAAAATGTGGTTAAAAAGCAAAAATATGGGAAAAACGCAAATATCGGAAAAATGCGAATATTGGAAAAACGCAAATAATGGAAAAACGCAAATGTGGGAAAAACGCAAATATGGGACAAACGCAAATACATGAAAAACACAAATATGGGAAGAACGCAAATATGGCAAAAAATGAAATATGGTAAAAACGCAAATATGGGATAAACCCAAATATAGGACAACGCAAATATGGAAAAAACGCAGATATGGCAAAAAGGTAAATATTTGATAAATGCAAATATGGGAAAAACGCAAATAAGGCAAAACCACAAATACCAGATAAACGCAAATATGGGAAAATCTCAAAGTTGGTAAAAACACAGTATGGGAATAACGCAAAAATGGGAAAAACCCAGATATGGGAAAAATGCAAAAAATATGGAAAAAACGCAAATATGTGAGAGAACGCAAATTTGGAAAAAATGCAAACTTGGGAAAAACGCGAGTATGGGGAAAACGCAAATATGGTAAAAACGCAATTTTCGGAAAAACGCAACTATGGGAAAAACGCAATATGGGAAAAACGCATATGTGGGATATACGCAAATATGTGAAAAACGCAAATACAGGAAACACATAAATACGGGAAAAGCGCAAATATGGGAAAAAATCAAATATGGGAAAAACGCAAATATGGAAAAAACGCAAATATGGGAAAAACGCACATATGGGAAAAATGTAAACATGGGAAAAACGCAAATATGGGGAAAATGCAAATATGGGAAAAATGCAAATATGGGAAAACGCAAATATGGGAAAAAAGCAAAATATTGGAAAAACGCAAAATATGGGAAAAACGCAAAATATGCGGAAAAGTTAAATTGTGGGAAAAAGCAAAAAATGGTAAAAACGCAAATATCGGAAAAACGCGAATATTGGAAAAACACAAATATGGGACAAACGCAAATACGGGAAAAACGCAAATATGGGAAGAATGCAAACATGGGAAAAAATCAAATATGGGAAAAAATCAAATATGGAAAAAACGCAAATATGGAAGAAACGCAAGTATGGGAAGAACGCAAATATGGGAAGAACGCAAATATGGGAAAAACGCAAATATGGAAAAAATGCAAATATGGAAAAAACGCAAATATGGGAAGAACGCAAATATGGGAAGAACGCAAATATGGGAAAAACGCAAATATGGGAAAAACGCAAATATGGGAAAAACGCAAATATGGGACAAACGTAAATATGAGAAAAACGAAGATATGGAAAAACGTAAATATGGGAAGATCGCAAATATGGGAAAAACGCAAATATGGGAAAAAAGCAAAATATTTGAAAAACGCAAAATATGGGAAAAACGCAAAATATGGGGAAAAGTTAAAATGTGGTTAAAAACCAAAAATATGGGAAAAATGCAAATATCGGAAAAACGCGAATATTGGAAAAACGCAAATATTGGAAAAACGCAAATGTGGGAAAAACGCAAATATGGGACAAACGCAAATACATGAATAACGCAAATACGGGAAGAACGCAAATATGGGGAAAAATTAAAAATGGGAAAAACGCAAATATGGGATAAACCCAAATATGGGACAAACGCAAATATGGGAAAAACGCAGATATGGCAAAAAGGCAAATATTTGAAGAATTGCAAATATGGGAAAAACGCAAATAAGGCAAAACCACAAATACCAGATAAACGCAAATATGAGAAAAACTCAAAGTTGGTAAAAACACAGTATGGGAATAACGCAAATTTGGGAAAAACCCAAATATGGGAAAAACGCAAAAAATATGGAAAAAACGTAAATATGTGAGAGAACGCAAATTTGGAAAAAAACGCCAACGTGGGGAAAACGCGAATATGGGGAAAACGCAAATTTGGTAAAAACGCAAATTTGAAAAAAACGCAACTATGGGAAACATGCAATATGGGAAAAACGCAAGTGTGGGATATAAGCAAATATGTGAAAAACGCAATACAGGAAAAACATAAATACGGGAAATACGCAAATATGGAAAAAACGCATATATGGGAAATACGCAAATATAGGAAAAACGCAGTTTTGGGATAAACGCAAATATGGTTAAAACGCAGTATGCGAAGAACGCAAATACGGGAAAAACTCAAATATGGGAAAAACACAACTATAGGAAAAACGCAAATATCGGAAAAACGCAAATATGGGAAAAACGCATATATAGGAAAAACATAAATACGGGAAGAACGTATAATGGGAAAAAATCAAATATGGGAATATAGCAAATATGGGAAAAACGCAAATATGGGAAAAACGAAAAAATGGGAAAATCGCAAATATGGGAAAAACGCAAATATGGGAAAAAATCAAAATATTTGATAAATGCAAAATACGGGAAAAACGCAAAATATGGGGAAAAGTTAAAATGTGGGAAAAAGCAAAAATATGGGAAAAACGCAAATATCGGAAAAACGCGAATATTGGAAAAACGCAAATATTGGAAAAACGCAAATGTGGGAAAAACGGAAATATGGGACACGCAAATATGAGAAAAACGCAAATACGGGAAGAACGCAAATATGGGAAAAAATCAAATATGGGAAAAACGCAAATATGAGATAAACGCAAATATGGGAAAATACAAATACCAGAAAAACGCAAATATGGGAAAAAGCCAAATATGGGAAAAACACAGTATTGGATTAACGCAAAGATGGGAAACACCCAGATATGGGAAAAACGGAAAAAATATTGGAAAAATGCAAATATGTGAGAGAACGCAAAATTTGGAAAAGAACTCAAACTTGGGAAAAACGCGAATATGGGGAAAACGCAAATACGGTTAAAACGCAAATATGGGAAAAACGCAACTATGGGAAATAGGCAATATGGGAAAAACGCATATGTGGGAAATACGGGAATATGTGAAAAACGCAAATACGGGAAAAACATAAATACGGGAAAAACATAAATAAGGGAAAAGGCAAATATGGGAAAAAATCAAATATGAAAAAAACGCAAATATGGGAAAAACGCAAAAATGGGAAAAACGCAAATATGGGAAAACGTAAATATGGGAAAAACGCAAATATAAGAAAAGAACAAATATGGCAAAAACGCAAATATGGGAAAAACGCCAAAACGGGAAAAACGCAAATATGGGAAAAATGCAAATTTGGGAAAAACGCAAATATGGGAAAAAGCAAAATATTTGAAAAACGCAAATATGGGAAAAACGCAAATGTGGGAAGAACGCAAATATGGGAAAAAATCAAATATGGGAAAAACGCGAATATGGGATAAATGCAAATATGGAAAAAACGCAAATATGGGAGAAATGCAGATATGGGAAAAATGCAAATATTTGAAGAAACGCAAATATGGGAAAAACGCAAATAAGGGTAAAACACAAATACCAGAAAAACGCAAATATGGGAAAAACTCAAATATGGAAAAACACAGTATGGTAATAACGCAAATATGAGAAAAACTCAGATATGGGAAAAACGAAAAAAATATGGGGAAAACGCAAATATGTGGGAGAACGCAAATTTGGAAAAAAACGCAAACTTGTTATAAACGCGAATATGGGGAAAACGCAAATATGGTAAAAACGCAACTATGGGAAAAACGCAATATGGGAAAAAGGCAAATGTGGTATATACGCAAATATGTGAAAAACGCAAATACAGGAAACACATAAATACGGGAAAAGCGCAAATATGGGAAAAAATCAAATATGGGAAAAACGCAAATATGGAAAAAACGCAAATATGGGAAAAACGCAAATATGGGAAAAATTAAACATGGGAAAAACGCAAATATGGGAAAAATGCAAATATGGGAAAAATGCAAATATGGGAAAAACGCAAATATGTGAAAAAAGCAAAATATATGAAAAACGCAAAATATGGGAAAAACGCAAAATATGCGGAAAAGTTAAAATGTGGGAAAAAGCAAAGAATGGTAAAAACGCAAATATCGGAAAAATGCGAGTATGGAATAATGCAAATATTGGAAAAACGCAAATGTGGGACAAACCCAAATATGGGACAAACGCAAATACGGGAAAAACGCAAATACGGGAAGAACGTAAATATGGGAAAAAATCAGATATGGGAAAAACGCAAATATGGGATACACGCAAATATAGGAAATACACAAATATGGGAAATATGCAAATATGTGAAAAACGCAAATATGGGAGAAACACAAATATGAGAAAAACGCAGATATGGGAAAACGTAGATATGGGAAAAATGCAAATATTTGAAGAAACGCAATATGAGAAAAACGCAAATAAGGGAAAAACACAAATACAAGAAAAACGCAAATATGGGAAAAACTCAAATATGGGAAAAACACAGTATGGGAATAAAGCAAATATGGGAAAAACGCAAATATGGGAAAATGCATATATGGAAAAAACGCAAATATGGGAAAACGCAAATATCGGAAAAACGCAAATATAGGAAAACGCGGATATAGGAATAATGCAGATATGGGAAGAAACACAAATATTGGAAAAACGCAAATAAGGGAAAAACTGAGATATGGGAAAAACACAAATATAAGAAAAACTCGAATATGTGAAAAACACAAATATTGGATTAACGGCATTATGGGATTAATGCAGATATGGGAAAAAAGAAAAAATATGGGAAAACCTGCAAATATGTGAAAGAATGCAAATATGGAATAAAACGCTACCATGGGAAAAACGCAAGTATGGGAAAAACGCATATATCGTACAAACGCAATTATGGGAAAAACGCAAATATTGGAAAAATGCAAATATGGGAGAAACGCAAATATGTGAAAAACACAAATATGGGAAAGACGTAAATATGGGAAAAATGGAAATATGGGAAAAACGCAGAATTGGGATAAACGCAAATATGGAAAAAACGCAGATATGGGAAAAACGCAAATATGGGAAAAACTCAAAGATGGGAAAAACGCAACTATGGGAAAAACGCAAATATCGGAAAAACGGAAATATGGGAAAAACGCATATATGGGAAAAACGCAAATGTGGGAAAAAAGCAAATATCTGAAAACCGCTTATACGCGAAAAACACAAATACGGGAAAAACGCAAATTTGGGCAAAAATCAAATATGGCAAAAACGCAAATATGGGAAAAACGCAAATATGGGAAAAACGTAAGTATAGAACAGACACAAAAACGGGATAAAACGCAAATATATGAAAAACGCAAACATGGGAAAAACGTAAATATTTGAAAAACGCAAATATGGGACAAATCAAATTTGGGAAAACACAAATATGGGAAGAACATAATTATGGGAAATACGCAAATATGGGAAATACGCAAATATGGGAAATATGCAAATATGTGAAAAACGCAAATATGGGAGAAACGCAAATATGAGAAAAACGCAGATATGGGAAAAACGTAAATATGGGATATCGCAAATATGGGAACAACGCAAATATTGTAAAAAAGCAAAATACTTGAAAAACGCAAAATATGGGAAAAACGAAAAATATGGGGAAAAGTTAAAATGTGGGAAAAAGCAAAAAAATGGAGAAACGCAAATATCGGAAAAACGCGAATATTGGAAAAACACAAATATTGCAAAAACGCAAACGTAGGAAAAACGCAAATATGGGACAAACGCTAATGTGGGAAAAATGCAAATACGGGAAGAACTCAAATATGGGAAAAACTCAAATATGGGAAAAACACAAATATGGGATAAATGCAACTATGGGAAAAACGCAAATATGGGAAAAACGCAGATATGGGAAAAACGCAAATATTTGAAGAAACGCAAATATGGGAAAAACGCAAATATGGGAAAAACACAGTGTGGGAATAACGAAAATATGGGAAAAACCCAGATATGGGAAAGATGGAAAAAATATGGAAAAAACGCAAATATGTGAGAGAACGGAAATTTGGAAAACAACGCTAACTTGGGAAAAACGCGAATATGGGGAAAATGCAAATGTGGTAATAACGCAAATATGGGAAAAACGCAACTATGGGAAAAACGCAATATGGGAAAAACGCAAATGTGGGATATACGCAAATATGTGAAAAACGCAAATACGGGAAAAACATAAATATGGGAAAAACGCAAATATAGGAAAAAATCAAATATGGGAAATACGCAAATATGGAAAAAACGCAAATATGGAAAAAACGCAGATATGGGAAAAACGCAAATACGGGAAAAACTCAAATATGGGAAAAACGCAACTATGGGAAAAACGCAAATATCGGAAAAACGCAAATATGGGACAAACGCATATATGGGAAAAACGCAAATGTGGGAAAAAAGCAAATATGTGAAAAACGCAAATACGAGAAAAACACAAATACGGGAAAAACGCAAATTTGGGCAAAAATCAAATATGGCAAAAACGCAAATATGGGAAAAACGCAATTATGGGAAAAACGTAAGTATAGAAGAGACGCAAATATGGGATAAAACGCAAATATGTGAAAAACGCAATTATGGGAAAAACGTAAATATGTGAAAAACGCAAATATGGGAAAAAATCAAATACCGGAAAAACGCAGATATGGGAAAAACGCAAATATCGGAATAACGCAAATGTGGGAAAAACGCAAAGATTTGGAAAACGCAAACACTGGAAAAACGGAAATACAGGAAGATCGCAAATACGGGAAGCACTCAAATATGGGAAAAAATCAAATATGGGAAAATCGCAAATATGGGATAAACGCAAATATGGGAAAAACGCAAATATGGAAAAACGCAGATATGGGAAAAACGCAAATACGGGAAAAACTCAAATATGGGAAAAACGCAACTATGGGAAAAACGCAAATATCGGAAAAACGCAAATATGGGACAAACGCATATATGGGAAAAACGCAAATGTGGGAAAAAAGCAAATATGTGAAAAACGCAAATACGAGAAAAACACAAATACGGGAAAAACGCAAATTTGGGCAAAAATCAAATATGGCAAAAACGCAAATATGGGAAAAACGCAATTATGGGAAAAACGTAAGTATAGAACAGACGCAAATATGGGATAAAACGCAAATATGTGAAAAACGCAATTATGGGAAAAACGTAAATATGTGAAAAACGCAAATATGGGAAAAAATCAAATACCGGTAAAACGCAGATATGGGAAAAACGCAAATATCGGAATAACGCAAATGTGGGAAAATGCAAAGATTTAGAAAACGCAAATACTGGAAAAACGGAAATACAGGAAGATCGCAAATATCAGAAAAAATCAAATATGAGAAAAACACAAATATGGGAAAAACGCAAATATGGGAAAAACGCAAACATGGGAAAAACGCAAAAATAGTTCAAGTGTCTCTGAGCACTATGGGATTTATAATCTATGGTCATCAGTCCCCTACAACTTAGTACTACTTAAACCTAACTAACCTAAGTACATAACACAACACCCAGCCATCACGAGGCAGAGAAAATCCATGACCCTGCCGGGAATCGAACCCGGGAACCTGGGCGTTGGAAGCGTGAACGCTACCACACTACCACGAGATGCGGGTGGGAAAAACGCAAATATGGGAATCACGCAAATATGGGAAGAAACGCAAATATGGGAAAAACGCAAATACAGGAAAAACGCAATATGGGAAAAAGGCAAATGTGGGAAAAACACAAATATAGGAAAACGCAAATGTGGGAAAAACGCAAATATAGGAAAAAAGCAAATATGGGAATAACGGAAAATATGGGAAAACGCAAAATATGGGAAAAACGGAGATATGGAGAAAACGCAAATATGGGAAAAACGCAAATATGGGAAAAATAAAGAAATGGGAAAAACGCAAATATGGGGAAAACTCAAATATGGGAAAAATGCAAAAATGGGAAAAACGCAAATATGGGAAAAACCCAAATATAGGAAAACGCAAATATGAAAAAACGCTAATATGGGAAATACGCAAATATGGGAAATATGCAAATTTGGGAAATATGCAAATATGGGAAAAAGGCAATTTGGCAAAAAGGCAAATGTGGGAAAAACGCAAATATTGGAAAAACGCAAATATGGGAAAAGGGCAAATTTGGGAAAAGCACAAATACGGAAAAAACGCATAATGGGAGAACGAAAATATGGGAAAAAATCAAATATGGTAAAAACGCAAATATGTAAAAAACGCAAATACGGAAAACAACGCAAACATGGGAAGAACGCAAATATGGGAAAAAATCAAATATGGGGAAACGCAAATATGGGAAGAACGCAAATATTTATAAAACACAGATACGCGAAAAACGCAAAAAAGATGGGAAAAATGCAAATATGTTAAAGAATGCAAATATGGGAAAAACGCAAATATGCGAAGAAACGAAAGTATGGGAAAAAACGAAAATATGTGAAAGAACGCAAATATTGAAAAAAAACGGAAATATGAGAAAAACGCAAATATGGGAGAAACGTGAATATGGGTAAAAGGCGAATAAGGGGAAAACGTGAATATGGGAATAACGCAAATATGGAAAAACGCAGATATGTGAGAAACGCAAAAAATATGGGAAAAACGCAAATATGTGAAAGAACTCAAACATGGGAAAAAAGCAAATATGGGAAAAACGCAATTATCGTGATAACACAAATATGGGGAAAACGCAAATATGAAAAAACGCAAATATGAAGAAAACGCAAATATGGGAAAAACGCAAATGTGCGAGAAACGCAAATATGTGAAAAACGCAAATACAGGAAAAACACAAATACGGGAAAAACGCAAATATGGGAAAAAATAAAATATGGGAAAAACGCAAATATGGGAATAACGCAAATATGTGAAAAACGCAAATATGGGAAAACGCAAAAATGGGAAAAACGCAAATATAAGAAAAACGCAAATGGGCAAAGAATGCAAATGTGGGAAAAACGCATATATGGAAAAAACGCAAATGTGGGGAAAACACAAATGTGGGAAAACGCAAATGTATGAAAATCGCTAATATGGGGAAAACGCAAATATGGGAAAATTGATAATATGGGAAAAACTCAAATATGGGAAAAACTCAAATATGGGAAAAACTGAAATATGGGAAATACACAAATATAAGGGAAAAACGCAAATATGGGGAGAACATAAATATGGGGTAAACGTAAATATCGGAAAAACGCAAAGATGGGAAAAACGCAAATATTGGAATAATGCAAATATGGGAAAAACGCAAAACATTTGAAAAAGGCAAAATATTGGAAAAACGCAAAATATGGGGAAAAGTTAAAATGTGGGAACAAGGTAAAATATTGGAAAAACGCAAATATGGGAAAAACGCAAATACTGGAAGAACGCAAATATGGGAAAATCTCAAATATGGGAGAAACGCAAATATGAGAAAAACGTAGTTATGGGAAAAACTCAAATATGGGAAAAACGCAAATATGGGAAAAATGCAAAAATGGGAAAAACGCAAATATGGGAAAAACCCAAATATAGGAAAAACGCAAATATGGGAAAAACGCATATATGATAAAAACGCAAATATGGGAAAAACGCAAACATGGGAAAAACGCAAACATGGGAAAAACCCAAATATGGGAAAAACGTGAATATGGGAAAAACGCGAATATGGGGAAAACGTGAATATGGGAATAACGCAAACATGGGAAAAACGTATCAATGGGAAAGACGCATATATGGGTAAAATGAATAAATGGCAAAAACACATATATGGGGAAAATGTTTATATGGGTGAAATGTATATATGTGTAATTTGCAGATATCGGAAAATTGCAAAATGCGGAAAATGTGAAATATCGGTAAATTGCGATATCGGAAAATTGCAAAATGGGAAAAGAGAAAATATTGGCACTACTTGATAAGAAGACAGTAGGGTGGGTTTATGAGTAATGGAAAAAGTGTTATTATGGGAAAAATGCAATTATGGGAGAAACGCAATAATGGAAAGAGGCATACGTGGGAAAGAGGCATACATGGGAAAGCGGCATATGTGGGAAAGAGGCATACATGGGAAAGAGCAATATGTGGGAAAGAGGCATATGTGGGAAAGAGGCATACGTGGGAAAAATGCATATATGGGAAAAAGGCATACGTGGGAAAAAGGCATACTTGGGAAAAAGGCATACGTGGGAAAAGGGCATACATGGGAAAAAGGCATGCATTGGAAAAGGGCATATGTGGGAAAAAGGCATATGTGGGAAGAACACATATGTGGGAAAAACCCATCTGTGGGGAAAACGCATATGTGGGAAAAATACATATGTGGGAAAAACGCGTATGTGGGAAAAACGCATCTATAGGAAAAACGCATTTATGCGATAAACACATCTATGGGAAAAACGCATCTATGGGAAAAACGCATCTATGGGAAAACGCATCTATGGGAAAAACGCATATATGGGAAAAACGCATATATGGGAAAACGCATATATGGGAAAACGCATATATTGGGGAAAACGTATATATGGGAAAAACGCATAAAAGGGCAAAATGCATACAAGGTCAAAATGCATTCCTCGGAAAAATGAATATATGGAAAAAACGCTTATATGGGAACAACGCATATATGTGTAAATTACAAATATCGGAGAATTGCAAAAATCCGAAAACTGCTAACATCCGAAAATCGAAATATCGGAAAATCGAAAATATGGGGAAGAGAATTTTTTGGCAATACTTGACTTTAAGAAGGAAATGGTTGGTAGCATGGGTTCATGAATCATTGGAAAAATGCAAAAATTGGGAAAAGGTAAATACGGGAAAACGCAAAAATTGGGAAAAGGCAAATATGGGAAAAACTCAAAAATTGGGAAAAATGCAAGAATTGGGAAAAGGCAAATATGGGAGAGACGAAAATATCGGAGAAGAGAATTTTTCTCAAATTTGCGTTTTTCCATATCTGCGTTTTTCCCAACGCAATATAAGAAAAACGTAAATATGGGGAAAACGCAAATATGGGAGAAGGGAAATGTGGGGCACAACTTGAATAAAGAAGGAATCGTTTGGTGGCATAGGTTCATGAGTAATGGAAAACTCAAATATTGGAGAAGTTTTTGGCACAACTTGAGTAAAGAAGGACTCGTTTGGTAGAGTGGGTTCATGAGATGTGGGGGGAAAAACGCAAATATCTGGAGGGAAAAACGCAAACATGCGGGGGGAAAAACGCAAACGTGGGGGGAAAACGCAAACATGCAGGGGGAAAAACGCAAACATATGGGGGAAAAACGCAAACATGTGAGGGAGAAACGCAAACATGTGGGGGAAAAATGCAAACATGTGGGGGAAAAACGCAAACATGTGGGGGAAAGACGCAAACATGTGGGGGAAAAACGCAAACATGTGGGGAAAAACGTAAACATAGGAAAAACGGAAACATGGGGAAAAACGCAAACATAGGGAAAAACGGAAACATGGGAAAAACGGAAATATGGGAAAAACGGAAATACAGGAAAAATGGAAATACGGTAAAAGCACTCTTTAGGCCACACTTTCGGTTTCCAGAGTGGATAGCTCAAACACTCCAGTGTTGTGTTGATTTTAGTCTTATAATCCCACCATGAAGTACAAGTCTAACATGCAACACTCAAATGCGACTGTACTCTTTCTTTAACCCTTAGGACCACACCCAGCATTTCACGAACAGGACACTTCCTGTTTCCACACTGACGTGGAACATGAATGCACCTTGGATAGGTTTCCCATTACTGCTACTGACATTGTCACATGCAAACACTGTGACACTATCGTACAGGGTATCACACACTATGTGCTATATGTGGCTGACTTATTTTGCCAAAATTGCTGATCCAGAGCTCTGGGCTTGGGGTCGCCTTTTCCAAAAAAAATTTCAAATGGCTCTGAGAACTATTGGACTTAACTTCTAATGTCATCAGTCCCCTATAACTTACAACTACGTATACCTAACTAACCTAAGGACATCACACACATCTCTGCCCAAGGCACGGTTCGAACCTGCGACTGTAGCGGTCGTGCGGTTCCAGACTGTAGCGCCTAGAACCGCTCAGCCACTCTGGCCGGCGCCTTTTTTCTGTTGTTTCTGATGTTCTCCTGCTGGATACAGAAGCAGATATCCATTGTGTTGTCACTGCAGCAACACTCACAATCTTCCTCAGCCCCTACAGGACCTCCACCATCCATGACTGTAGCCCAGCAGAGCTTCTCCATGGGCAACAGCCATATGCTGTCATCCATCTCCTGGCACCACAGGTCTGAGTCTTTGGACAGTTCGCCTGAAGTTCAATTATCTACTTATGTTCCTATGGATCAAAATGGCCTATGGTCTTTGGTACTGGTTGACAATCTTCATGGTTTGCAGTGTCAACACTCGAACCAGCTTAGCTCCACCTACTTATTGTGCTTATAACGATGAGTCATTCAGAGTTGGAGTGCCTGCCCTTGGAAACCCTTCAGCCACGCAGGTACAATTTGCACTCAAGCACAATGTCGGCGTTTCCTGTGGATGGAGGTTTGGAGGCTGGACCTCACTGCAGCATCCATTTGTGTACCACACCACCATTCAACAGCGCATTGCGCAACTTCCTTGACCCTATAGGCAGGCTCCTCTGGTGGGAAACCAATAACCAACTGAGAAACCAGTTCACCTCCATGGGAGGGGGGGGGGATGTTGTACCTGGTATCCTGGTGTGACAGTCTGCAAAATGGATGAACCCAGACGACAGCCGCTAGGGGGCGCTCTTTTTAGCGAGCACAACTGTCGCTGCCTGTTCACTTAACGCAGGACACACCACTTGGTATGTAAAGCTCGCTGCATGGGATCCTGGATATGAGTGTTCTGATTGCGATCTTGTTTATTCATTATACTTCGAGTTATTTGGTTCTTGATATTGCTACATCTCAAGCAGCCGATCTGGTTTATGCCCTGGACTTGTCGTTCTGTTGTGTAGTCTTGTTGTTCGTCCATCGCTGTTGTTGTGTTTTATTGTTTTCGGCGTCTCACCGTTGACGTCCTCTGCTAGTCGACCAATGTCTTGGCCATGCCACAATTCCGGTTACAATATGGACAATGAATTCAGGCTTTGGCTGTCAACTCATTGCTTCTAGTCACCGATTACAAAAAGAGAATTTAACTTTAGTATTGGTTCATGGTAAAGAAATTTAAGCAGCTGTTCTCCACAATTCCATTCCTCCAGTGCTGCTCTTCCCATACTCTCTGTGGAAGAAGCTCCAAGTATCAAGTTCGGAATAAATGTAGAAATGTAAGTCATGATGGGAACTTGAGCTAGGCTTGGTAGTGTGCTGAGATTGCCTATGTGTTAAGGCGACTGTTTGTGACCAGCATGAAATTCTCATTCGAGTCCCAGTTGGCACAAGGTTTCAAAAGTCACAACATGTGGAAGACCCCAGAAATGTCTTTGAAGAGAATATACAAAATTTTTATGAAACTTAAACACGCACGCACTCACACACATAACCCACAACATACCATATCCTTATACTACTGTTACATATCATGTCGTTTTTATTTTCCTGCTTACTGTTCCCTTATTTCATTTTTAAGACCACCACAAACTTAAATTGCACTTATTTATTCAATTGAAATGTACACTAAGTGATCAAAAGTATCCGGACATCTGACTGAAATGACTTACTAGTTCGTTAGGTTCGTTAGGTCCTCCATTGGTAATGATGGAATTCAATACCGTATTGGCCCACCCTTAAATGACAGCTTCCACTCTCGCAGCCATACATTCAATCAGGTGGTAGAAGATTTCTTGAGGGATGCCAGCCCATTATTCATGAAGTGCTGCACTGAGGAGAGGTATGGATGTCGCTCGGTGAGGCCTGGCACGAAGTCAGCCCTCCAAAACATCCCAAAGGTGTCCTATGCGATTCAGGTCAGGACTCTGTGCAGGCCAGTCCATTACAAGGAGTTTACGGTCGTACAACCACTCCGCCACGGGCTGTACATTATGAACAGATGCCAGATCGTTTTGAGAGATACAATCGCCATCCCCTAAATGCTCTTCACAGGAGGAAGCAACAAGGTGGTTACAACATCAATGTAGGCCTGTGTTATGATAGTGCCACGCAAAACAACAAGATGTGCAAGCCCCCTTCATACAAAACACGACCACACCATAAAACCACCGCCTCCGAATTTTACAGTTGGCACTACACACGACGCAGACGATGTTCACCGGGCATTCGCCATACCCACACCCTGCCATTGGATCGTTACATTGTGTATTGTGATTCGTCACTGCACCCAAGGTTTTCTCCTGTTGAATCGTCCAGTGTTTATGCTTATGAACACCATCTCGACCATGAAAACCAAGTTTTCTCACCTTCCACCTATCATTGAACTTGCAGTGGATTCTGATACAGTTTGGAATTTCTTTGTGATGGTCTATTACATATTACGAACCTCTCCAACTGTTGTCAGTCTTTGTCAGTCAACACACGAGGTCGGCCTGTATGCTTTTGTGCTGTACGTGTCCCGTCATGTTTCCAATTCACTATCACATCAGAAACAGTGGACATAGGGATGTTTAGGAGTGGGGAAATCTCGCGTACATACGTAGGACACAAGTGACGCCCAATCACCCGACCACATTCAAAGTCTGTGAATTCCACAGAGCACGCCATTGTGCTCTCTCACGATGTGTAATGAGCACTGAAGTAGCTGATATGGAGTACCTAGCAGTAGGTGGCAGCACAAGGCCCCTGATATGAAAAACGAGGACGCTGAGTTGCAGATAGCCACAACAAACAGATTCTCACACTTAAAGCTTTAGGTAAATGGCCTTTGTCAACAACACACACACTTATGCACACACACACACTTACACAAATGCAACTCTCACACACGATTGCAGTATCAGCATCTCCGCTATATGGTGAGTAGCTAGTTTCCTTCTCATAATATTGTTACATTCCACCCTGGACTTTCCATTGTTTGATTTAATATGAGTGTATATATTGTGGACATCACATGCATCAATACTCCTATTTACACACATTTCCCATAGGATTAATTAGCAGGATAGCAAACCATCCCCCTTGAAGCTTCAGGGGTTAGAATTGGCCTGCAGTATTCCTGCCTGTCATAAGAGGCGACTAAAAGGAGTATCCAACGTCTCGGCCTTTATGTGTTGGTCCCCTCTCGGGCTTAACCTCCATTTTTTCCAAATTTCTGTTGCTAGTGGATGCGATTTGGGGAAGGACGCCTTACATGGTGTTTTTAGTTTGTCCATCATGCATGCTACTTATTGTCGTGTAGTGGGCTTTGCACTTCTGGGTTGCCTCCTTCTTTCTTCCTGTGCAGTCCCATCTTTAGCACCCACGACAATTCTGCACCATTTTGACACGAAAAACCTAGTACAATAGCCAGTATATTGTGGTTGGGTCATCATGTACCCTCTTTGTGGTAGCCCCCTGACAACTCAGGGATCGTCCTACTGATGCCTGAGCTGAGGCCTCTGCATCTATGCAAATGAGTAGGTGCCCTTCCTTCTGGGGCATCAGGACTCCCGGCAATGGACATCCTGCCAGGTGGCTCTTGCTGAGGCTGGGTCACACCTGCGGAGAGAGCCCCTGGTCCGAGTGGGTGGCATCAGAGCGGATGACCAGCAATAAAACGGGTTAAATCGAACAACGCTGGTGGTCGCTCGGGCCCAGCAGTCTCAAAGTGTGTCAATAATGATTTCGATACTGTGACCTATGTTTCCCGCTTGTTCTCGTCCCTGGATACACCCTGGGAGGACTGTAGGGCGACCAGGTCTCGAGAGCCATATTCACCTCGGTACTTGGTTTGCAGCAGGAATGATGGAGGGACCTTTCAGGCAACGAAGCCCCAGTTTTTAGCAGACAACCTTGAAGGCTTTGTCAGCATCTCATTGTCATCTTTTTTGACATGTGGACATCACATCAAGCTTCGTGGGTGGGTTCTTAGGGGTCCACTCCCGATTTTTATTCAAAATTTTCTGTCGCTTCGATCTTTCAGTGTGCAAGTTGCGGCCTCCCATAGTTCCTCCTCAGTCCAGAAGAATGGGGTCCTGCAGGGATCTGTCTTGAGTGTCTTCCTTTTTTTAATTGAAATCAATGGGCTCGCTGCAGAGGTGGACACGTCTGTATCAGTTTCCTTGTATGCTGACGACTTCTGCCTTAACTATAGCTCCAATGTCATTGCATTTGCTGAACGACAGCTGCAGGGTGCTATCTGGAAGGCGCAGTCATGGGCTGTAGCACACGGCTTCCATTTTTCGGCTGCCAAAACCTGCGTTATGCATGTCTGATGACGTCATAGTGTTGACCTTGACCTGACAGCTTTATCTTTACGGCGAACCTCTTGCTGTGGTGGAGACGCATTGGTTTTTGGGATTGCTTTTTGATACCCGGTTGAATCAGATCCCTCATGTTCAGCAGCTTCAACAAACCTGCTGAAGGCATCTTAAAGCTCTTTGTTGCTTGAGTCACAAGAGGTGGGATGCCTAACAGTCTACCCTTCTATGACTGTATCAGGCGTTGATTCAGTCCCGTCTAGATGATGGGAGCCTGGCTTATGGTTTGGCATCGCCTTCGACATTGCAGTTACTTGACCCCAGCCTTCACTGCAGGATCCGATTCTCAAATGGAGCTTCCTGCACAAGTCCTGTCAACAGCATACTATTAGAGGTTGGAGTCCCTCCACTTCGTGTCTGGAACCTATGAGTTCTGAGTGCTCATGCTGCACATGTTTGTAGCTTGCCTGGAAATCACAGATACCATCTCCTGTTCCCCAACTCAGTCGTTCATCTTCCAGAACTGTGACCCAGATCAGGGTGTACGATCGCAGTTCTCATCTGGGCTCTTCTCTCTGGGCATGAGTTTTTCCCTCTCCCACCTCTTTTCTGGGCCCTTATGCTACTTCCGTGGGATGTGCCCCAACCATGCCTTTCGCTCGATTTGGCACACGTCCCAAAGGACTCGGTCCCTCCTGAGTCTCTCTGCCGACGCTTTCATTCCATCCTTGCCTCGTTTCAAGGCTCTGACGTAGTCTATATTGACGGTTTGGTGGTTGCTGGTCATGTTGGTTTTACTCTAGGAGATCATTCTGAACAACCCTCACTACCAGCTGGCTCCAGTGTTTTCACTGCTGAGATGGTAGCCATCTCTTGGGCCTGAGAGTATATCCATTCCTGCTCAGGTGAGTGTTTTCCTCGCTCTCGTCTGCTGATGGCTATCCAGAAGCAACTCCATACTCTTGCCCATGGCAGCTGCTCCATGATCTTTGCGTGGACCCCGGGTCATGTTGGCATCCCGGGAAAGAAATGTGTGGACGCACTGGCCCTGGAGATCAGCCTTTTGGAATGTGATCTCCAGTCAGTTTTGTGGCAGAAGGTACTTGGTACCTGAGGTGATAAATGGCACACACTGCCTTCACCCAACAAACTTCGGGTCGTCAAGGAGAGTACCAGTGTGTGACGTGACGCTCCTCCTTGTTGGCCTCGAAAGGACTCCATTGTCCTCTCCCAGGTACGCATTGGCGGCACCTGGCTGATGCACAGATATTTATTGCGCCCTGAGGACCGACCTCTCCCATATTGTTGGACTGTCCGCTTTTAACTCCACTCATGCAGACGTTTGCGCTGCCTGATACGCTCCCTGCACTTTTATCGATGCTGCAATGGCAGGCTTAGTGTTGAATTTTACTCGTGCAGAGGGATTTTATTGCTTGATCTAAGGGTTTGTCTCTTTTTTTGTGTTGGGTCTGGTCTTTGGATTGGGGTTTTTAGTGTGTTTCTTGGTAGTTGGCTTTTCCTTTTTTGTTTTCATTGTTGGCCAACAACTGTCACACTCTGTGTGCTTTTAATTCCTTTTGACTGGTCTTTGTCTTTCTTGTTCTGTCGTCCCTTGTCATCTCTGTTGCTTGTTTTTTATTCTTTGTAGGTTTTTTATGGTCGTGGAACAAGGACCAATGGCGTTTGTATTGCGCTCCTTTCAACCTCCACAAACCAGGCAACCAACAAAGCACCATTCACACCAGGAATAGTATTCAAGACACCAGGAAGTTTACAAGCTATGGAAAAGAATTTTATTTTATATCGCCTTTCCCATATAACTGCAATACTTGAGTTCCGAACCGAATACAGTTCTCACCGCGAACCTAAAGAAGGATGTAGTGAATCGCTTTGTTTCATTCCCAGTCAAATGTCATAATACGAGAGTGAGTGAAATGAAAACATTAAATTTGTGATAACAAATCGAAATTTCGTGCCGTCATCCTGTAAGTTGATAAGCATGCTACAAACAGCGTGTAGAATGCTCTGTAGGTGGCAGCATAGTGTAGATGCACACATAGTCGCAGTATCAGAATAAAGATGGCCGCCCAACTTGCGACTTACACCAGGAAAGAACTGGGTTCTATTATTCGCTTTTTGTGTAGTGAAGGTGTGAAACCTATTGAGATTCATCGATGAATGAAGGCCCAGTACGGTGATGCATGTTTGTCACGGCAGCAAGTCTACGAATGGAGTAAGACGTTCGCAAATGGTGTGACTTCAGTGGAAAAGGCACAACGAGTTGTGACTAGACAGAATATTGCAGCAGTTGAAGCCATGGTGAAGGAAATCCGCCGAAAGACACTGAATGACACCGCAGCATGTTTACAAATTAGTCATGGGTCAGCACACCACATTGTGTATGATGTGCTCCAGTTTCAGAAAGTGTCTGCAAGATGGGTGCCACGGCAGCTGACTCCTGAAATGAGAGAACGACGTGTTGATGCTTGTGAAGAACTTCTTCGGCGTTTTCAACGATAAGGTGATGGCTTCCTTGCAAGAATCGTTATTGGGGACGAAACCTCGGTTCACTTCCACCTTCTGATTTACATGTGTTTGGACCACTCAAAGATGCATTGGGAGGAAAGAAGTTCCGTTCTGATGAAGAGGTATGCCACGTGGTGCATGAGGAATTTATGCACTCTGTAAGCGCTGGATGACTTGCATTGGGCGGGGGGGAAGTTATGTTTAAGAATGATGCAGCTTTATACCACTTCTGCACAATATATAATATTTTTAAAAAATATTTAAAGTTTTCGTTTGACTCACCCTCGTATATAAATAGTATAGCTTTTCGTAACAAACGTACTCTCTGTTACATCGGGAAGTACAACAAAGCAGTGACACTCTGTTAAGGGCCCTATAAATTCATAAAAATGTGCTCATCGTGCGACAGGATTCACCGAAGAAGAGAGACGGTGGTCACGTTAAGTGGAGGACCGCTGCAGGTAACCGAGGACGCTGCAGTCGAGACAGGGTGCGGCTGCAGCTGCGGCTGCGGCTGCGGCGGCTGTGCGGTTGTGCGGAAGGGCTGGCCCCGCTGTCTGTAGCGGCTGGCGACCTGCACAGAGAGACGCTGCGTGGACAGATGTATGTGTGCATACAGGTGAGAGCACAGCTCACTGTAAACAGTGCTGCCAACACGTCGTCCGCACAGAAGTAGCAGAGGCACAATTCCAAAGACTGTTGTTACGAAATATGAATTACCGCTGAGCCAATCAATATACCCAGTGCTTCTGCACAAGTAGTTTAGCACAGCAAACAACAGTTTGTACAAAATGAGGCACAAACTAAAGCTACGAGGGTGGTTTGAAAACTTCTTGCAATCACAACAAGAGGTCAGCGCTAGCACTACGATTTGTTCACGTGATATCCATTGCACTGTTGCCTGTAAACACATGCCACGGCAGTGCTCTTGGAAGAGAGCTGTGGCTGTGATGTGACTCATTTATTATTCCCACGTAGCGATTTTCGAAGATGGAAGAATATCTAGATTCGAGCAGTGATCAAGTATTCCGTAAAGAGAGGTGTGGAACCAATTACCAGAATATACTGTGGGATTCTGCCCCCTCATATTCAACTGTTGCCAAGTCGACGAATGATTTTAATTTTGGTCGGCAGAGCTCAGAAGTTGATCCGCGCTGTGGTCGTCCTTGATGTGTCACTACTTCAGAAATCATTTCAAAAGTGCACAAAATCGTCATGGAGGATCGCCGACAGATAATACGTGAAACTGCTCACTCTTGCCAGATATCGTCTGAAAAGGTGTATCACATTTTAACTGAAGAATTAGAAATGAAAAAATTATCTGCAAGAGGAGTGCCGCGACTCTTGACGCTGTAACCAAAACGCATGAGAGTGGACATATCAGAACAATGTTTTTCCTGTTTTAGGAGAAACGAACAAGATATTTAGCGTCGGTTTGTGGCCACAGATGAAACTTTCCTATTATGATCAAGGTGATTTTAGCCCGTGAACATATCACGTTTTATCCATATATCTTTATTACCACGACGTCTTTAGATTACGTCGCCTCAGCTCCCCCCCCCCCCCCCCCCAGGCTAACTACCGGCTTTAGGTTCCTCCTGTTTTCATAGGTAGCTTCCCCCCCCCCCCCCCCCGCCCCCCAGGCTAACTACCGGCTTTAGGTATAGTTTTTAAGAGTTCCTCCTGTTGTCATAGGTAGCTTCATATATAACTTACCTTCCTAGCATAAGCAACCGTGTGCGGTTATTTTTAGGTTTCATCTCCTATTTAGCTCGTCGCTTGTTATATCCATTTCATTTTCTGATATAAGTTGATCCACGGTTGGGAATATATTGGGAATAATGGGCTATTTGGCCCCGACCCATGTATAAACGTTTTCGTATTCGTATAGGCATGTGCATTCAAGTAACTTTCCTCGTCTTGCGCATGTGCATAGAAGGATATTGATTCCCCGCCACCAAAAGAAGCAAAGACAATTCCTTCAGTGGGAAAGATCATGGCATCAGTGTTCTGAAATGTTAAGGGCATTCTGTTTGTAGATTATCTCCCCACTCGGCAAACAGATACTGGAGAATACTATGCTAACCTCATGGAGAAGCTGCAACAGAAGATAGTCGAAAAAAGGCCACGGTTAGCAAGGAAGAAAGTCATCTTCCATCAAGACAATGCGCACACGCACTCATGAGCCGTCGCCATGGCAAAATTACACGAACTGACGTACGAATTGTTGCTACAACCGTCTTATTCACCTGATATGGCTCCGTCAGACTTCCATCTCTTCTCAAACCTGAAAACTTTTCTTGGTGGCCGAAGATTCGATTCACATGGATAACTGATGTTCGGAAGTGACAACTATTTTGCAGGTCTGGAGGAAACTCATTTTCGAAATGATATCAATGCACTGGTATACCGTTGGACAAACTGCATTAATCTACAAGGACACAACATTGAAAAACAAAAAGAAGTTTCAGTGATGAAAGTACTTTTTTCCAATCCATTTCGAGAACTTTTCGAACCACCATGGTACATGCAAAGGCCAACAGTTACGCTGATCCAGCAGAAGAACTATTGCACAGGACTGTTTGACTACACAACAACCACACATATTACAATGGTAACAACTTTTAAATATAAGTAATGTGGTTCTGTGATCATGAGATGATTTTTATAGATCGTCTATTAGGCAACATCTGTTCGAGGCAACATGGGGAGAGCAGAATGAAATTATCATCCTGCAGTGGAATATGATGTGATATCATATTTCTTGGCTGAGTTAAGCCCTGCCAGTAAGTATCATAGGGAGAGCAACTTTAAAACTGAGCAGGTAGTAAATTCAAACAAGGACAGACCACGCAATATATATATATATGGTGGTCCATTGATAGTGACCGGGCCAAATATCTCACGAAATAAACATCAAACGAAAAAAACCACGAAGTACGAAACTCGTCTAGCTTGAAGGGGGACGCCAGATCGCGCTATGGTTGGCCCGTTAGATGGCGCTGCCCTAAGTCAAACGGATATAACTGCGTTTTTGTTTTTAAGTAGGAACCCCCAATTTTTTATTACATATTCGTGCAGTACGTAAAGAAATATGAATGCTTTAGTTGGACCTCGTTTTTCGCTTTGTGATAGATTCAATAGTCACATACCTATAAGTGCGTGGTATCACCTAACATTCCGCCAGGGCGAATGGTATTTGCTTCTTGATACATTACCAGTGTTAAAATGGAACGTTTACCAATTGCGGAAAAGGTCGATATCGTCTTTACGTATGGCTATTGTGATCAAAATGCCCAACGGGCGTGTCCTATCTATGCTGCTCGGTATCCTGGACGACATCATCCAAGTGTCCAGACCGTTCGCCGGATAGTTACGTTATTTAAGGAAACAGGAAGTGTTCAGCCACATTTGAAACGTCAACCATTACCTGCAACAAATGATGATGCCCGAGTACGTGTTTTAGCGGCTGTCGCGGCTAATGCGCACATCAGCAGCAGACAAATTGCTCAAGAATGGGGAATCTCAAAAATGTCGGTGTTGTGAATGTTACACCAACATCGATTGCACCCGTACCATATTTCTATGCACCAGGAATTGCATGGCGGCGATTTTGAACGTCGTGTACAGTTCTGCCACTGGACACAAGAGAAATTACGAGACGTTGATAGATTTTTTGCACGCTTTCTATTTAGCGACGAAGCGTCATTCACCAACAGCGGTAACGTAAACCGGAATAATATGCACAACTGGGCAACGGAAAATCCACGATGGCTGCGACAAGTGGAACATCAGCGATCTTGGGGGATGCTCCCATTTTATCGATGGTGCAATGTTTGCTGATTTCCTACTGATGTTACTACAATACGTTTCAGTGCATGACAGAATGGCGATGTACTTCCCACATGATGGATGTCCGGCACATAGATCGCGTGCGGTTGAAGCTGCATTGAATAGCATATTTCATGACAGTTGGATTGGTCGTCGAAACACCATACCATGGGCCGCAGGTTCACCGGATCTGACGTCCCCGGATTTCCTTCTGTGGGGAAAGTTGAAAGATTTGCTATCGTGATCCACCGAGAACGCCTGACAACATGCGTCAGCGCATTGTCAATGCATGTGCGAACATTACGGAAGGCGAACCATTCTCTGTTGAGAGGAATGGGTCGTTACATTTATTGCCAAATACACCGAGGTTCACGGACGTCATTTTGAGCATTTGTAGCATTAATGTGGTATTTATAGATAATCACGCTGTAACAGCATGCATTCTCAGAAATGATAAGTTTACAAAGGTACATGTATTACATTGGAACAACCGAAATAAAATGTTCAAACGTACCTACGTTCTGTATTTCAATTCGTAAACCTACCTGTTACCATTTGTTCGTCTAAAATTGTGAGCCATATATTTGTGACTATTACAGTCCCATGTACCACAAAGTGAAAAAAGTGGTCCAACTAAAACATTCATATTTCTTTACGTACTACACGAATATGTAATAAAAATGGGGGTTCCTATTAAAAAAACGCATGTCGATATCTCTTTGAGGTATGGCAGCGGGCCAACCATAGCGCCAATTGGTTACCCCCTTCGACCTAGACAAGTTTCGCCTACCAGCGCCTGTGGACGCAGTTAGTATACCCATATTTTTCAGACTGTGATTAAACTATTTCCTGGAGAATGAGTGAGTCAATGTGATTGAAAATAATCAGAGAGACTTGACAAGAGGCAATGCTCAAAGTATATTTGTGAAAAATATCATGAAATCATTTTTGCACATAGAAAATGGTTAAAGGCTGATGTATGGTGAAGATACAAGAAAATGTAAGGAAACTCAAAGAAAATGACTGAAGGGTGCATCTGTTGTGAGTGTGTGTGTGTGTGTGTGTGTGTGTGTGAGAGAGAGAGAGAGAGAGAGAGAGTGAGAGAGAGAGAGAGAGAGAGAGAGAGAGAGAGAGAGAGAGAAAGGTAAACGATAACATTGGTTACTGGTTTAAAATTGCTCGTATGTTAATTCATAACAAATTACGAAATATAGGGCTATCATATATTTTCTCAGTGCAATACACAAGTATAACAGGTGTATTTAGACATGGCAGTTATAATAAGTAAGCCAATTGACAGAAGTTGGTATGGAACATGTTGGCAAGTAGAAACGACTGTGGCAGGAGTTTGCATTAGACATGGAATTTACAAGGGAGATAGTAATCAAGGAAACGAGGGCATGGAGAAAAAAAACTAACATTTTAACATATAAGAATAGAATTTTACGTCAGTAACCATTTGGGATGCCGATATTTCAAATGATTCATATCTTTGATCTTCCAGATCCTTTGTTGTTAAGAAAAACTGTGCAACGCTCTTTCTGACACACATGCATATTCTTTCTTGGCCAGGCGTGCTGTATTGGCCAGGTGTGCTGTTTCGGCAAGGCGCGCTGTCTTCGCGAGGTGTGCTGTCCTGGCAAGGCGTGCTGTCTTGGCAAGGCGTACTGTCTTCGCAAGGGGTGCTGCCTTGGCAAAGCGTGTTGTCTTGGCAAAGCATGCTGTCTTTGCAAGGTGTGCTGTCTTGGCAAGGCGTGCTGTCATGGCAAGACGTGCTGCCTTGGTAAGGCATGCTGTCTTTGCAAGTTATGCAGTATTGGCAAGGTGTGCTGTCTTTGCAGGGTTGCTGTCTTGGCAAGGCGTGCTATCCTGGCATGTCATGCCTACATGGCAAGGCGTGCTGCCCTAGCATGGCGTGTTGTCCTGGAAAGTTGTGCTGTTTTATCAAGGCGTGCTCTCTTGCCCAGTCGTGCTATCTTGGACAGACGTTCAGTTTTGTCAAGCTGTGCTGTCTTGTCAAGGAGTTCTGTCTTGGCCAGGCATGCTGTATTGGCCAGATGTGCTTGTCTTGGCAAGGATTGCTGCCTTGGCAAGGCATGCTGACTTCGCAAGGAATGGTGTCTTGTCAAGGCGTGCTGTTTTGACAAGCGTGCTGTCTTGAAAAGTCGTGGTCATGGCAAGGAGTGCTGTCTTGGCAAAGCGTGCTCCCTTGGCAAGGCATGCTGTCTTGGCAAGGCGTGCTTTATTAGCAAGGTGTGCTGTCTTGGCAAGGTGTGCTGTCTTGGCAAGGTGTGCTGTCTTGGCAAGGTGTGCTGTCTTGGCAAGGCGTGCTGCCTTTGCAAGGCATGCTGTATTGGCAAGGTGTGCTGTATTTGCAAGGTGTGCTGTATTGGTAAGGCGTGCTGTCTTCGCAAGGCGTGCTGTCTTGGCAAGGCATGCTGTCTTGGGAAGGCGTACTGTCTTCACAAGGGGTGCTGTCATCGCAAGGAGTGCTGTTTTGGGAAGGCGTGCTGTCTTGGCAAGGCGTGCTGTCTCTGCAAGGCGTGCTGTATTGGCAAGGTGTTCTGTCTTTGCAGGGTTGCTGTCATGGCAAGGCGTGCAGTCCTGCCAAGGTGTTCTGTCATGGCAAGGCGTGCTGTCTTGGCAAGGCGTGTTATCTTGGCAACGCGTGCTGTCTTGGCATGACGTGCTGTCTTGGCAAAGTGTGCTGTCTTGGAAAGGCGTGCTCTCTTGGGAAGGCATGCTGTCTTGGCCAGGCATGCTGTCATTGCAAGGTGTGCTGTCTTGCCAGGGTGTGTTGTCTTGGCAAGGTGTGTTGTCTTGACAAGGCGTGCTGTCTTGGCAAGGCTTGGTGTCTTGGAAAAGTGTGCTGTCTTGGCTAGCCTTTCAGTCTTTCCAAGTGTGCTGTTTTCGCAAGATGTCCTTTTTTGCAATTCATACCCTCTTGTCAAGTTGTGATGTCTTGGCACGGTGTGATGTCTTGGCAAAGTGTGCTAAAATAGCAAGGTAAGTAGTCTTGGCAAAGCGTGCTGTTTTGGGAAGGTGTGCCAACTTGGCAAAGTATGCCATCTTGGCAAATCGTTACATCTTGGCGAAGTGTGTTGTCTTTACATGGCATGCTGTCTTGGCAAGTTGTGCTGTCTTGGCAAGGAGTGCTGTCTTCAAAAGGCACCTGTCATAGGAAGGCATGCTGTCTTGGCAAAGTGTGCAGTTTTGGCAAGGCATGCTGTCTTCCCAAGCCGTGCTGTCTGGTCAAGGCATGCTGCCTTGGTGTCTTGTCTTGGCGAGGTGTGCTATCTTGGCAAGGCGTCCTCTCTTGGCAAGGAATGCTGTTTTGACAAGGCATGCTGTCTTGGAAAGGTGTGCTGTTTTTTCAAGGTGTGCTGTCGTTGCAAGGTGTGCTGTCTTGACAAGTTGTGGTGTCTTAATCTGATGTCTTGGCGAGACGTCCTGTCTTGGTAAGGCGTGCTGTCTTGGCAAGGCATGCTGTCTTGACAAGGCGTGCTGTCTTTACAAGGCGTGCTGTCTTGGCAAGGCATGCTGTTTTGGCAAGGCGTACTCTCTTCGCAAGGCGTGCTGTCTTGCCCAGTCATGCTGTCTTGGAACGACAATGCAATTTTGTCACGCCATGCTGTCTTGTCAAGGCCCTCTGTCTTGGCCAGGTGTGCTGTATTGGCCAGGTGTGCTGTCTTTGTAAGGTGTGTATTCTTGGCAACTCGCGCTTTCTTGACAAGGCGTGCTGTTTTGGCAAGTCGTGGTGTCTTGGCAAGGTGTGCTATCTTGGCAAGGCGTGCTGTCATGGCATGGCATGCTGTATTGACAAGGTGTGGTGTCTTGGGAAACGTGATGCCTTGGCAAGGCATACTGTCTTCGGATAGCGTGCTGTCTTGGCAAGGTGTTCTGTCATGACAAGGCATGCTGTCTTTGCAAGGCGTGCTGTCTTCGCAAGCATTGCTCTCTTGTCAAGGCATGCTGTATTTGCAAGGACTGCTGTATTGGCAAGGTGTGCTCTCTTTGCAGGGTTGCTGTCTTGGCAAGGCGTGCTGTCCTGGAAAGGCGCGCTGTCATGACAAGGCGTATTGTCCTGGCATGGCGTGCTGTCCTGGCAAGGCGTGCTGTTTTATCAAGGTGTGCTGTCTTGGCCAATCGTGCTTACTTGGACAGACGTGCAGTTTAGTCAAGCCGTTCTGTCTTGTCAAGGAGTTCTGTCTTGGCCAGGCTTGCTGTATTGGGGAGGTGTGCTTGTCTTGGCAATTTGTGCTGTCTTGGCAAGGCATGCTGTCTTCGCAAGGCGTGCTGTCTTGGTGTCTTGTCTTGGCGAGGCGTGCTGTCTTGGCAAGGCATGATGTCTTGGCAAGGTGTGATGTTTTGGCAAGGCATGCTGTCGTTGCAAAGCGTGATTTCTTGGCAAAACTTGCTGTCTTGGCAAGGTATGCTTTTTTAGCAAGGCGTGCTGTCATTGCAAGACGTGCTATCTTGGCAAGGCATGCTGTCTTTGTCTGCTGTCTTGACAAGGCGTGCTCTCTTGGCAAGGCGTGCTGTTTAGGCAAGGCGTGATGTCTTTGCAAGGTGTGCTATCTTGGCAAGGCTTTCTGTCTTGGCCACGTGTGCTGTCTTGGCAAAGCGTGCTGTCTTTGCAAGTCATGCTGTCTTGGCAAGACGTTCTCTCTTGGCAAAGCATGCTGTCTTTGCAAGGCATGCTGTATTGGCAAGGTGTTCTCTCTTTGCAAAGTGTGCTGTCTTGGCAAGGCGTGCTGTAGTGGCAAGGTGTGCTGTCATGGCAGGGCGTGTTGTCCTGGCATGGCCTGCTGTCCTGGCAAGACATGCTGTTTTGTCAAGGCGTGCTGTCTTGTCCAGTCGTGCTGTCTTGGACAGACGTGCAGCTTTGTCAAGTCGTGCTGCCTTGTCAAGGCGTTCTTTCTTGGCCAGGCGTGCTGTATTGGCCAGGTGTGCTGTTTTGGCAAGGCACACTGTATTGACAAGGCGTACTGTCTTCACAAGGGGTGCGCCTTGGCAAAGCTTGTTGTCTTGGCAAGGCATGCTGTGTTTGCAAGTTATGCAGTATTGGCAAGGTGTGTTGTCTTTGCAGGGTTGCTGTCTTGGCAAGGCGTGCTGTCCTGGCATGTAATGCCTACATGGCAAGGCGTGCTGTCCTAGCATGGCGTGTTGTCCTGGAAAGGTGTGCTGTTTTATCAAGGCGTGCTCTCTTGCCCAGTCGTGCTGTCTTGGACAGACGTTCAGTTTTGTCAAGCTGTGCTGTCTTGTCAAGGAGTTCTGTCTTGGCCAGGCATGCTGTAATGGCCAGGTGTGCTTGCCTTGACAAGGATTGCTGCCTTGGCAAGGCATGCTGCCTTTGCAAGGAATGGTGTCTTGTCACGGCGTTCTGTTTTGACAAGGCGTGCTGTCTTGACAAGTCGTGCTGTCATGGCAAGGCGTGCTATCTTGGCAAAGCGTGCTTCCTTAGCAAGGCATGCTGTCTTGGCAAGGTGTGCTTTATTAGCAAGGTGTGCTGTCTTGGCGTGCTCTCTTGGGAAGGCATGCTGTCTTGGCCAGGCATGCTGTCTTGGCAAGGTGTGCTGTCTTGGCAAGGTGTGTTGTCTTGGCTAGGCTTTCAGTCTTTCCAAGTGTGCTGTTTTTGCAAGACGTCCTTTTTTGCAAATTCATACCCTCTTGTCAAGTTGTGCTGTCATGGCAAGGTGTGCTGTCTTGGCAAAGCGTGCTCCCTTGGCAAGGCATGCTGTCTTGGCAAGGCGTGCTTTATTAGCAAGGTGTGTTGTCTTGACAAGGCGTGCTGTCTTGGCAAGGCTTGCTGTCTTGGAAAGGTGTGCTGTCTTGGCTAGGCTTTCAGTCTTTCCAAGTGTGCTGTTTTCACAAGATGTCCTTTTTTGCAATTCATACCCTCTTGTCAAGTTGTGATGTCTTGGCACGGTGTGATGTCTTGGCAAAGGGTGCTAAAATAGCAATGTAAGTAGTCTTGGCAAAGCGTGCTGTCTTGGCAAGGTGTGCCAACTTGGCAAAGCATGCCAACTTGGCAAATCGTTACATCTTGGCGAAGTGTGTTGTCTTTACAAGGCATGTTGTCTTGGCAAATTGTGCTGTCTTGGCAAGGAGTGCTGTCTTTGCAAGGCAGCTGTCATAGGAAGGCGTGCTGTCTTAGCAAGGTGTGCAGTTTTGGCAAGGCATGCTGTCTTCCCAAGCTGTGCTGCCTGGGCAAGGCATGCTGCCTTGGTGTCTTGTCTTGGCGAGGTGTGCTATCTTGGCATGGCGTGCTCTCTTGGCAAGAAATGCTATTTTGAAAACGCATGCTGTCTTGGCAAGGTGTGCTGTTTTGGCAAGGTGTGCTGTCGTTGCAAGGTGTGCTGTCTTGGCAAGTTGTGGTGTCTTAATCTGATGTCTTGGCGAGACGTCCTGTCTTGGTAAGGCGTGCTGTCTTGGCAAGGCATGCTGTCTTGACAAGGCATGCTGTCTTGACAAGGCGTGCTGTCTTGGCAAGGCATGCTGTTTTGGCAAGGCGTACTCTCTTTGCAAGGCGTGATGTCTTGGAACGACGTGCAATTTTGTCAAGCCATGCTGTCTTGTCAAGGCCCTCTGTCTTGGCCAGGTGTGCTGTATTTGCCAGGTGAGCTGTCTTTGTAGGGTGTGCATTCTTGGCAACTCGCGCTTTCTTGGCAAGGCGTGCTGTTTTGGCAAGGTGTGGTGTCTTGGCAAAGTGTGGTATCTTGGCAAGGCGTGCTGTCTTGGCAAGGCATGCTGTATTGACAAGGTGTGCTGTCTTGGAAGGCGTGATGTCTTGGCAAGGGATACTGTCTTCTGATAGCGTGCTGTCTTGGCAAGGGGTGCTGTCTTGGCAAGGCATGCTGTCTCTGCATGGCGTGCTGTCCTGTCAAGGCGTGCTCTCTTGGCAAAGCATGCTGTCATGGCAAAGCATGCTGTATTGGCAATGTGTGCTGTCTTTCCAAGGTGTGCAGTTTTGGCAAAGCGTGCTGTCGTACTGTCTTCGCTAGGGGTGCTGTCTTTGCAAGTTGTGCTGTCTTGCCAAGTTGTGCTGTCTTGGCAAGGCGTGCTGTTTTGGCAAGGCATATTGTCTTGGCAAGGCATACCGTCTTGGCAAGTTGTGCTGTCTTGGCAAGGTGTGGTCCTTTCTCAAGGCGTTCTGTCATAGCATGGTTTTCTATCTCAGCAAGCCATGCTTTCTTTGCAAGGTGTAGTGTCTTGGGAAGACATGATGTTTGGCCAGGCGTCCTGCCTTGGCACACACTGCAATGGCAGCACACACTTCAATGGCAGCACACACTGCAATGGCAACACACTGCAATGGCAACACACTGCAATGGCAGCACACACAGCAATGGCAGCACACATGGCAAGGGTTGCAGATATTGGAAAGGCAGCACACATTGGAAAGTCACTCCATATTTTAAAGGCACCACACATTGTTAAGGCTGCAGTTGCAACGTGTGCTCCCTCTCGTTGTATGTGGTTTTCTAATGATGTGGCTTTACAGTCTGTTCTGCGTTTCCAGTGGGTTTTGCCTATCCAGTTTCTGATTCTTTGCCAATAACTGCGCCATTCCAGTGTGTGCTGCCTTTACAGTATGTGCTGCTTTCCAGTGTGTGCTGCCTTTACAGCGTGTTTCAGGGTTAGCAATGTGTGCTTCCTTTGCAGCATGTGGTGCTTTTGCAGTATGTGCTGACTTTGCAACATGTGCTTTCTTTGCAGCATGTGCCTCTTTGCAGTGTGTGCTGCATTTGAGCATGTGTTGCATTTTCAGTGTGTGCTGCCTTTGTAGCTTCTGCTGCTTTCACAGGGCAAGCAACCTTCACAGGGTATGCATCCTTCATAAGATGTGTAGTATTTGTAATGCTTGCAGTGATTGCAAGGTGTGCAGCATTTGCAAGGTGTGCAGCATTCGCAATGTGTGCAGCTTTCACAAGGTATGCTGCCTTAGCAAGTTGTGCTTTGTTCACAATGTGTGCTGCCTTTGCGATGTTTGCAGTCTCCACAAGTGAAGCTGTCTTCGCAGTGTGTGCTGCCTTCACAATATGTGCTGCATTTACACAGTCTACTGGCTTCACAGGGTGTGCTGCCTTCACAAGTTGGTCCTTCTTCACAATATGTACTGCCCTTGCAGTGCCTTATTTCTTTACATGGTCTTCTTCCTTTGCATGGTGTGCTACCTTCGCAAGTTTTGCTACTTTCGAAAGGTTGACTGCCTTCACCAGATATGCAGCTTTTGCAAGGTAACCTTTCAATGGCAGCACACATTGTGAAGGCAGCACACCTAGCAAATGCAGTACAACTTGTGAAGCAGCACTCCTTGAGAAGGCAGCACATCTTGTGAAGGTAGCACATGTTCTGAAAATTGCACATCTTGTGGAGGCAGAAAACAAAGCATAGGCTGCACATCTTGCAAAGGCTACACACTGTGTCATGGCAGCACAGCTTGCAAAGGCAGCACACCAAGCGAAAGTAGCACACATTGCAAAGACAAAACACAATGCAATGGCAAAAAATCTTGGAAAGAGGGAAAACCTTGAAGAGAACAACTGCCTTCCAAAGGCAGCACACCTTATGGAGGCTGCACACATTGCAAATGCAGGACACCTTGCAAAGACAGCACATTTCCTAAATACAGCACTCCTCCAAAAGACAGCACATATCCCAAAGGCAGCACACCTTCTGGAGACAGTTTACTCTTGTGCATAATGTCCACAAACTCAGGGAAGAAACATAGGATGTGAACTTACCTTCGCATTCCTGCCGATTTTTGCGGGAACGGTCGCAGCATTGGGCACCTGGCAGTATGAGTGCTGGGTTGAGCTTCCGTCATGACTTCTGGTGTGGTGGGCGCCCTGTCGCTCCACATCAGCTGTGCACACGAGTGCTGCTTGCTCAGTGCAGCTGCTGCGCCACACTTCTGTGTGCAGCACGTTCGTCTCTGTTCCACAGGTGTAGCTTATACGAGCGACCTTCCAAGCAGTTAATAATTAATGTATACCCAGCCATGTCGCTGTTTTGTGCTCTCATGTGTCAATTTAGTGGTACTCTTTTCTTATGTTGTATAATTCAATAGAAGAGTTCTAATTAGGAGATTGACCTCTTTGACATAGAACACCTTTGATATTTTCTGCTAAAATGATATTACTTTAATGAAATCTGAAGAGAGGGACAATTTCGTATTTAAAGAAACTCTTCTCGATTACGTCGTATACTGCTGGAAGATATATATTAAATATCCAGGTATAGCACTCAGTACAAGCTACAACTGTATGACATGTCAATTTTCAATGTGATCGATTATTATACGCTCTTTCGCCAGTATCACCGTCTCCATTTCATCTCCAGTTCCAGCATTAATTACAGCACTATATCCCAACACATCGTGTAGTGCAGTACCCTTTACTTCTCTAACTAGAATAATACCTATGTTTGCCTCATACATAAAGTCTTTCGAGCTACTTGCTTTTAGGGAGCTCCCTACGCTGTTTGTGTTTAAAGCAGCAATCCTCTAAGCTTGAGATGGGTTCATAATGTATCACATTTCATAAATCCAACTCTTTCATCCCATGCAATCAGTATGAAAGCTGTGGATAAGTGTCACATACATATCCACCTCTTTCGCTTGGTTTGGATAAGGTAACCATTCCCCTCCCCTCATGCAATCTTAGTAAGCATGCAGCGAAAATCGTGCACAGACACACATGTGAAACTTTTAACTTGACCGAATCTGTTCGACAGCTGTGATTCAGGTCCTAGTGTAATGCCACCATGTGTTTGAAACCTCCGGAAACAATTCTGTTGCATGGTTCATACTGATGTCTCGATATCGCCATCGTGTAACTTACAGCAAGTATTACATTAAGGAATATGGGAAACATTTACCACCTTCCGATATTGTTGAAATTGTTAGTAAGTAGAATAAAAGTAATCTCTGGTCAGGAGAAAGTAAAAGCGATTATTTGTTTCCACAGACAGAGCTTAACACTTCGTATCAGTACACTGTCCCATCCAAGGGGCAGATTCGTTACTCTGTCGTATGCATATAACGAGATAACGGAAAGACTTCACGTCACAGCTACTCAGATTATGGGGCTAGGTAACCTACACACATCGACATAACTCACTTCTTGTTTGCTCAGATAATATTAATTTCGTAAGTAAAATGACATTGCAAGTTGTTGTTGTAGTGAACATATTCTAAACGCTTAATGCAAAGACATTATTAACACACGGTCGTCCTGACTGACTATGCGAGGAAGTAAATTAACTGGCTCTGTTAAGAGATGTATATAATTTTGAATCGAATGGCCTGTGACACACTTGTCTTTATCAAGGGCATCAAGTACAGCTTTTGTGAATTCTACTATGGGTGACTCCGTATTTTTGCCACTTTGGAAACCAAACTATCATTCGCTTAAAAGATTGTATTTATTAAGGTAATTCATTAATTTTACATTCATAATTGCTTCTATTATTTTTGAGAATGCTGATAGCAGGAAAATGGGCCGGTAGTTTTCTATGTTTTCTGCATTACCTTTCTTAGGCAAAGGTACAACTCTTGCCTGTTTTAACTGCATTGGAAATCTCCTTGATGTGAAGGATTCATTTACTACATTTGTTAAGGGGCACTGTATAATCTCCATGCCTTGTTTCATCACACACATTGGTACCTCATCTAAGCCTACTTAGTTTTTGTTTTTAGTTTTTAATTGTTTTACTGACTTCATTGTCTGTGGTTGGAAGTAACATCATTGTATTTTATGCAACATTATTTACAGGTGTTATATTTGTTTAGAGGAATTTTTACTGTAACTTCTCTGAAATATTTGAAAAATGCTCGTTTAAATAGTTTGCTAAGTGCTGTGGATCATTTATTACTTTATACCCTTCCTTAGCCGTATGTTATTCTGCATTTGTTTGCCTCTCCCCGTTTCCTTTTGCATAACATCCCAGACTGCTTTGCTTTTATTCTCTGCATTAGGTATTATTTTTTCATTAAATGACTTTTTTGCAGCAATCAGAACCTTCCTATAGATGTTGTTATATCTGTGATGGAAATGTAAGAATTCTGGATGGTTGGGAACCTTTTTCGTGAAACTGAGGTGTTTAAGTGTTTGGGAGGACTTATAATACCTGCTGTTATCCATCTGTTTTTGTGAGATGTTGATACAGGCATGCATACTTCTGGAAATGCCTTTTCAAAGTTCAATATAAACAATGTGGAGAATTAAGAGAATTTCATATTCACATTGGTTTCCTTATACACTTCATCCCAGCTTGTATTTCTAGTTCTTTTGAAAAATCTTTTATTTTGATTTGTGATAGATGTCATTTGTAGGCTTGTAGTTTAGGGACTGATACAATGCTTGACTTTACTGTGGTTATTTGACAAAGATGGTCTGGTAGTCCGAGATCTTTTACAGCTACATCATGTTTTTTCCTGTCGATATTTGAAGCCGCATGGTCAATTACTGATGTCATTCCCATAACTCTTGTTGCACTATTGGCCAATAGGGACATGTAAAAACTCTGAATGATATGAAACTTCCTGGCAGATTAAAACTGTGTGCCCGACCGAGACTCGAACTCGGGACCTTTGCCTTTCGCGGTCAAGTGCTCTGCCATCTGAGCTACCGAAGCACGACTCACGCCCGGTACTCACAGCTTTACTTCTGCCAGTATCCGTCTACTACCTTCTAAACTTTACAGAAGCTCTCCTGCGAAACTTGCAGAACTAGCACTCCTGAGAAACTATCTTATATGTAGGGACGCCTTTCATACCACCATTATAGCTCATTACAAAAATTACTGCAAAATATTGAAAAAGGTTATCCAGAAAGCTAAACACCTGCATTATGAGAAGGAGATAAACACGTCCAGCAATAAAATAAAAACAGTATGGGATATAGTTAAGTCAGAGAGAGGTAAGACCAGAAATGAGGAGGAACAAATAGCTCTAAAAATAAATGGTACCCTCGTAACAAATGCATGTTGTGTTGCAAACCATTTAAACAAGTATTTTGTCTCTGTTACTGGTAGCATGGGGTAGTCCGGTTCAGTAAATAATGCAATGGAATATCTGAGACCAGTGCATGCAAACCATCTCAGTAAAATTGAATTGACACTTACTTCACACATTGAAATGGAATCCATCACAAAGTCCTTGAAATCAAAGCATTCTAGTGTTTATGATAACATATCAACAAAGTTAATAAAGAGTGTTCATGTGAGCTTTGTCATATCTTAATTTCTTTGTGTAATCAATCACTTTTCACAGGAACACGATGTTGGGGCGTGAGCGGAAGACGGCCTAACGGTGTGTGGGACCGTAGCCCAGCTTCATGGAGACGGTTGCGAATGGTCCTCGCCGATACCCCAGGAGCAACAGTGTCCCTAATTTGCTGGGAAGTGGCGGTGCGGTCCCCTACGGCACTGCGTAGGATACTAATGTCTTGGCGTGCATCCGTTCATCGCTGCGGTCTGGTCCCAGGTTGACGGGCACGTGCACCTTCCGCCGACCACTGGCGACAAGATCGATGTACTGTGGAGACCTCACGCCCCACGTGTTGAGCAATTCGGTGGTACGTCCACCCGGCCTCCCACACGCCCACTATATGACCTCGCTCAAAGTCCGTCAACTGCACATATGGTTCATGTCCACGCAGTCGCGGCATGCTACCAGTGTTAAAGACTGCAATGGAGCACCGTATGCCACAGCAAACTGGCTGACACTGACGGCGGCGGTGCACAAATGCTGCGCAGCTAGCGCCATTCGACGGCCAACACCGCAGTGCCTGTGTGTCCGCTGTGCCGTGCGTGTGATCATTGCTTGTATAGCCCTCTTGCAGTGTCCAGAGCAAGTATGGTGGGTCTGACACACCGGTGTCAATGTGGTCTTTTTTCCATTTCCAGGAGTGTGTGTATATATATATATAAAGAAACTTCCACATGGGAAAAATACATTGAAAACAAATATTCCAAGACTTACCAAGCGGGAAAGCGCCGGTAGATAGGCACAATGAATAAAACACACAAACACACACACAGAATTTCGAGCATTCACAACCGGCGGCTGCTTCATCAGGAAAGAGGGAAGGAAAAGGAAAGATGAAAGGATGTGGGTTTTAAGGGAGGGGGTAAGGAGTCATTCCAATCCCGGGAGCGGAAAGACTTACCTTGGGGGGGAAAAAAGGATAGGTATACACTCGCGCACACACACATATACGCATATTCATCCATACATACACAGACATAAGCGGACATATATGTCTGTGTATGTGCGGATGGATATGTGTGTGTGTGTGCGAGTGTACACCTGTCCTTTTTTCCCCCAAGGTAAGTCTTTCCGCTCCCGGGATTGGAATGACTCCTTACCCTCTCCCTTAAAACCCACATCCTTTCGTCTTTCCCTCTCCTTCCTGAAGGAGCAATCATCGGTTGTGAAAGCTAGTAATGTGTGTTTGTGTGTGTGTTTGTGTGTTTTGTTCATTGTGCCTGTCTGCCGGCGCTTTCCCGCTTGGTAAAATATTTCTGTCAGCTTCTTTCCTCTTATACAACTCTTCTATTTATTCCTTCTATCATTCCTTTGACATGAGACATATCTGTGACTTGAAATATGAGTCGGCTAAGTTTAAATGAAACTATGGTATAGTATTTAGCCTAAGTAAGATTGAACATATAGGTATGTTATAGGAGTTGCTTATAGGCTTGCATTGTGTCACTGAAAAAGCTGTTCAGTTAATAGTGTAATAGGCTGCCATGATATATTGTATCAAAAGTACTGGCAGCACAAATGGGTTACAATTTTGGAACACATTTCAGTAAAATTAGTTTGCTGAGTACCTCACACTAAGATCTTAGTGCTCTAGAATTTTCTTACAAACTTTTTCCATCTGGAGACTGTTCAGGGAATTACATCAGTGTGGAATGGTTTGCTAAGAAGTGTGAGGTCTCACCCTTCAGTGCTATAGAACTACATCATACTCCATTTTGTACAATATAAAATCTACTATGGCCAGTCTCTCACTGTCAGTAGATGAAAATTGTACACTACAGCTTCAGAAAACTGTGACACCAAGAATGTGTGTCAGTGAAATTAAGTTATGCCAAAACAGGTGGCTTTTGCTTAGGGTTGTGTTTGGAAACAAATTTAAATTGAGTAAACACATACACAAACTTGCCAAGAAATTCAGTTCAGCATGTTTTGCTCCTAGAGGCATATTTTCACTCCTTCTTGTCTTATGGAATTATCTTCTTGGGCATGCACCTCAAGTTAATCAAGTGTTCATTCACTAGAAGTGGGCAAAGAGAATATAGTATGAAGTAGATAACCAAACATCTTGTAGAAGTCCTTTTGAGAATCTTGGAATAATGTCATTAACTTCAATATACATCTAAGCCTGCTCCTTAACAGTTTTTGTTGCCTACAATAAAAATCAAATTTCAGCTGAGCTCCAATTTCTCATTCCCAGTATTCGCCTTGGGAACATGGGGAAACCATGGAAAACACATGTCAGGATAGTACATGACAAAATCATTTTTCATTAGACTTTGCCTCAATGTTTTGTGTTCAATGGTGAGTTATGTATTGCAGCATAGGCAACTGCAGAGTGGAGCAAGAAAAGGCACTTGCCCCATCCTAGAATCTGTGTACAGCATTTTAATTCAGTACATAACTCAGTACAGAATTCTCTAGAATTTCTGGCAGTAACATTTATAAAGCTACTAATGTGCAGATTAATGCTGCTTGGCAAAATGAAAAATAGTTTGACTTTAGCAATGACTGCCTAATTTGGGAATATTTTGGTTTTCATGTTGATCACAAGAAAATAATGTTTTTCCTTTGCATGGTGGCAGTTTTGGCTCTATTTGGTTTTATTCATTCATTCATTCATTCATAGACTATTCTGCACAAAAGCACCAAACATGTCAGATACATTACAGAAATTATATATGTAGGGATATAAAACATTAACAATGTGGGATAGGATTAGATGAGAACAGGGCACATGGCCTAATCAATGGTGCCATACCCAGTATTCGCCTTGGCAAGATGGGCAAACCATGGAAAACACATGTCAGGATAGTCAGATAGGGGATAAACTGTGGTCCTGAAATGTGAATCCAGTGCATTAAGACTGGTGTAGCCACCTCACATGGTACGTGATTGAAAGGGGGTGAGAAATATGTAGTCTACATTTGGCCCATTCACCTATCTGCTTGTGCAAGCAGGCTCATGCTTGTACCTCACTAGTGAGCTACCAGCTGACTCACAGTAAGTACTGGTAGGGCTAGAGCAGTGGAGGGAAGAACAAATTGGAACTAGGCAGCTCAGCATGAAAAGTTGTTGTCAAAGAGGCTATCCTGCTGTCTCTATCAGTTCTAAGCAGATGTTAATTTCTAGGTGGCTAATTAACACCTTTTGTTACAGATTTATATCTTAAAGCTGTTGTACTGGTGAGAAATTATGATGAAATTAAACTTACATTTCCTTTTATTGTTGAGGCAAAGAACACGGAGCAGTTATATACTAGATATGACATTTGTTAAGTCAGATGCAGCTGTATGATGAATGTCAGTTTCAGATGAAGTTTAAATTGATATCTGCTTCTATTTTGTTACTACTTTATTCACACAATAAATATAGAAACACTACCTGTCAGGGAATACTGCTTATTTTGCTTTTCGATAAGGAATTAATGTCAGGAACCACTTTTTTTAGCACTGCTGATTTGAACATAAGCTCTTAAGTTTGGTCTGTCAACAAGCTTCTGTGAATAGATGTCACTCTTTTCGTGGGGGGAAATGTTGCTCACACAAACATATAAGTGCTGGCGTTGACGTAACTTTAGCTGTAAACTGGTGAAGTTGTGGAAACTTGTGTTGAAAAAGTTTTTATATAGGTCGACGAGAATTATTTTTTTACAAATCTCAATACTCAACTTGCAGTCACATACAACACTATAAGTTCTAACTGTAGTTAGACACCCTGCACTAATCTGTTATAATGTGACACTGGTGCATCTGACCTCTGTTTTGAAGCTCCTAACCTGACCGTGCTGCTGCTTTTCATTACATTTTAAAAGAACTACTCTCCACTTTAAGCACTGCACCATTAACTATAGGTTTGTGTATAAAACTATGGCAGGCTTAACATACTCTCATTCTTCTTGAGACAGTGCACCCTTTGCACTTCCCCCACACTACATAGTGATGGCTGACAGACACATTTCACTATGAGCACTCACCATCCAGGTAGCAAGTGAGCGTGACCACTACTGCTCACACAGCTGCCCCCTGTTGTAAATTGAAATGCACAAGAAGTAAATCAGTGATGGTACATCATGTAAGATTGATCTAAAAATACCCAGAAAAAAAGATGTTGGAAACATTATGTAACACTGCCAGAAAGTATAATGCTCATACACCTGCTGAGACTGTATCAGCCACAACTAGGCAGGCATCACATTCCTTTTCAGAGAAGGTGTACTGCATTGCATCTGAACAGAGGCCACAGAAAAGCAACAGAGGAACATTCTCTGCAGGGACATAGATAGTACATCAGTTAAGAGAATCAAAAGAACTCAACCAGAAATGAGGGCTTAGTATGTCTATAAGCTAAAATATTCTTTCATAAATGCTTAGCTGGGTGGTAACATACTCACCTCCCATGAATGCAGGCCCAGGTTCGATTCCTGGCCAGGTTGTAGATTTTCTCAGCTCATGGACTGGGTGTTGTGTTGTCCTCATCATCATTATATCCTCATCCCAGCACGTAAGTCATCCAGTGTTGCATCGATTGAAATAAGACTCACACTTGGTGGCTGAACACACCCAAATAGGGACCTCATGGCCACTGATGCCATATGATCATTTTCATTTTTGTTTTATATTGTAGAGGCATCTCTTAAAAGAAATGATTTTTATTTTGCTCTAAAAGCCACTTCCATCTCCAACCTCTTTATGTGTGTTGGCAGTGCATTGTAAAGAATGACATGGAAGTGGCTTGCATGAACTTGATGGAGGGAGGAGGGAGGGGGGGGGGGTGTTCTACCTTGTTCTATATGGAGGGACCCACACTTGTAAGTATTGTAAGTGTGGAAACTGAAGTTAGTTTGTAGGTCATCAAATCTATCTCTCATCATCAACACACATTTATATATGTAAGCAAACACAGCTTTTTAACTAAGGGCTGGCATTGAGCTGTAGCAGAACTTTGTGACAAGATTTGAATAGCCCTTTTCTGTAATCTAAAAATTTCATTTAACAGACTATTGATTTTACCCCATAAAACTATTCCAAAAGCTACAAGAGACAGAAAGTAATCAAAATAAGCCATTCTGGCACAAACTGAGGAGTAAGCCTTAGAAATAATTCTTAGAGCTAAACATGCAGAACCGAGTCTCTGAAAATGTTTGATTACATAGTCTTTCCAGATTAAGTCTTGGTCAACATACGTTCCTCAAAATTTTATGCATGATTGCTTTTTTGACTCATTTCCACCCAGTACCAGAAGGAGATCTTGGTTTTGATTAACTATCCCAAATTGTATACAGTTTGTTTTCTTCACATTATGGGTCAGCTAATGGGCATTGAACCTTAACTGCAATGACTTGAGGTCTATATCAGTTGTGTTGGACAGAGATTCATTAACATCACTCACTATTACACTAGTGTCATCTGCAGCCAATATGGATGCGAATCTCTACAGGAGAGTGCTCTAATGTTGTCACCACTGTTTTTGCTATCTCATCCTCATGTAGCTCTTTTTGAACTGAGAAATGAATTGACCCAACACGCTATGGTGTGGATTCCAGCAAAACATAAGCACAGCAGCCCTATGCATGCCTTGTGTCTGTCCCCAGCTTCTTGAAGTATGCTGTCTTCCATGGATACACAATAGAATTTCAATACTAGATTACTGTTCATCTGTGGACAAAGACACTCAGTGATGCTTTGCAAATGCTACTTTCATGATGCAACTGGGCAGATAGAAAACCTACTTACTAAGCAATGGCAGGAGAACACACATGAAAAAGGTATAACGTAAGCAAGTTTCTGCATCCAGTGTTTCATTCTTCCAACAGCATGGATGACGGGCATTGAAGAAGGGTGAAGGAAAGGGACTGGTGAGGTTCAGGGAATGAGGCAAAGTGTGGATAAGTCAACAAGAAAGCCAGTCAGGGGACATTTATTGGACAGAGTGAGAAGCTTATCCCATGCTTATGGTCTTTCCTTCTCATCCAATCCAGCAAGTTTTCCAAACCAGAGTTCTGTCTGACTTTTCCAAACTGTTCTCCATTTCCTAAACCTAAGCAGTCCTTTTCCTTCACCACTATTCCTTCCCCTTATCCTTTCTGCCATTAGGAGGAGTTACTGGCTCCAGAAACTTGTATGTGTAATATGATTTTGATTGATAAATTCTACTTTCAGTTTTATATGGCAAAAGTATTGCAGTGGTTTCTGGAGAACACAGTCACCTCTATTTATCGTATGAGTCCAGATGTTTCAGTTGAACCAGTAAATCTCATTTTACGATTGAGCAGTGAGAAAAAAGTGTGAATTTTCAAGGTCATAAAGATGTCCTCTCCAGTAATTAAACTTCTTTTCCTTTCAAGTTGTAACACAGTGTGAAATGCAGTCAAAGAGCAACAAAGTTTGCTCTCTATTTGTCCTGAGTTTGCAATATAGCAACAATCTGAAGAGATGAGAACTTACTAGTTTCTCTCCTAGGCTGTTAATAGTAGTTACTACAGGCCAACTTGAGGGTGGTTTTGAAAGATTTCTTACATTCATCTACTTGGTTGTGGGTCTTACATTATGCTTTATGTTGCCAAGCCTCGAGAGGGTCATTCTCAAAATACGTTTTGTTCCATTTCAGTTCAGTCAGCCAAATAGCATAAAAAGACCATGAGACTGATGAAATAAAGCCGTTAAGGTGATAAGATGTGTTTTTCAAGCAGAGAAAATGTTTTAGATGGCAGAACAAATAATCTTCAGTTGCCCAAGTTGCAATACATTTTGTGTGCTTCTTGTCAAATTTAGTTCCCGAGGCACAGCACATTGTCTGACTCTTGGAGTTGATAATATAAAAAACTGGATATTTCACAACTAGGAGTCCCAGCCAGTTCAAAAGAAGATAGAAAACATTCCTCATTAGCTACTTATTGTACAAATTATCTGAATATCCTGATTCGTGGAATGATAAGTTCTGTTTGCCACAGTGCAAGTATCAGTCTTTCTAGTGAAGCAGTAGTGTACTGCGAGCAAGACCCAGATTTAGGGCTGTACATAACAATTTTCTTTGAAAAATACCAGTGATATCAAGTAAATATTAAGCTACCAGTAGGAGATGAAACTGGTAATGCGCCAGTATTTTTAAAGTACTAGCTTTTAAATCAATGATTAATGTGATTGGCATTAACATGTACAACATTAGGCAAGATGGTTATAGCTTATTGTCAATATAGACTTAATTTCTCTGATTTCTTTGTCTTTTGTCAATGTATGTCTTTGTTCATTCCATATTATGGAAGGTTATCTGTCTTTATTTTGTCTATGGAACAAATCTACACTTCAAAAGTCAAGGGTAGTGTGTAATGGGTCCACCTCTATCTTGGGATATGCCTGAAATGTTGAATAGAATAAACTCCATATACATAATTAAGGTGAGGAAACTAGTAAGTTCTCTTCTCTTCAGATTGTCACTCTATTGCAAACTCAGATCAACTAGAGAGCAAAATTTGTTGCTCTTTGCAGATGCACAGCATGCTCAAACTCCTACAGGATTCAGTGAAATGCCCTGAGGAATGAGAATAATGAGCAAGGAGTGCCATCAGCAGAACATGAGTGTGGTGGTATTCCCTGCAGTTGTAACGTCCACTGTGTGTATGTGGCACAGTTGTCGGTGCATCTGCCTAGTAAGTTTCTCTTCCCCTCCAACCCTTGTACCAGAAGAAGAACCCAGTTGGACAGAAATCTTGGAAATTTCAATACCTTTATGTGTGTTTTGTCTTGCTGCCACTTGCAGAATAGCTTTGTTATCTGTTCAGTTACATTATATTTTAAAAATTGATTATTCTTAGTGATATGTGAGATGATGGACTGATAAATCTTCAGTGCTCCATGTGGTCTGGCAACAAACAAAGGTTGTGTTGCAAAAGTAGCTGTATGAGTTTCACCTCTGCAGTGTCTTATTTACTGTGCACTCTTAATACTCACTTCTGAAAATTTATTTTTTAATTCAGCATTGGATCACTGTTTAGTGTGATAATGGATATAGCAGAGCACACTTACAGTTCACAGGTACAGGGTAAATTGCAGCTTCAGCACTTATGTTACACTCCTGGAAATGGAAAAAAGAACACATTGACACCGGTGTGTCAGACCCACCATACTTGCTCCAGACACTGCGAGAGGGCTGTACAAGCAATGATCACACGCACGGCACAGCGGACACACCAGGAACCGCGGTGTTGGCCGTCGAATGGCGCTAGCTGCACAGCATTTGTGCACCGCCACTGTCAGTGTCAGCCAGTTTGCCGTGGCATACGGAGCTCCATCGCAGTCTTTAACACTGGTAGCATGCCACGACAGCGTGGACGTGAACCGTATGTGCAGTTGACAGACTTTGAGTGAGGGCGTATAGTGGGCATGCGGGAGGCCGGGTGGACGTACCGCCGAATTGCTCAACACGTGGGGCGTGAGGTCTCCACAGTACATCGATGTTGTCGCCAGTGGTCGGCGGAAGGTGTACGTGCCCGTCGACCTGGGACCAGACCGCGGCGACGCACAGATGCACGCCAAGACCGTAGAATTCTACGCAGTGCCGTAGGGGACCGCACCGCCACTTCCCAGCAAATTAGGGACACTGTTGCTTCTGGGGAATCAGCGAGGACCATTCGCAACCATCTCCATGAAGCTGGGCTACGGTCCCGCACACCGTTAGGCCGTCTTCCGCTCACGCCCCAACATCGTGCAGCCCACCTCCAGTTGTGTCGCGACAGGTGTGAATGGAGGGACGAATGGAGACGTGTCGTCTTCAGCGATGAGAGTCGCTTCTGCCTTGGTGCCAATGATGGTCGTATGCATGTTTGGCGCCATGCAGGTGAGCGCCACAATCAGGACTGCATACGACCGAGGCACACAGAGCCAACACCCGGCATCATGGTGTGGGGAGCAATCACCTACACTGGCCGTACACCTCTGGTGATCGTCGAGGGGACACTGAATAGAGCACGGTACATCCAAACCGTCATCGAACCCATCATTCTACCATTCCTAGACCGGCAAGGGAACTTGCTGTTCCAACAGGACAATGCACGTCCGCATGTATCCCGTGCCACCCAACGTGCTCTAGAAGGTGTAAGTCAACTACCCTGGCCAGCAAGATCTCCGGATCTGTCCCCCATTGAGCATGTTTGGGACTGGATGAAGCGTCGTCTCACACGGTCTGCACGTCCAGCACGAACGCTGGTCCAACTGAGGCGCCAGGTGGAAATGGCATGGCAAGCCGTTCCACAGGACTACATCCAGCATCTCTACGATCATCTCCATGGGAGAATAGCAGCCTGCATTGCTGCGAAAGGTGGATATACACTGTACTAGTGCCGACATTGTGCATGCTCTGTTGCCTGTGTCTATGTGCCTGTGGTTCTGTCAGTGTGATCATGTGATGTATCTGACCCCAGGGGTGTGTCAATAAAGTTTCCCCTTCCTGGGACAATGAATTCATGGTGTTCTTATTTCAATTTCCAGGAGTGTATTTTACAGTAGTCTTTCATACACTTATATGTATAAACTACCTTATTGCCTGCTGCTTTGCTCATGTAGACTGCATGCTTTGCAGAGATTTTTGTTTCTCTTTAATTGAATCTTTATGTTATTCACAACTGCAACTTCTTCTAAATGTTTCACACTATGTAAGGGCCTAGAAGCCTAGTCTTTTCTGAATGTATCTCTGGCCAAAAAGTAACTGTGATAGATGGGTTCCAATGTTTTTGTCAACCATACCTTTTGAATTCTGGCAGTGATATTTCCACAGAAACTATCATGCCCTGACAAATATTTCTTAATATTCAACCAAGAAGCTATGTACCAACATTCATAAAAATGGCTTAAAAATTTTTTTTATGTAACAAAATATTTTCTTTAAAATGGCCATACAATGTTTCACCTGCTTAGGGGTTGAATTTCTAAAAACAGTGAAAAGTGTATTTTTTTATTTCCTACAGAGTACCAAAATTAAAAATTTATAGATTTTGCCTTAAAATGCTTTCATGATGAAACAGTTTCATGAAACATTTCAATGTTACGGGTTGAATTTCCAAAAACATGAAACAGGTATTCCTTTATTTCTAATTGAGAATTCAAAAAACCAATTTTCATAAATGTTGTTTTCATATTAGTTCTTTAATAATGATTTATTTCCCACAAAACATCAGTTTTCATAGACCTGTCTTCAAAATTGCCTTATTAGTGCTATATTTTGAAAAAATATTTCATCCCCTTTTTCACCCACCTAGGAGCTGAACTTCAAGATTTCTCTTCTTTAACAATACCTATAGTGTAAGATCAGCACCCACCACAAATTTCAAGTTCCTACCCTCAGTGGTTTGGACTTGGTGATGCTGAGACAGTCAGCAAGTAAATGAGAAAGTCTGTCAGGACTTTGCCTAATTTTATGGATAGATTTAACAAATGAAACCACAGGTGAATTTAAAACTTTGCTACTAATCTAATTTGCTAGTTACCAGCATCAAATTTCAGCTTCTGCTCCAACACTTAACTGTCCATTAAACACAAGAAAAATTCCATGCGTTTTTCACTGGCACCATCTATATAGCATGTTATAGGATTTTGCCTTATTACCACAATTCTTTCTAGTTGTTTTCGATTAGTCTCAATGTATTCCTTGACATTGTATAAACATGGTGTGTTCATGTATTCTCTTAGTTTCATTTTGAAGATTGGTAGAGCTTTTACATTTTTCAACTGTGGTAATCTGTAGTCAGCTGCTGTTGATGTAATAATCATCTTTGATTGTTGTTGTGTAATTGTGCAGTTCTGAGCTTAACACTAACACATAAATTTACTTGGATATACATGAGTGTCACATATACGTACATAGAGTGGACTGTTAAAATTTTAAATTTCTTGAGTAACTTTTGAGAGGACAGTCTTCCAGTATACCTGATTGCTTTTGTTGCAGTTTCAGCAATTTGTTGATATGCACTTTTGCTCCACTCTCCTGTATTACTGTATTATACAATAAATGTGGACGAGTTCTGCAATAGTACAGCTTTGCCGGTGCATCTATATCAACTGTGTGTGACATTTTCTTCATTTAAAATACACTGCTGCTTTCTTTTGAGCAGGTCTTTTGCATATGATTTTCCCAAGACATAAATCTATCCATTGTCAGTTAATATCAACTTCTGCAATGTCCAATGTGTACTTCCTTTTCATTTCTTCTTCTCTTTGCAAGTATTTCCAAGAAGTTTGTTTTCTTTTTATGTACAAGTGGATTGCTTACACTTAAATTTTTGTTTGCTTTTCCAGTGTCTGTAATAGCTATTATTTCTAAAAGATTTAACAAACTATAACTTACAGTGAGCTTCTCTCACGGTTTCTGTCAAATAATTCACATAAAGTGGAGATATTATGGACTGAGTATTGAGTCAAGTACTATCCTGTACATTACTACCTTAAAACTTGGTTAAAAAGCTCTCACTGTATTGTTTATTTTTGTATTTTAAGTCTACACATTACACTCTGTTTTCCACAAACGATTTCATTAGACCAGCTTCATACCGATAACATCTCATCTATACATATTATCTAAGTGAATAGTATGGCACACATAGTCTTAGGCTTTTGAGATATCCTGAAATAAACAACAAACTTTCCCCTGTACTGATTCTGTTTACCATCGAGCTAGTTACTGCTGTTTTTCTGTACTTTGCTTACCTAAATCAGTGCTGTGCTTCATCCAGGATGTTTATTTTTCTATGAGTTTTATAACTCACATTCAGATTCTTGTTAACCTGTTGGAACATGGTTGATTTATGTTGATAATATTGGCTGTGTCAATAGGGATCTCAACAGTGATTATTATCTTTTTACTATACAATAGTTATTGAGTTAGTTCTGTGGTATTAATGTGATCACTGTGTCAAGACCGATGTATGTCATTTACTTTTTTCTAAATAAACATTCTTGACATGGTAGCAGTCTGACATCGTAAATTTAAAAAAAGAAGACTGTCATTCAGAAAGGTACGGACCAGTTGCAAACAAAAAAAGAAGATTGTAATTCAAAAAGTGTGGTTGGTGAAATTGGACATGGCTGAGATTAAGGTACTGTTGTCTGTTCAAGAAGGCTATGGGAACTGGAAATGGAAAACAAAAATGTAACTGAAAATGAAGGAATGAGAAAAACCATTAATAAGTGGTAGAATGAGAAATACCCTCTGCAACGTATTTAATACTGGTCTTCAGAGAATGGATTTACATGTAGATAAACCTCATTGTTTTATGCAGATTTCCAGTCCTATAAGTGACATTTCCAATATGTTGAGAGTTTCAGCATTTTCCTGCATTTGCACTCAAACTATATTTCCAGTTCCAGTTTTATTATTTTGTAGTTCAATTACCTGACCATGGAGATCTGGAATAAGTGTGTTAATTATGTGTCCCATTAATTTGTTTAAATGTACATTTGTAAAAATATTATCTATTAACAAGTTTGATGATTCAGTGCTCCTTGTTGGGTATTTACTTGCAGCTTCATGTTATGTGTATTAAAAATATCATCAAAATACTTTCAACAACTGCTCAATTTCATTGTATTTATATTTAGCTCAGCAACTGCTGTTACATAAAGGAAGTTCATTAATAGCTTTGTAAAATAGTATTTAAAATTCTGCAAGGAAATCTTTAATCAAAGCAGTCAGAGGGTGGTATAACTCTAATTGCTATCACAAGACACTTGACCACCTGCAAATTTCTTTGAAGTACTGATGCTTCAAAATGAATTTTTCTGCAGTTTGTAAATGGCCACTGAACACACTCACTTTGATTACTATCCACATACAGTCTATCTCATCACTTTTATGTTGAAATATGGAAAAAATGACACACTATTATAAGCTTGTAAATTGTACATCTGTATTGCATTTACAACAAGTCCATGTTCTGTTATTACAAAGATATTTGGTTCATCAGTAGCAAGTAATGGTTCCGTTGTCTGTTTTTTTCCCTTCTTATTTTAAATCACCTCTACTATTTAAATCTCTTCTTGTCTGTCCATAAGCTGTGGAGTTCCTACCACACAGTAAGTTGCTGTCAGTCCATTAATCCACTTAGACACTGCATTTTTCATCTTGGTATCACTTCCAAAATGTTTCCCACTCAGAAAAGCTTTGAGCTTTATTCAAAAGTGAGTCTTGCACAATTTTGTTGTTCTCTTGATTCCTCAAATTGTTGGTGACAAGCATTGGATGTCCAGTTCCATCACACAAACTTGTTCATTCTTTGTCAATTGCTTAACAAAATTTTCTCATTTTTTGTTCCTTCATTACTCTACCAGCATACATTTCCTTTTACTGGCTGTAAATTTCTGCAGGTTTCAATTTCCAAGTGCTCAAAAATCATGTAACATCTATGGCTTTGCAATTGGCAGAACTATGAATTATACAGTTCCAATTTGAACCATCAGGAAAGGCAAAATAACAACTTGTTGGGCTGGCAGTGACAAGCAATCCAGTCACTAATTTGAGCAGGGCCTGATATCAGTCAATACAATGGTAGTGAGCAGTACATCACTATTTGCTAGATCACCCTAATTTCCAGAAAGGAAAATGTGTTTCAATTTCTTTTCTGTGTTACATTTTTGTTTCTTTCACATTGCAGACATCGTAATCCTAGGTTTTCATGTCTTCAGCTTACATAGTCCTTAGTGACTTTCCATCTTCTTATACTGCAGCTGCTGCTTTTAGCAATAAGATAGCTGCTTAAATTTCCTTTAATTTTGTATGCTAGGCTTCCAGTGATTTTGCCTTTGTGGGAAAAGTGGTATGGGATGCACTCAGCCTAGTGAGGCCATTTAGTAGTGGTTTCAAGGTCATTCGAGATTCATAGGAAGAATGTTAAGTAAACGTAACTCAACCATGGAGGAAGTGGATAGTAAGGCACTTCCTTGAGAATTGTTCATCAGCCTGTACCTTTAGGAGATAGGACTGATAGAAGAGAGAAAGAGAGAGAGAGAGTGAGGTAGAGATAGATAGATAGAGAGAGAGAGAGAGAGAGAGAGAGAGAGAGAGAGAGAGAGAGAGAGAGAGAGAGAGAGAGAGAGAGAGAGAGAGAGATGCTTTTCAGCATTGGATTGTTTAGCCAGCAGTAGAGCGTTACGGTTATGTTTAACAAACTCCATTGGTAGATGTTACAAAAGAGGTGTTGTGAATCATAGAGAGGTTTGCAGATTGAAATTCTGAAAGAGCAAGTTCTGGGAAGAATCAGACAACATGTTACCTCCTCCCACATACATCTGAGGTAATGGCTTTGATGAAAATATTGAAGAACTTAGAGTCAATACAGAGGATTACTGACAATCATTCTTCCCATGCACCATCAGCAAGTGGAACAGCAAAGGGGGAACAGTCAGTGGTACCAGAAGTACCCTCTGCCACGTGCCATTTCTTGGCTTATGAAGTAAAGTGTAGATGTAGATGAAGAAACCTGACAATGACTGGGAGAGTGGTGTGCAAAACACATACCCCTACATACCGCACCTGGTGATGCCATTGGCAGAGGATGAATGACAATTGGCTGGGACCAGTTGGCCCATCTAGGGTCAGAACATGGAACTTTACTTGTATTTCTTTTAGGATACAATTTTTTTGAAAAAAGTGGTCCATTTCTATTCATAACACCTCGTAACTGTATCATAGTGCCTCGTGCCTAGTAATGTAACTGAACTAGAAGGAAAGAGAAATATACCTATATTTACACAAACATATCTTAATAGTTGAACTTACCTATTCCTTATACACCAAATCAATTTCTCAGTGATGCCTTCAAGGAATGGCTTTTTTTTACTTATTGTGCCATAAATTCTTTCTGAATTGAAGTATTTGCTAAAGAAGAAAGTCTCTCTTCTAAAATTACATTTCTCAGGTGTGTTTTTATATGCTTCAAGCAAGAAAAACTTTATTTGACAGATGCTGTAATTGAAGAAATGGACAAAATAAAGGCGAATGGTATACAATGATCTGTAAAAATGACCTTATCATCATTAAGCAATTTGAACATCTTTCTGGTGAAAATTTTTGTTTACTTCTCATCAACATATGAAATAGGGAGTTCACTTCATAAGCATTGTGTCTTGGAAAACACGGGTGCAGAGAAATGTTGTAAGTTGTCATGCATACAAACAAAGACATATGTTTGGAGTAAAAACCAGTATTCATAGTAGATAAATAAAATTTTTCAAAGTGTTGCAAGGAAAAAAAAATTACTGAATGCCACTTCACTTACTACATGTGCACTGCTGCCCCTGTACTGATTTCCACATGACAGTAATTGTAGGAGACACAAGTTGAAATAAACATTGTTGCAGAATTATTAATTGAATCATTTTCGATTTTTCTGAACTAAATACAGAAATTTTAATGAAATAAGAACAAGTTGTTGTGTCCCAGGTACAAACTACTAAATGGAAAGTCAGAATTAATTACAACTTGGAAAATTAATTCTGAAAACAAGATGAAACGTAACTGAGTGTAATGACTTGTGTCCATGTCTGTACCAAAAGTTTGTCTCCTCTAAACACTATCACAGTAACAACCCATGACTGAGAGAAGATCTGCTCCATATTCCAGGAGGTCCACCAGATGACACCCCTTCAGAGCCATGACAGCCTGACGTAATCATGTGGCGTTGCATCCTCATTGGCTCCATCCACTCCAGCAGTATGACTGCTGCATCTCCTGTGCCTCCTCCCCCCTCCACCTCCTATGAGCACTTTGATCTATGCTGTGCTGGAGAATTGGCACACAGTGCTCAAGAAGAGTGTGACCGTGTCTTACATGCAGTGATTGCACTTCTATGAATGCACAGCACAACACAACACAAGTGATCAGTTTATAAGCATACCTTAATTGTGTTTCAGAGATGCAGACACCAAATATAACTAAACGTAGTTAAAATAATTTAATTACTCTGTTGTGGCTACATATACCTACTATAACAGCAAGATTAATGAGGTCAATGGCTGTTCTCTAAATTCATAGGCCAATGCTTTTCCAGGTATATTTTACATATTTAGAATATCAATGTAGAGTTTTTAGTAATGACTGAACATTATCTAGGAAATGTATTTAGTTGACTTTTATGTAGTATCAAAGTATAGATAAACAGCAACAACATTTTAAACAAGAGTTCAATATACTTACTGACCACCAAAACAGCAGCATGTACAAAAGCTGTGAAAACAAAGATGTCTCAGGGGATGTTTATCAAATCCTGGTATATCAGTTAGAGACAGTGAAACTCACTTATAATGCAGAGAAAAATGAGACTTTGTTGTTGTGGTCTTCCATCTGAAGACTGTTTTGATGCAAGTCTTTACATTAGTCTACTTCTGTGCAAGCCTCTTCATCCGTGAATATCTACTGTACATACTACAATTTCAAGCTGCTTATTGTATTCATCTCCTGGTCTCCCTCTACAATTTAACCACTCACACAACCTCCCACTACCAAACTGATGCTTCCTTGGTAGCTCAATATGTGTGCTACCAACCAATACCTTCTTTTACTCAAGTTGTGCCATAGATTCCTCTTCTCGCCAATCTCTTTGAGTATCTCCTCAACTAGATTGGTCTACCAATATAGTATTCAGCATTCTTCAGCAGCCCCATATTTTAAAAGCTTCTCTTCTTTTCAAACCTGATCTGTTTATCATCCACGTTTTATTTCAGTAGAAAGCCACATTTCCAAGAACTACCTTCACAAAATACTACTGACTCTTAAATTTATATTGAGGCTAACAAATTCCAATTTTTGAAACATCTGTAACATGCTATAGCAAGTCTGCATTATGTTTCCTCTCTACTTCAGCCATTATCAGTTGTTTTGCTGCCCTAACAGAAAACTGATTTACCACTTTTAGTTTCTCATTTCGTATTTAATTCCTTCAGCATCTCCTGATATAACTCAATTGCCTTCTATCACCCTTGCTTTATTTTTGTTGATATTCATCTTATAATCTCTGTTCTAGATGTTATCCATTATTTTCACCATATGCATCTGCAAAGTGCGTAAGAGGGGGCATTACTGCCCTCCCCCCCCCCAAACCCCCCTTCCCCCATGGATCTGGATCCAGAGATTCTATTCATACATTGATTGGATAAACATTAACTCTTTGGGATATAATAAGTTATTTTGTGCCACCTGTAAAAATTAGTTTTATGGCATGATGTGAATCAAAACTGACCAGCTCATTATTATAAAGAATGACAGTTTTAGAGTCTTGACCTCCCCTAGCCCACACTCACTGGAAAAATTTCTGTGAGTGTCCATGCATTCAACTGCTCTCCAGGTCCTTTTCTGTCTCTGATAGGATGACAGTGTCATTGGAAAACCTTGAAGTTTTTATTTCTTCTCCCAAAACTTAAATTCCCCTTTCAAGTTTCTCCTTGGTTTCCTTTGAGTCTTCTCACCATATGGGTTGAATAACATTGTGGATAAGCTACAACCCTGTCTAACTCCCTTCTCAGTTATTGCTTCTCTTCCAAGTCCTTTGACTCCTATAGCTGCAGTTTGGTTTTGTATAAATTGTGGATAACCTTTTGCTCCCTGTATCTTATCTCTGGCACCTTCATAAATTCATAGAGTATATTCCAGTTCGTATTGTCAAAAAATTTCTCAACATCTACAAATGCCATGAACATAGGTGTGCTTCCTCCAACCTATCTTCTCAGATTAGTCATAGGCAGATTATTGCCTCATGTGTTCCTGCCTTTTTTCATATCTCTAACAGACATTTACTGGGTGACCATCTACCAATTTCTCCATTCTTCTCTAAATAATGTATGTAAATATTTTGCAATATGACTTATAAAATTGATGGTTTGATAGTTTTCACACCTGTTTGCATCTGCCTTCTTTGATATTGAAATTATTACACTCTGCTTAAAGTCTGAAGGGTTTGCCTTGTCTCATATGTTTTGCACACCAGATGAAACAGCTTTATCATGGCTGGCTGTACCAAGAATTTTCGTAACTCTGAAGAAATGTTGTCCACTGCAGGTGCCATGTTCCATTTTCGGTTTCTCATAGTTCTGCCAGATACTTGTCACAGTATATCACGTCCAGTTGATCTTCATCTACATCCTCAGTCTTTCTAAAATATTGCTTTCAAGTTGTTTTCCCTTTTTCCTTTTCTATTTATTTCTTCCACCTTTCCCTTAACATGAGATATTTCTGTTACTTACAATATAGGAGGTGGTTAAGTTTAAATGAAATTATGATATTGTATGCATATTAAGCAAGACTTGATGTTTTGGTGGTGTTACAGCAGTTGCTGAAAGGCTCTGAAAAAGCTATTCAGTTAAAAGCTTCATGAGTTGCAGGGGTATATTATATCAAAAGTTTTGGTAATGCAAATGGGCAATATAAAGAGTGGGAGCATAATTCACTGCTATTTGTTTTGCTGAGTACCTCAGACCAAAATTACTAGTGGTATACAATGTTGTTACGAGTGAGGTTATTAAGATATCCAACAGTGGGGTATTAGTTTGTAATTACATAAGCATGGAATCGTTTGCTAAGACCTGTCAAGTCTCCAACCTCAATGTCCAAGTGCTACATTATATTCCATTATGGAGAATGTAAGGCCTTCTATAGCCAATCTGTCACTGCCAGTAATTGATAATTGTACAACACAATTGAAGAAAATTGCAGCTCCAAGGATACATGTGACTGATTATTCTTTTGCGTCATTTTTGGTAACAAGTTAAAACTGAGTAAACATATAAATAAACTGTTCAATATGTACAATTGAGTATGATTTGCTCCTAGCAACATCTCTTATTGTCTTGGTATAAACAATAGTTTATTGGCTTATACTGCATATTTTCATTCCTTTCACTCCCACAGAATTCTCTTCCTGTGCAGTGCAACTCAGGTAAACATAGAGTTTATCCAGCAAAGTGGCCACAGAAAATATTATATAAAGTAGGTAACTGTACATCTTGTAGAAGACCTTTCATGGATATTAAGATACTTGCACTAACTCCTCTTAGTAGTTTTCATTACAATAAAAATTAAGTTTAAATTGAACTGCAATTTACATAACATTACCAGATAGAAAATAATTGTCACATTGACACTGCCTCATGTGTCTTGGGTTCAGAGAGGAGTTATGTACTCTGACACAGGTAACAGCAAGGGGGAACAAGGGTACAGGCTTATTATTGAGTACAGAATTCTCTAGACCTTCTGGAAATGATTCTCTGTGACATTACTAATCTGCAGGTTAACACTTCCTGGTACAAGAGGAAATACTGTGACTTTTGTGATGACTTGCTGTCTTGGGAATATATTTGGTTTTCACATCATCCACAACAAATTATACTGATTCCTTGGCACAGCAGCAGTTTTGATGTCATTCCATTTTATTTATTTATTTATTCACCCTAGATGATTTAATACAACGGTATTTGACATGTGAAGATACAGTATACAAATAATATGTACATATATAAAACATTAAAAGACAATTAGGTGAGAATAGGGTAGGAAGTTAACCATATTATATAACACTGCCATAAAGTATAATGCACAAACACACGAAAACCTGCTGACACTATATCCACCACAACTAGGCAGAGACCACATCCATTTTCAGGGGAGGTGCATTCCATTGCATTTGAACAGGGGCCACAGAAAACCAACAGGGAAACGTTCTTTGGAAGGAAAAACACAGCATAGACTGTACATCAGTTAAGAGAATCAAAATAACTCAATAAGTTAAATAGCTAAATAGCTAAAATATTCATTAACATTGTAGAAACACTTCTCAACAAGAAACGATTTAAATTTTGCTCTAATAGCCATTTCCCTCTCCAACTTCTTTATATGTGTTGAAAGTGCATTAAAAAGAATGACAAAAAATGGTTCACATGTCTTTGAACATAGGTCTTTCTTCCTTGTCCTATGTGTATGGACCCACAGTTGCAAGTATTATACCTGGGGTAATTAGAGTTAGTTTTCCGGTCACCAAGTCTAGCTCCTGGAATCAACACATATTTGCATATGTTCAAGGAGGGAATACGACTTTTTTGTGTTAGCACTAGCAGAGCTATGTGATAAGACATGAATAGCCCTTTTCTGTAATCTAAAAATCTCATTTGACAGACTATTGATTAAACACCAAAAAATTATTCCATGGGCTGAAGGTATCCAAAAAACCTATTCTGGAACCATCTGGAGAGCAAACTTTAGAAATAATTCAGATAGCAAATCTTGCAGAACTGAATCTCTGAGAAAGTTTGATTACATGGTCTTCATAGTTTGTCTTGGTCAATACACATTCCTCAAAATCTTATGCATCATGCCCTTTCTAACTCATTTCCATCCAATACCAGAGAGAGACCTTGGTTTTGATTCACCTTTCAAAATTGTATATAGTTTGTTTTCTTCACATTAAGGGTCACCCTATTGGCACTGAATCTTTAACTGTGAGGACTTGAGGCCTCTTATCAGTTGTAGTGGGCAGATATTCCTTAACATCCCTCACTATTATACCAATGACATTTGCAGTCAAGATGGATGTGAATCTGTACAGAAGATAACTGTAATAGTGTCAAAAATGTTTTCTCTATCTTCTTCTCATGCCTCTATCTCTGAACTAACACAGTACCCTGTGGTGTGGATTCCAGCCTGTCATCTGTCTACATCTACATCTATACTCTACAAACCACTGTGAGGTGCATGGCAAAGGTTACATCCCATTAAACCAGTTATTAGGGTTTCTTCCTGTTCCACTCATGAATGGAGTGTGGGAAGAATGATTGTTTGAATACCTCTGTGCATTCAGTAAATTTCCTAATCTCATACTCACATGACTTGTAAGGGGTTTTAGTAGATCCCTAGAGTAATCATTTAAAGCCCATAGTCAAAACTTTGTTAACAAACATTCTCAGGACAGTTTACATCTTCCTTCATGAGTCTTCAATTTCAGTTCCTTCAGTATCCCTGTGACACTCTCTCATGGATTAAACAAACCTGTGACCATTCATGCTGCCCTTCTCTGTATACATACCTGTTAATCCTATCTGGATTAATCCACAATTCAGCAATATTCTAGGATGGGTCACACAAGTCATTTGTAAGCAGTCTCTTATGTAGACTTATTGTACATCCCCAATATTCTGCCAATAAACTGAAGACTGTCACCTGCTCTACCCACAACTGAACCTATGTGATCATCCTATTTCATACCCCTTCACAGTGTTACGCCTAGGTATTTGTATGAGTTGGTCGATTCCAACTGTGACTCACTGATATCATCATAGGGTACCACATTTTTTTCATTCTTTCAAGTGCACAATTTTACATTTGTGAACATCTAGAGCAAGTTGCCAGTCTCTGCACCATATTGAAATCTTCACACTTTGTAATCTTACCCTTGCTCAAACCACCAGCTGATGTTCACTCACTTCATAATTGACACATTTCATAAGCTTTGAGAGGAGTAAGATTTACAAATAAACTTTCTTACTTATCTTCTTTTCTTGTCATTGGCTGCAGTTTGATATGTCTGGTGGTTGATTCATGAGGCTGAAATTTATGACATTTTAGTTTCCATATGACATGATAATGTTTTTTTAATGATATTGTTAATACACATAACATGAAGCTGCAAGTAAATACCCAACAAGGAGCACTGAATCATCAAACTTGTAAATAGATAATATTTTTACAAATGTACATTTAAACAAATTAATGGGACACATAATTAACACACTTATTCCAGATCTCCATGGTCAGATAATTGAACTACAAAATGATAAAACTGGAACTGCAAATATAGTTTGAGTGCAAATGCTGAAAAATGCTGAAACTCTCAACATATTGGAAATGTCACTTAGAGGACTGGAAATCTGCATATAACAACGAGGTTCATCTACATCTAAATCCATTCTCTGAAGAGATTTTCAAGACTCATTATGCTAGGAAAAGCCTACGTAATCACAGCTTCATGTTATGTGTATTAACAATATCATCAAAATACTTTGAACAACTGCTCAATTTCATTGTATTTATATTTAGCTCAGCAACTGCTGTTACATAAAGGAAGTTCATTAATAGCTTTGTATAATAGTATTTAAAATTCTGCAAGGAAATCTTTAATCAAAGCAGTCAGAGGGTGGTATAACTCTATTTGCTATCACAAGACACTTGACCACCTGCAAATTTCTTTGAAGTACTGATGCTTCAAAATGAATTTTTCTGCAGTTTGTAAATGGCCACTGAACACACTCACTTTGATTACTATCCACATACAGTCTATCTCATCACTTTTATGTTGAAATATGGAAAAAAATGACACACTATTATAAGCTTGTAAATTGTACATCTGTATTTCATTTACAACAAGTCCATGTTCTGTTATTACAAAGATATTTGGTTCATCAGTAGCAAGCAATGCTTCTGTTGTCTGTTTCTTTCCTTCTTATTTTAAATCACCTCTACTATTTAAATCTCTTCTTGTCTGTCCATAAGCTGTGGAGTCCCTACCACACAGTAACTTGCTGTCAGTCCATTAAGCCATTTAGACACTGCATTTTTCATCTTGGTATCACTTCCAAAATGTTTCCCACTCAGGAAAACTTTGAGTGTTATTCAAAAGTGAGTCTTACACAATTCTGTTGTTCTCTTTATTCCTCAAATTGTCATTGACAAACATTGGATGTCCAGTTCCATCATTCAAACTTGTTCATTCTTTGTCAATTGCTTAACAAAATTTTCTGATTTTTTGTTCCTTCATTACTCTACCAGCATACATTTCCTTTTACTGGCTGTAAATTTCTGCAGGTTTCAATTTCCAAGTGTTCAAAAATCATGTAACATCTATGGCTTTGCAATTGGCAATACTCTGAATTACACAGTTTCAATTTGAACCGTCAGGAAAGGCAAAATAACAACTTGTTTGGCTGGCAGTGACAAGCAATCCAGTCAATAATTTGAGCAGGGCCTGATATCAGTCAATACAATGGTAGTGAGCAGTACATCACTACTTGCTAGATCACCCTCATTTCCAGGAAGGAAAATATGTTTCAATTTCTTTTCTGTGTTACAATTTGATTTCTTTCACATTGCAGACATCATAATCCAAGGTTTTTATATCTTCAGCTTACATAGTTCAGCTTACATAGTACTTTCCATCTTCTTACACGGCAGCTGCTGCTTTTGGCAATAAGAATAGCTGCTTCAATTTCCTTTAATTTTGTATGCTAGACTTCCAGTGATTTTGCCTTTGTGGGAAAAGTGGTTTGGGATGCACTCAGCCTAGTGAGGCCATTTAGTAGTGGTTTCAAGATCATTCGAGATTCATAGGAGGAATGTTAAGTAAACGTAACTCAACCATGGAGGAAGTGGATTGTAAGGCACTTCCTTGAGAATTGTTCATCAGCCTGAGGCCTTTAGGAGATAGGACTGATAGAAGAGAGAGAGAGAGAGAGAGAGAGAGAGAGAGAGAGAGAGAGAGAGAGAAGATCCAAGAAAGAGTGATGCTTTTCAGCATTGGATTGTTTAGCCAGCAGTAGAGCATTACTGTTATGTTTAACAAACTCCATTGGTAGATGTTACAAAAGAGGTGTTGTGAATCATAGAGAGGTTTGCAGATTGAAATTCTGAAAGAGCATGTTCTGGGAAGAATCAGACAACATGTTACCTCCTTCCACATACATCCCATGCAATGGCCCTGATGAAAATATTGAAGAACTTAGAGTCAATACAGAGGATTACTGACAATCATTCTTCCCATGCACCATTAGCAAGTGGAACAGCAAAGGGGGAATAGTTAGTGGTACCAGAAGTACCCTCTGCCGCGTGCCATTTCTTGGCTTATGAAGTAAAGTATGTAGATGAAGAAACCTGACAATGACTGGGAGAGTGGTGGGCAAAGCACATACCCCTACATACCGCACCTGCTGATGCCATTGGCAGAGGATGAATGACAATTGGCTGGGACCAGTTGGCCCATCTAGGGTCAGAACATGGAACTTTACTTACTTAATTACATTTGTTTTTTTAGGCTATAATTTTTTTGAAAAAAGTCGTCCAGTTCTATTCATAACACATAATAACTGTATCATATTGCCCATGCCTAGTAAGTTAAAATTACATTTCTCAGGTGTGTTTTAGCTTCAAGCAGGAAAAGCTTTATTTGAAAGACGCTGTAATAGAAGAAATGAACAGAATAAAGAAGAATAGTATATCATTAAGCAATTCGAACACCTTTCTGGTGGAAATTTTTGTTTTCTTCCCATCAACATATGATTAGGGAGTTCATTTCATAAGCATTGTGTCTTGAAAAACAGAGGCACAAAGAAATTCTGTAAGTTTTCAAGTGCACAAGTAACAAAATATGTGGTATTCTTTAAATTGTTTTGTGGTATAAGCAAGGTGAACAAACTGAATCACATCTCTCTTACATTGCCATCAAGCAGTGATCCAGAATTTCCTGACAAAGCTCAATACAATGAGGAAAACTCAATTCTAAAAAAAATACAGACTAGCACATTAGCAGGATTCATATTTATAACACACAGCACTAAACACTCTACAGATGGAAGCATGCTCCAAGTACACACAGCCACTGCTTTAAAGTCTGCCATCTGGAACCAGAAGTAGCTGGGAATAAAACTTCTATCTATATCACTGCATGATCCCTCCACAGACAAAGTCAAGCAGGTGATGTCACAATAGCCATAGCATACCATACATGTTTGGCCTGTGGTTCCAACCATGAGTCTGGGCCATGAGAGAGGAAAGCTTCTTATTGCAACAAGGACATATGTTTGCAGTAAAAACCAGCATTCATAGTAGATAAACAAACTTTTTTAAAGTGTTGCAAGAAAAAAATATTGCTAAATGCCACTTCACTTACTACATCTGCACTGCTGCCCCTGTACTGATTTCCACATGACAGTAATTGTAGGAGACACAAGTTGAAATAAACATTGTTGCAGAATTATTAATTGAAACTTTTTCAACTTTTCTGAACTAAAGATACAAATTTTAATGAAATCGGAACAGCAAGTTGTTGTGTCCCAGGTACAAACTACTAAATGGAAAGTCAGAATTAATTACAACTTAGAAAATTTATTCTGAAAACAAGATGAAACATAACTCAGTGTAAGAAAATTTATTCTGAAAACAAGATGAAACATAACTCAGTGTAATGACTTGTGTCCATGTCTGTAGCAAAAGTTTTTCTCCTCTAAACACTATCACAGTAACAACCCATGACAGAGAGAAGATCTGCTCCTTACTCCAGGATATCCACCAGATGACTCCCCTTCAGGGCCATGACAGCCTGACATAATCACGTGGAGTTGCATCCTCATTGGCTCCATCCACTCCAGCAGTATGACTGCTGCATCTCCTGTGCCTCCTCCCCCCTCCACCTCCTATGAGCACTTTGATCTATGCTGTGCTGGAGAATTGGCACACAGTGCTCAAGAAGAGTGTGACCGTGTCTTACATACAGTGATTGCACTTCTATGAATGCACAACACAACATAAGTGATCAGTTTATAAGCATACCTTAATTGTGTTTCAGAGATGCAGACACCAAATATAACTAAAAATATAACTAAACATAGTTAAAATAATTTAATTACTCTGTTGTGGCTACATATAACTACTACAACAGCAAGCTTAACGAGGTCAATGGCTGTTCTCTAAATTCACAGGCCAATGCTTTTCCAGATATATTTTACATATTTAGAATATCAATGTAGAGTTTTTAGTAATGACTGAACATTATCTAGGAAATGTATTTAGTTGACTTTTATGTAGTATCAAAGTATAGATAAACAGCAACAACATTTTAAACAAGAGTTCAATATACTTACTGACCACCAAGACAGCAGCATGTACAAAAGCTGTGAAAACAAAAATGTCTCAGGGGATGTTTATCAAATCCTGCTATATCAGTTAGAGACAGTGAAACTCACTTATAATGCAGAGAAAAATGTGACTTTGTTGTTGTGGTCTTCCATCTGAAGACTGTTTTGATGCAAGTCTTTACATTAGTCTAATATCCGTGAACATCTACTGTACATACTACAATTTCAAGCTGCTTATTGTATTCATCTCCTGGTCTCCCTCTACAATTTTAAGCACTCACACAACCTTCCACTACCAAACTGATGCTTCCTTGGTAGCTCAATATGTGTGCTACCAACCAATACCTTCTTTTACTCAAGTTGTGCCATAGATTCTTTTTCTCACCAATCTCTTTGAGTATCTCCTCAACTAGATTGGTCTACCAATATAGTATTCAGCATTCTTCAGCAGCCCCATATTTTAAAAGCTTCTATTCTTTTCAAACCTGAACTGTTTATCATCCACATTTTATTTCAGTGTACAGGCATACTCCCAGTTACTACCTTCACAAATTACTACTGACTCTTAAATTAATATTGAGTCTAACAAATTCCAATTTTTCAAAAATCTTTATCATGCTATAGCAAGTATGCATAAATGTTTCCTCTATACTTCAGCCATTATCATTTATTTTGCTGCCCAAACAGAAAATTAATTTACCATTTTTAGTTTCTCATTTCCTATTTAATTCTAATTTCATAAGTTTTGAGAGGAGTAAGATTTACAAATAAACTTTCTTACTTATCTTCTTTTCTTGTCATTGGCTCTAGTTTGTTATGTCTGGAGGTTGATTCATGAGACTGAAATTTATGACATTTTAGTTTCCATATGACACAATAATGTTTAAGTAAGCCTGCTCCATATTTCTCTTTTTTTCCTTTTTCGTTATGTCACATTCCTCTATATCACACTGTCTTTACAATTTTCACTTCTATATCACCACAAATTACGTTGTTATTGCTAAACATAAAAGAAACTTCTGATCACTTCAGAGGCATGCCTGCTACTACCGCATTCTGAGGTATTAACAATATTCCAAAGAGTTTTCAAATCAAAACTGTTTAGAGACTTACTTGACAAAAGAAGAATCTTCACCAAGCTACATCATTATTTTGTAAATAAATCCAGAAATAAATTTATTAATTAGTGTCAGATTGTGTGATTAATAATAGGAATTTTAAGTGCACCATATACTTTGTAATTTCAAATGTTTTCAAAAGAAGAGTAATTTTAACTGTACATACAGAGGTAGTACATATTACTTGTAACAAAGTAATTTCTTTTTACACATTTTAGCCTTAAATGTATGACATCATATACAATACAATATGAAATTATTTTAGTTAAACAACTGAGATATTATCAACCTATACAATATTTGAAAATATTTTTCATATTGATTACTTCTGTTCAATAAAGGTGATGTTAGAGGAGAGTGTCCCTTTACAACTTAGTTATAGGTAACTACATCATTTGGAAGAAGACTAATTTTACTATTAATATTTTCTGCAAGATCGTTAATAAACAACGTGAACAGCAAGGGCCCCAACACACTCACCTGGGGCACATAGAAAGTTACTTCTACAGCTGATGATGACAACATCCATACATTTTAAGATTTCCACAGACGGCTAAATAAATAAATACATAAATGATAACATGTTGTGTCCTCCATACCAAAAAGTCCTCAATCCAGTAACAAATTTCACTTGATACCCCATATGATTGTACTTTTGACATTAAGCATAGGAGCAGTTCTGAGGCAAATTCTTTTTGGAAATCAAGAAACACTGCACCCACCAGGTTGCCTTGATCCACAGCTTTCAGTATGTCATTTGAGAAAAGTGTGAGTTGGGCTTCACACAATTGATGTTTTTGGAAACCATGCTGGTTGGCATTGAGGAGGTCATTCTGTACAAGGAACTTCATTATATTTGAGTTCAGAACGTGTTTTAAGATTCCACAACAAGACAGTGTCAAGTATACTGGATGACAGTTTTGTGCATCACTTCCTGTGTATCTTGTACACAGGTGTAACCTGATCCCTTTTCCAAGAACTGAACTAGATGAATATGACAAATCAACCAGAAACACCGTCATATTGGCTGGGACAATCTATTTTTAATAGCCTAGGACAGAACCTAGGCCAACACACTATTGTGCAAGCTGGACAACTACACAGTATAATTTGTTGCTCTATGACTGTACTTCACACTATGGTAAAACACCAAGCGAGGCTTACTGGACAGGATGAGTAGGAAAGGCCATAAGCATGTCATAAGCTTCTCATTCTGTCTGGTAAGTTTCCCTGAACTGGGGTTCCAAGGGACTTTTCCAAACTCAAACCCTTTCTCTAAACCTCAGCAGTCCTTTCCTTTAACTCATCTTCCTTGCCTATCAACCATTGTGTCGGAAGATGGAGCCATTGGCTATGAAACCTTGCATATGTAATACTTTTTATGTGTGTTCCCCTGCTGCCTCGTGGTGAGCAGAATTCTTATCTATCTGATTAAATTATGAAATTAGAACTTGAATTGTATCACTAGTCTTCTTGTTTGACACATGAACAGTAATCTGCTACTGAGATTCTGTGGTTCGTTCATGAGAGATAGCATTTCTGAGGAAGCAGGGGACAGTAAAACAAAGTGTAGGGCTATAAATATAGAGAGATGCTGAATGAAACATTTTTGGCTGTCAAGACAGCAGTGTGTGATGCCCTCACAAAATACAAGGAAATTCTGGTCACGTGTAAAGACCACAAACATGCATTGTGTGTAAGGGCTATGAAGATGATGATATGAGAAATTAGGGCTCATATGGAGGCCTATAGACAGCAATTGTTTCCTTGCTCTATTTGCAAGTAGAACAGGAGGGCAAATGACAAGTATTGCTGCAGGGTACCCTCTGCTATCCACCGTATGGTGGCTTGTGGAGTACCTGTGTCAATGAAGGTGTAAAATCTGGGATGGAATGTAACAACATTATGAAAAGGAAAATTGCCACTCAGCATGTAATGGAAATGCTAAATTGCAGACAGGCACAACAGAAAGACTGTCACAAGTAAAGTTTCTGCCAGCAGGGTTCTCTCTCTCTCTCTCTCTCTCTCTCTCTCTCTCTCTCTCTCTCTCTCTCTCTCTCTCTCTCTCACATACACACACACAGAAAAAACCCTTGCAATGCATGTGTCTGTGTATGTGTGGAAAAAAAACCCCTTGCGATGCATGTGTGTGTGTGTGTGTGTGTGTGTGTGTGTGTGTGTGTGTGTGTGTGTGTGTGTGTGTGTGCTAGTGTACACCTGTCCTTTTTTCCCCCTAAGGTAAGTCTTTCCGCTCCCGGGATTAGAATGACTCCTTACCGTCTCCCTTAAAACCAACATCCTTTCGTCTTTCCCTCTCCTTCCCTTTTTCCTGAAGAAGCAACCGTCGGTTGCGAAAGCTAGTAATTCTGTGTGTGTGTTTGTGTGTTTTGTTCATTGTGCCTATCTACCGGCGCTTTCCCGCTTGGTAAGTCTTGGAATCTTTGTTTTTAATATATTTTTCCCATGTGGAAGTTTCTTTTATATATATAAACCTTGCTATGCATGTGTCTGTGTATGTGCGGATGGATATGTGTGTGTGTGTGTGTGTGCTAGTGTACACCTGTGCTTTTTTCCCCCAAGATATATAAATGCAACTCCCACACACATGACTGCGGTCTCTGGCAATTGTGTGCTTTAGTCTATTTTTGATGAAGGCCTTGTTGGGCGAAAGCTTATTTGTGACAGTCTTTTTGTTGTGCCTATCTGTGACTCATCATCTCCACTATTTGGTGAGTGGCAACCTTCCTTTTCATAATAGCGGTAGATGTAGATGGATATGCACTGGCACCAGAGTGAGTGTCTAGTTCATAGTGAATGAGACAGAAACTGAAATTGAGAGTAGAATAGCAAAAGCTGAAAGTCTTAACTCTGTTTTCAAATGTCTCTTTACAAAGGAAAATTCAGGAGAATTCCACCAATTTCAAAGATGAATGAAATAAGAATTAGTGTCAGTGGTGTTAACAAACAGCTGAAATCGTTGAAATTGAACAAAGCTCCAGGCTCTGATGTAACCGCTTTCAAATTCTATACAAGATATGCAGCTGAGTTAGGTCCTCTTCTTACTGTAACCTATTGTAGATATCTCTAGTCGGTTACAGGCCCTAGATTACACTTTATGTTTCCAAGTCATAAAAGCATAGTTATCAAAATACACTTTGCTCCACTTCAGTCCTGTCAGCCTATCAGTACAAAAAGAAGCATGATAGTGATGTAATAAAACCATTAAGATGATCAGATGTGTTTTGCAAGCAAAGAAAATGTTGTAGAAGGCAGAACACCTAAAGAGCCTTTTTTTTCAAATTTGCGCTTTCGGGAGTATTAATGTTGGTTATTTTTTATATTCAACTGTGTTTTCTCAGTTCTTGTAATTTTTTATGTTCCAGATTTTTTATTTTCATTTCATACATTGTGCAACTATAAATACATGTTCTGCAAACATTCTAAAGCTTTGTTTCTTAACTCGTGGATATGGTGAATTTAATCATATGAGGTTGAAAGTTTAGATTGTAAAATGAAAAAAGTAGCATCCATTTTAATATTAATAATATAAAGAAAGTATTTTAGATATATAATTCAAAATGGTTAGCAGTACATTAAAATAGCAAAGTAATTTATTTTAAAAATATTAATTACATAACTATCAGTTGCTTGAGGTATAATAAAGTTTGTGCACTTCTTGTAAAATTTAGTTGCTTAGTCACAAAACGTGTCCTGTCTCACTGAATTAATAACATAAAAAACCTTGCTATTTCAGAATTTTGTTCCCTCTTGCAAAAATTTCTGAAGATACGCAAAAGTATTCAACAAGCTCTCATCTAACATAAAGCAAAAAACTAAGAATCCCAGTCAGTTCAAAAGAAGATAGAAAACTTACCTCATTAGCCACTTCTTGTATAAATTATCTAAATGTATATATTCAAGGCCTGAAAATTTCTGTTTGCTACAGTGCTAGTAGCAATCTGCACAGTAAAGAAGTAATGTACTGAAAAAAGGACACAGTATTTACAGTTGCATGCAACTATTTTCTTTGAAAAACACCAGTGATAGCAAGTAAATTTTAAGCCACCAGTATGAGATCAAACTAGTGATGCAACAGTATTTTTGAAGTAGCAGCTTTCTTTCTGAATTATGCGACTAAATTTAACTGGCATTAGCATTTGTAATGTCAGGTAGTATGGTTATGTATTATTGTTGGTACAGGGTGGTATATGGACCAAATTTCTGTGATTTGCTTGTCTGTGCTTTACGTATGCCTTAATTCATTTCATATCCCTGTGGAGCCCCCTTCTTCTTTTGGTCTACAGAACATAAAGTTTTTTGGTCTATGGAACATGATGGATGAATGACTGAATGAATGAATAAACTGATTGGATACCTAACCAAACACAGATAGTTACAAGCAAAGATGGGTACATCATCTGAGAATTCGATACATCAGTACTGTGTGAGCCTTAATATGTCTCCAAACATTATGGTGTGCAATTGTAGGAGCTCAGTTAGTGTTCCTTGTGACCTCCTTGACATGGTTCAAATATGTGTCCAGCAAGTATTGGCAGTGATTTCTGGAGAACTGCTGTGAATGTGTTGTGAATCAGCTTCGTCTCACATGTACTGTATCAGTGGCACACCAGGAGTGTGTGTGGTTGCAGAAAGCAGTGAAAAGCATCATTCTTCTGAGATTCCTGCACTTTCCTCACTGCTTGTGTTTAGGAATTGCCCTGCTGATGTATGACACCCACAGTTGCTAAGTATAACAGCAGCTTGCACTGTCTAATTACTCTGATCTACATCTATATCTACACTTCACAAATCAAGGGTAAAGTATAATGTGCCTACAACACTAGCTCAGGGCACTCCCAAAGTTAATTTTACAGCTGTTAATTTTGTCCCATTAACAAGAACAAGGTGAAAATTGTCTACAAAGGCATCCAGGATTCAGTCACAGAAACTACTTCCAATACTCAGTAAGAAATGTAGATATTGGTATTCAAATTTCTCTTCATACTTAGGAGAGATAATCACCTGTTGTATCCAGTGCCAGCCCAAACCTTCACTCTTTTAATTCAGGCAATTGAATTATTAAGTGTGACAGCCTAAGAAGCATGTACTCAAGATCCCACAACTCAGTGTGCTGTACCCTATATGTCCTCTCTGCTGTGCTACAGAGTTTCATGTTGGTTGTAGGAAGACAAGCTGGAAGGGGCAGACAGAAAGAAACAGTTGGCTCAGTCACACCTCTTGCTGTCTACTTCTGAGGCAGGTAAAGCGTGCTTCATTAGGCCACACATTGAGCTCAGGACACATGGTTTTCTGATCTGCCAGAGGGTACTTAACATTGTAGCAGTTATTAGAGTGTTTGATACATTCATATTTCAGCACACAACGTTTTAACTGATTGTAGTTCACATTCATACAGAAGGGTAGGGATTAGTTTACCAGCTGATCAGCCCTTTAATATAGCTGTTGGTGAGGTGGTAAATGTGTGGCTTTTCAATCATAGTACATTGTCTGACTTTCTCTTTAAATTGTTAGGGAGAAGGTTTTAAGTTTTATCTGGGTTGTTTTCACTTTTTCAGTTTAGCTGATGGGTAACCCACAGTTTCATGATTTATTTTACCTGCATTTCTTCAATAGATGAACTAGAATTTGAACAGTACAGTTAAATGTTGACAAAGTCAATCACACACTCTCTCTCTCACACACACACACACACACACACACACACACACACACACACACATACACACACACACACACACACACAAACACAAACACAAACAGCTATAAGCTCATTTTTCTGAATATTAGGCTGATAACAGGCTCCTTGACATTGACGAGGTTTACAGACATTTTTTTTTTCTTTTTGCACTTCTTTTGACAGCTCTTCATGAGCTAACCTGGGTGTAAAGTTGTCATTACTGGTCACACATATTGCTGTACAACTCATTCAACCATCATGTTTTCAATAGTTACTCAGTTCCATGTTCTGTATCTCAGGAATCTGTCAACTAATACATATACATGAATGCAACAACTTGTAGGGATTAGGAACGGAACAGTCACATTATTTGAAAGAGAGTGTTCCAGTCAACATTGTCAAAAGCTTTCTCTAAGTCTACAAATGTTAGAAAGGTAGGTTTACCTTTCCTAAATCTTTCTTCTAAGATAAGGCATAAGGTTAGTATTGCCTCACGTGTTCCAACATTTCTACAGAGTCCAAACTGATCTCCCCCGAGGTCGACTTCTACCAGTTTTTCCATTCGTTTGTAAAGAATTCGTGTTAGTACTTTGCAGCTGTGACATTAAACTGATAGTTCGGTAATTTTCACATCTGTCTACACCTGCTTTCTTTGGGATTGAAATTATTATATTCTTCTTGAAGTCTGAGGGTATTTCACCTGTCTCCTACATCTTGCTCACCAGTTGGTAGAGTTTTGTCAGGACTGGCTCTCCCAAGGGTGTTAGTAGTTTTAATGGAATGTTGTCTACTCCCGGGCCCTTGTTTCAACTCAGGTCTTTCAGTGCTCTGTCAAATTCTTCATGAAGGATCGTATCTCCCATTTCATCTTCATCTACATCCTCTTCCATTTCCATAATATTGTCCTCAAGTACATCGCCCTTGTATAGACCTTCCATATACTCCTTCCACCTTTCTGCTTTCTTTTCTCTGCTTAGAACTGGGTTTCCATCTGAGCTCATGGTATTCATACAAGTGATTCTCTTTTCTAGAAAGGTCGCTTTAATTTTCCTGTTGGCAGTATCTATCTTACCCCTAGCCTCTACATCCTTACATTTATCGTCTAGCCATCCAAGCTTAGCCATTTTGCACTTCCTCTCGATCTCATTTTTGAGACGTTTGTATTCCTTTTTGCCTGCTTCATTTACTGCAGTTTTATATTTTCTCCTTTCATCAATTAAATCCAATATTTCTTCTGTTACCCAAGGATTTCTACCAGCCCTCGTCTTTTCACCTATTTGATCCTCTGCTGCCTTCACTACTTCATCCCTCAAAGCTACCCATTCTTCCTCTACAGTATTTCTTTCCCCATTACTGTCAATTGTTCTCTTATACTCTCCCTGAAACTCTCTACAACCTCTGGTTTAGTCAGTTCATCCAGGTCCGATCTCCTTAAATTCCCAGCTTTTTGCAGTTTCTTCAGTTTTAATCTACAGTTCATAACCAATAGATTGTGGTCAGAATCCACATCTGCCCCTGGAAATGTCTTACAATTTAAAACCTGGTTCCTAAATCTCTGTCTTACCATTATATAATCTATCTGATGCCTTTTAGTATCTCCAGGGTTCTTCCATGTATACAACCTTCTTTCGTGATTCTTGAAACAAGTGTTAGCTATGATTAAGTTATGCTCTTTGCAAAATTGTAATAGGTGGCTCCCTCTTTCATTTCTTATCCCCAATCCTTATTCACCTACTATGTTTCCTTCTCTCTCTTTTCCTACTCTCGAATTCCAGTCACCCATGACTATTAAATTTTCATCTTTCTTCACTTCCTAAAAAATTTCTTTTATCTCATCGTACATTTCATCAATTTCTTCATCATCTGCAGAGCTAGTTGGCATATAAAGTTGTACTACTGTAGTAGGCGTGGGCTTCGTGTATATCTTGGCAACAATAATGCGTTCACTATGCTGTTTGTAGTAGCTTACCCGCACTCCTATTTTTTTATTCATTATTCAATCTACTCCTGCATTACCCCTATTTGATTTTGTATTTATAACCCTGTATTCACCTGACCAAAACTCTTGTTCCTCGTGCCACCGAACTTCACTAATTCCCACTATATCTAACTTTAACCTATCCATTTCCCTTTTTAAATATTCTAACCTACCTGGCCTATTAACGGGTCTGACGTTCCATGCTCCAATCTGTAGAATGCCAGTTTTCTTTCTCCTGATAATGACGTACTCTCGAGTAGTCCCTGCCTGGAGATCCGAATGGGGGACTATTTTACCTCCAGAATATTTTACCGGAGAGGGCGCCATCATCATTTAATAATACAGTAAAGCTGCATCTCCTTGGGAAAAATTATGGCTCTAGTTTCTCCTTGGTTTCAGCCATTCGCAGTACCAGCACAGCAAGGCCATTTTGGTTAGTGTTACAAGGCCAGATCAGTCAATCATCTAGAATGTTGCCTCTGCAAGAACTGAATAGGCTGCTGCCCCTCTTCAGGAACCACACGTTTGTCTGGCCTCTCAACAGATACCCCTCCATTGTGGTTACACCTACAGCGTGGCCATCTGAAACACTGAGGCACGCAAGCCTCCCCACAAACAGCAAGGTCCATGGTTCATAACTACACGTAATTTTACATCTTCATTGTCAAAGCAGGTCTGTGTTGACGATTTATATGAATCTGGCACTGATATATGGAGAGTTGAAATTGCTGCTTCTGTGCCATAGGAGTGTTTTACAGCTTTAGAGGGATTGTCGTACCTTTGTGACAGGTTTCTCTTTATCGTCAGTTGAGGTGGCGGGATTACGGAAGTGTCCGATTCCACCCATATCCTTTGACTCGTGACGTAAGGGTGTTGTTTGTCACGTCATTACACCGTGGAGTTTATGGGTTGGTTGTGTTTGTAGATGTCATCTTGTTGTGTTTGATGGTCCCTCTAGTAGTCTGTGTGTATGTGCTTAGTGTAATGTGTTGTATTGCGATTATTTGAGCTCTGGTTTAGGATGTAAGTATAAGAATTTTGGTGTCAGAATGGAAAATTTTTAGATCTTCGGTGCACTGCTTAAAAAGAAAATGCTACAGGACAGACTGAATAAAAGTATGCTGTCTTTCCTCTTTGTCGGCCAGTAAAGGGGAAGGATTTCTAAGTGCAAAGCAGGCAGTACTGACATTTTTAGGTTGTGCCAAGAAGGCGAACACTCTGAACAAATGTTCCAACAGTAATTAAACTTCATTCTAGGCAACTGATTCCTCTTTTTTTGCTATTTGGCGGTCATAGTCTCATCACTATTTACTGCCTGAGGCTAATGTAAGGTTATTCGCACAAGATCAGATATTGGTACCACATCCATCTGCAGAGATGCATGTCACAACTACAATGTGGTGTGTAATGTCATGGTGAGGGTGGATGTTTTTGAGTCTGTCTGTGTTTGTAGTTGGTGTCATGTAGTATTTGGTGCCACTCTCTCATGCTGGATGTTTGTTAGTGAGTTGTTTGACATGAATTGAATGTTTCAGATGGCTGTTGGAAGAATTTGTGCTGGCATTCTGATGAGTTACTTTGAATTTGCATATTGTGGCTGATGGATTCAGATTTAAATTTTTGTTTGTTCTTCATTTGTGTATAAGATACAGATATTTGTGAGTAGGTGATTACATGTTGCAATGGGTGATGATATCATAGCTATGTCAGAGTTCCTATAGTTAGTTGGACTGATGGTGAACAGTTTTGGTTTTTTACTTCTTTTGTGTGTGTGTGTGTGGGGGGGGGGGGGGGGGGGTGTCAAGTGCTTCTGTGTTTTTTGTTATATATTCTGTGTATGGTATGAGTTTCTTGAGTATAGTTGTTTGTATATATTGAAACTGGTGATGTATTTGGAAAATAGTGATGTTGCAACATTCCATAATTTTCTGGTGTTCCTTGTTTGAGTGTTGTCATTGTGTTGGATTGTGTTTGGTAGGTATCATGGCTATTGATGTACCATCGTTGGTAAGAAATCATTTCTGTAGTTGATCGTGTGAGCATGATTTGGTTTGTTGTATTGTGGACTTTGCTTTAGCCAGAGTAAGTGAAAGTGTGGATAATGGATTTTAGAATTTTAGAGGCGGTTTTTTTGTACAGTGGGGTTCATATTTTGCTGCCATATAGGTCAAGTGAAATTTGTGTCATCGAGTTTTGGATTTGTGTGCCAGTTCACGGTATCTAGGGCTTTGTTTGAGCTATATGGATGAAGTAAAATTCGCAACACAATGTTTTAGAGTTGTATGTTTTTTCCTGGTATGGAGGGCTTTGTTGGAAATACATAGGTCAGGTGAAAATTGTGGTGTTAAGTTTCTGAGTTGTATATGGGTTATTGGTATTGTGGGCTTCATTTCAGATCTATAGACCATGCAAAAATTACAACACACATAGTTTTCATTTTTGCAATTCTTTTGTGTTAAATTTTAAAGATTTTGTGCACTTGGTATTTGGATGAATATTTGTTTTGTAGTGATATCATTGTTCTTACTGTCATATATTTCATTTGTCCCCATCAGAAACCCACTTCTTCATTCACTAGCCTTTTAAGTTTCATTCTGTTGCTGGTGTTAAATATCACATGTTATTCATGTTTGCTCGCTGGTGTAGTAAGTGGCTTCATGGTCACCATATTGTACATTTCTGAAATGGATATGTACACCATGTTGATGACATTACTACTTAAAACACTCGATTCAAGTCATGACCTTCAGTTATGCCACTCTATTTTTATAATAGCTACAGCAGAGATCCCTTTATATAGACTCACTTTGTTTTTCAGATATGGTTTGTGTGTGTTTTGAACACTTAAAAGTAATACTATGTTCCAAGGATCGTTGGTCCGCTTCTATCAAAATGGTGTATTTTACATTGGTGGATCCTGTAGTTATAGCAAGATGGGAGAACGAAACATGTGCACATTGAATGTGGTGAGAAGTATCTACAGTTCACACCTGGCCACAGCTGCCTAACTCCAACAAAGCTGCAAACATGCAATAAGTATGTACCATCTGATAATGGTGATACAAAACTAGTCATGGTAAATAAAGATTGAAAAATAATGGAAAAGGTGGCCAGTTGCTGTAATTTATGAAAACCTTTATTCATCACACTCACATTGTCCCACATATATGAGGGATAGACCTTAAAGTTTTAAAATTGTGTTGGTTAATGTCAGAATATATTAGTAGGGAAATAACATAAAACCTTTGTGGCTTTTGTTGAATGTTTTTATGAGCCTTTGGAAGATTGAGTGACAAATGATTACTATGTTTTGTTCTAAACTTTTATTATAATAACTTAGTGGATGACAAACAACTGGTATCACAGGGTTGCTGGTTGTATACAACATTCCACATACTTAGACTGAACAACAGCAGCACACACAATGCAAATGGAGCAAAACATATGCTCAGATTATTTTTACTAACGTCGTCGTCAGCATCAGTGGGAAGTTCATCAGTAGGGGTGGTGGACAGGGCAACAGTTGGCTCTCCACTTTCTGTATCCTACTACTCCAGAGAAAATCGTGTGGTGCCTAAAAGTCAGTAGTTATTGCGAGCACATTGCTGCCAGCCAGATGGCACCCTGCACCACGGGGTGTACAGGAAGAAAACACACACCAACCTATATTTGCAAGCTGTAATGTAACGGAATACTGAAGAGTGCGATAACACCCTTATAGTCGCATCTGCCCTTGCAATTTCATTTCTATGACTTCTTTTATTTAATATTATTGTATGAAGTATTAATTTTGCACAAATCTTTTTTATTATATTATTCTATAATGTGAACCTTATTTGTTTATTTCTGGAGAATATGTTGGCACCAGTGTGAGCCAAAGACATTCTTGTGTGAAAGGTAGAGAGTCGGACATTGTTAAGGTGACTGTTGGAGTGAGTTAGTTGGACTGTTGTGGGGAGAGCGTGTTTTTTGTGAGGTGGACTGTTGATGGGAGTACGGAAGGAAGTCTGTTGTCTTATATGGAGAGTATCTATAAATAGTATGTGATATGAAGATTGAAATTATTGTGAAAAAGTTAAATTAACAAAAATGAAGAATCAATAGTAAAACAAAAAGCGAGTACCAGTTTTCATTACCACACAAAGACCCGGACCTAATATTAACAATGTTAGATGGATGGAACGCACCATGGCGAGAATCAAGACAATGAGACCAAATTCAGCATCTAAATGTAAGGTATTTTAATTAGTTTTAGTATTCTGTGATGTATCATTCTTTTGTCTAAATATTAAGCTTAACATCGTCTGTTGTAGATACCGACCACCCAAGCTGGCGGGGTATCGTCAATTGATCATCATAATCTCAGGGTTTGAAATAGCATTTAAATGAATTGAAATTTTGTCGCTTGATATTTGATTTTCACCCTGGACGAAAGAGGGTACATTACAAAGCGGATAGCTGCCACCATCCTGTGCAGAGGAATGGGGTGCTAAAAACACTGGTGCACAGGGCACACACCATCTCTGATGCAGAGAGTCTGCCCCAAGGACTGGTACATCTCAAAACTGCATTCCACAAAAACGGGTACTCGGAACGGCAGATCAGATGTGCTCTCCACCCCTCCTCTACAGTACAGCGTGTGGAGACAGAGGAAGTCACAGAGAAAGAGATAGCCACTGCCTATATACCGTATACTCGCACACTATCGGGAAAAATAGGACGAATATTGAGGAAACACTGAGTAGGAGCTGTCTTTTGCCCACCAAATAAAACGCAAGCATTATTGGGAAGTGTAAAAGACAATCTCTGTTTGTGGAAGGCTGGCATATACCAGATTCCGTGTTAGTGTGGGAAGTCTAACATTGAACATACAGTGCGCACCATTGAAGATCATTGCCGAGAACATCAGAGGCACACTGGACTTGGGTACCCCAACAAGTAGCAGGTCATATGACTATGTTCATCTGAAAACCACAAAGTGGACTACCAACATACCAGGGTCTTGGCACAGACATCTAAGCGTCGTTAGAGAGGCTATTGAAATTCGTACCAAGCAGAGACTCAGCAACCGAGATTGCGGCTACAACTTCCGCAGGGCATGAGAACCCACATTGAGTCTAATTAAAAAGACACTCAGCAAAGGAAACAGACGACTCGGGCAGACGTGGCAATTATACCTATGCCACCAGAGATGTCAACGCCAGTGTCTCACCGACCGCTGACACGCGGGCACGGAGCGTGGAGAGAACGCATCGTGAGGGGAGGTGATTTAAGATGGCCGCCCATCCTCACGAGCTCAGTTCGTCAGCACACATGACGATGCCGACATGTCTGATCGGCGAAATATTGTGCCTGTTGGACACTATGGACTTACAATACACCTGTGGACTGTTTGAGCAAGAAGTACGCTGGGAGAAACTGAAGAATCACATGACAATTTCTGCTAGTCAGCAACTTGAACATGCATTTATCTCTTATTGTGAGACAATATTCCATTTAGTTTTAGGTTTGCCATCAGATGTTAATTTCAAGCAATCTGAACATGAATTGGATGAAGAAATACTGAATTTTCATCTCTCCTGGAAAACTTATCAAAGACTCACTGTGCACCTGTTTATAATATTCAAACAATGGAAAATCCAGGATGGAATGTAATGAAATGAAGTCATGTGGCTAATGCCTCCCGTCACGTAGACGGTTTGATGGGTGCAGGTGTTTCAAGTTGATACCACTTTGGCGACCTTTACATCAATGGGGAGGAAATGATGAAGATTAGGACAACACAACACCCACTCCCTGAGCAGAGAAAATCTCCGACTAGCCGGGAATAGAACCCGGGCTCAGAGGATTGACATTCTGTCGCTCTGATCATTCAGCTACTGGGGGCAGACGTGGAATGTAATAATATTGTGAAAAGCAGAGTTGCTTCTCACCATATAGTGGAGATGCTGACTTGCAAATAGGCACAACAAAAAGTTTTTTGCCAGTAAGGTGTTCGTCAGAATTAGATGACAAACACACACATACATGCTCATGCAAATGCAAATGCAAATGCAAATCACACACAAGACTGCTGTCTCGAGCAACTGAGGCCACACTGTGAGGAGCACCACCAGTGCATGATGGGGGTGGTGACTGGGTGGGGATAAGGAGCAGGCTGGGGCGGGGAGGGGGAGGGATAGTAGGGTATGGGTGGTGGACAGTGACATGCTGTTGGGGAGTGCTCAGGGATGAGATGGATAGAGGCAGCGTAGAGGGAGGGGAGGGATAGTGGGAAAGGAGAGAAGTTAAAAGACTGGGTGCGATGGAGGAATGAGGGCAGTGTAGTGCTGGAATGGGAACTGAGAAGGGGTTGGATGGGAGAGGACAATGACTGATTAACTTTGAGGCTAGGAGGTTTATGAGAATGTAGGATATATTGCCGGGAAATTTCCCACCCTGCACAATTCAGAAAAGCTGATTTTGGTGGGAAAGGTCTATATGTCACAGGCTGTCAAGCAGTCATTGAAATGAAAGATCTCGTGTTTGGCAGTGTGCTCAGCAACAAGGCAGTCCACTTGTTTCTTGGCCACAGTTTGTTGGTCACCATTCAGGCAGACAAACAGCTTATTGGTCATCATTCCCACATAGAATGCAGCTGAGCTTGTAGATCACATGGCTGGCTTCACAGTTAGCCCTGCCTTTGATGGGATAGCTGATGTTTGTGACCTGACTGGTATAAGTGGTGGTGGGAGGATGTATAGGACAGGTCTTATATCTAGGTCTATTACAGTGGTATGATCCATGAGGTAAGAGGTTGTGTAGAGGTGGATGAGTTACTGTGTGGGTTCTGTGGACAGCAGAATACTCCTCTGTGGCCAGATGGTGGGACTTTGGGAGGTGGTGGAAGACTGGAAACATAAAGCGCATGAGATTTGTTTTTGTGCAATGTTGGAGGATAATTACAGTTTGTGAAGACTTCAGTGACACCCTCAGCACGTTTTGAGAGGGACTGATGCAGATACAACCTCCAGGAGTGGCTAGTCTGTGTGGAAGGGACTTCTTGATAAGGAAGCTATATTTGGCTGAATATTTGTGACAGTCTTTTATATGGTGAGTAGCAACTCTCCTTTTAATGATATTGCTATGTTTAGAATAAGGTATAATGAGCCAATTATAACACATTCAGCTAACGATACACAGCTTCTTATTTGTCATCTGTCCAGTTCTTTTTCCTTGATTTTTCCACACATCACCTCTTCTCTGCTTCTGACTTCAGATTGATCAGTCTGTGAGAGCATATATTGGGCTATAAAAATGAACACTATTTACAACAGTTTCTCCTAGTAATAATCAGTTTGGTTTGACCTTTTGTATGTGACATGATCTTGAAGAAGTAAAACAAGCAGAAGTACCAACAATTATGACCATTGTTTAATTTGTAAAAAACAAAAAATAGAATTACCAATACTGTGACCTACCAGGCAGCATTTTTTAAAATTAATGTCTTAATACATTATTTCAATGCTTTTTTTGATCGGAGGTATTGGTATGGCACACCATCAAAAATCGGGCACTGGTTATAAAAACAAAAGCAGTTGTTTGCTTTGGAATACTGACACCAGTAACTTTATCTGAATTGCTTTGTCATCTCACAGCAATGAAAAAGGAAGATTAATGTTTCATAATATCATGAAGAGGATAGTTGTCACTCACCATATAGTGGAGATGCTGATTCGCAGACAGGCATAACAAAAAGACTGTCAAACAAAGCTTTTGGCCAATCAGGTCTTCATTGGATTTGTTATAATGACCTGTTTTATATGTCTTTTGTCAGTTATGTCCTTGCTCGCCACAACCACCCAAAGAGACTGATCAATGAAATTGATCTTATGAATTTCTGTGTGTTGGAGGAATGGGGAGGTAGAGGGATCTGCTAGTATAGATTTATCATTTAGCCAATATAACAGAATTTAAAATAATTTGATAGTAATCAATGAAATCAAAATATTTTGTGATTGGCTCTGCATGGGATCTGAACCCTGTCACATTCATCTTTTGTCATAATATATTTGGTTGCACTGATAAGAAAAAACTTCTGAAACAGTACACGACATGACCTGCATGACCTGCAGTCAAACGGAAACAAAACTAATTGAAGAGTTAAGTTAACTGTGTATTATTTAAGAAGTAATTACCATAGTTGTGAATACATTTATGCTACTGTGAGATACTTGGTCAATCCCTTCACAGATAAATGTTTGTGGTTGCCTACAGAACCATGACTGTACTCATGTGAGCACCTCTTGGTGTGAAGCAAATGGATGGCCAAGAATGTCTTTCTTCAGCACTTTAAAAAATATGGAAATAACATGGGGAGAGTTTGGGACTGTATGGAGGTTGTGTGAAGGTTTCCCAGCAAAAGTTGGCAGCATAGTTGAAACATTCGTTACTTCTTTAGTTGCTTTTATATGGATGTTATATGGCAAACTGGATAGAAGGATTGCAGAGGATCACTTCGGATTTTGAAGAGGAAAAGGAACAAGAGATGCTATTGGCCTGTTACGAACTATAGAGGAAAGATATATGAAACATGATAGTGAAATCTTTGCTGTTTTTATAAATTTAGAAAAGGCTTTTGACAGAGTTCAGTGGAACAAGCTGATGGGTATTTTGAAGAGGAAAGGAGTAGATTGGAAATACAGACGACTGATATGGCATCTATATTTACACCAGAAAGTAAGGATGAGGATTGGAAATGAAATGTCAGAAGGAAGCAGCATTGGATGAGGTGTTGGACAAAGTTGTTGCGTTTCCTCACTGTTGTTTAACGTATACCTTGAAGAGATTATTGCGAAAAGCTTAGATGGGAAAAGAGGTATATCTATTGGCGGAAAAAGGATAGAATGCATCAGATTTGCTGATGACATGGTTTAGTGGCAGAAAGTGAGCGGACAGTGAATAACATGCTGAAAGATCAGAATGAAGCTTGTGTGGAATATGGGATGCAAATAAACACAGCAAAAACAAAGAATATGGTCATCAGTACCAGACGCAGACTGTCCAATATTAAAATAGGACATTCTACCATTAGCCAAGTAAATGAACTTAAATATCTTAGAAGCACAATAACTGGAGGACTCAAACCTCCGCCGGGACCAGCCGCAACAGTCCAAGACTGCAGTGCCTCAGACCGCTCTGCTAATCCCGCGCGGCAAAACGTTAAAATATAGAGCATGGAGAAACTGTGTGATTGTGCAACTGTTACGTTCATCTGTTGCAGTTTATGTGATGAACAATTGTGTTTTCATCATTTCCTTGAGAGTGATTACACTCACATTCTGATGAACACCTAAATTGGATAAGGAGGCACACCTCACTCACTTACCAAGTGTACAAATTAGGTGTGTTGGTCATGTGACACATGTATTTTCACTAGTGGTGTGTATGACATACCAGATGTGTTTCATGGCAGAGGGCTTGGTTGACTTGTTGCCTTGTCATCAAAGGTTTGCGGTTCCCATTCGAAAGCCGCTACATTTCGGTTGCTAATAGAGTAGTTGTGTAGAATCAGCTGTCGTTATAGGTCCCTTCCTTACAGTTCACTGTTGTAAACAGGCGTTACACCACAACACAGGACAAATTTGAATACAGAGCGACTCTCTATTGCAGGTCTTATCCTTCGAGCGTCCAATACTTCTATTTTGCGTTTTTTTTCTTAAGATTGGTATACCTCCTCCTTGTTCTCATGCTTCATCTGCATCCAAGTTTTAACAGGCTGTTCACTGGGTCATCTTACCACTAAATCTGCCGGACGTGCGATTTGGAGTTTCCCTTGTCAGTGAGATATATTTATTAACAGGTTTATGTTGACAAGGTCGGTCCACAGATGTCGCTGCATGTTGCGCATCCTGTATCGACGATACAAGCACCTTCATTTGAGAAAATACCAGACTTCTCCAGTAGTACATGGCTGGAACTGCTTTAAGCAGCGTCACGCGCAAGAATCAGGCAGTTCCCATTTGAATAGCGAAATAGTGAGCTGGTGATTCTTTTTAAATGTAATACGAAGAACTATAACGCGTCAGTAATGTTTGAAGTCTTTACTGCGGGTATATATAGCGTGAAGACTATAGTGACGTGTACACTCTCCTGCGGTACTCCACAAGGTTACCGACCTTCGGTTGAGCCATTCCAGCACTAATCAAAGCGCTAGTTTTTCAGGTGCCAGCCAGCCAGCCAGCCAGCCAGAGGTACAGCTGAGCAGAATCAGCTGCTGCAGCAGCAGCTGCTGCTGCTGCAGCGCCATTCCTGCCAGTCATCGTCGGCCTCAGCTTCTGCGCCAGCAGTGTGGGACTCTGGTTGTCGTCTGTCTTCATCCGTCTTCATCTGTCCCAAGTTTTTTCCTTCTTCTTCTTCCCCTTTCCTTTTTGTCCTGTGTCTTTTTGTTTATCCTTGTCGTCATGTCAGGCCCCACCACCACTATGACCACTACCACCACAGCCACAGTTTACACGTCCCCCTCTGCCGCCACCACCACCATTACATGGTGAGCCCAGTCACACCCCCCCCCCCCTCTTTCCATCCCTCCTCTTCTCACTCTCCCTTCGCCTTTGCTTTTTGTCGCCCCCTCTCCAGCTTCTTCCTCCTGCTCCTCTCCCTCTGATCCTTTCCCCCCACTCCACCTGTCACTGCGGCTCCAGCTGGGGTGGTGGCCCGTAGGGCCGCTGCCCACACCCAACTCTCCCCATCGCCTTCGCCATCACTGCCACCACTGTCGCGTTCACCGTCACCATCTCCGGCGCCGTCTGCTGCGTCCACGCCAGGACCTGCCAGTTCCCGCCACCTCCCTATAGCTCCCATCCCTCATATCACCACCCAGCCTTCTCCCGCCGTTAAACGCCCTAGTGGCCCCGCCACCTCCTCCGCTCCCAAAAAGGCCCTGCCCCGTCCTCCTTCCCCCTCCCAGGATGCCACGGATGTCTCCCCACCTGCCCCTGCTCCCTCCGCTTCCTCCTCCTCCTCCTCCCCCCCTTCTTTATACAAATACCTCCTCTCTCATCCAGATCCTTCCATTCTCGAGGCCCGGAATCTCTCCCTCCTCCTCTGTCAACACGTCCCTGGTGCCCCCATCTCTCTCCTCACTCCCAGACGGGATTCCGTTCTCATCTCCTCCCCCAGCCCTACCATCCATACTGACATTCTCTCCCACCTCACCATCACCTGTTTTGGCCGCAACGTTTCCCTCACCCCTGCTCTTTCTCCATCTCCAACCCGCCAACCCCAACCCCCGTGTTGCCCGCCGACCCACACCGCTGTGACCACTTGGCTCAGTCCGTCGATCACGGAGGACACGGAGGAGGAGGTGTTGGCGGAGCTCAAGGCGCATCCCACACTGGAGGTGCGGGCAGTCCGCCACATTTTCAACTCAGCCTGCCCCACCCCACCCACTTTATGTGGGTTTTCTTCGAGGACACCCCTTCCATTGACCATCTCTTGAAGGAGGGTGCCCTTTTCTTCAACCAGCGCTATAAGGTCGACCCCTCCCATTCCCCTCCTCAATCCCTGCACTGCCAGAGGTGTCTGCGCTATAGCGCATACCCAACAGCTGAGTGCCGTGAGGCCCCCAACTGCACTTTCTCCAGCAGTGCCCTAACCTGCAAACCTTCCCTTCCTGCAATCTCCCCCATCCCACCTACTCCCAAAAGTGTAAAGCTCAACTCTCTCCGACCACTCCTGAGCTCACTGTACCTGTCTATCCTCTGGACGCTCCCACCCCTCCTGGCAATTCCTTCCATTCCCCCCCCCCCCCCCCCCCCCCAGCAGATAGTTAGACACTGGACTCGCACTCGGGAGGACGACGGTTTAATCCCAAGTCCGGCCATCATGATTTAGGTTTTCCGTGATTTCCCTATATTTCTCCAGGCAAATGCCGGTATGGTCCCTTTGAAAGGGCACGGCCGACTTCCTTCCCCGTTCTTCCCTAATCTGATGAGACCGATGACCTCGCTGTCTGGTCTCCTTCCCCCAACCAACCAACCAACCCCCAGCTGAGGACACATCATCAGGTTCCTCACCATTGTCTTACTAAACGTCCACAATTTCCAGCTCCCTCGCACCCTCCAACAGGTCTCCCTCATTTTCCACTTGAAAATGTATGCCACCTACTCCAACAACCAGGCCCATTTCACCTTCTCCCATCTTGACACCCTTATCTAAATCCCTGTCATGGTGCGACAGCACCTTATCCTATTCTACCACATCCGCTGCCTTCCCCCCAACAAGAACCTCTTCCTGCACACCCTTGCCACCCACCACGTGAACCCTTCCTCCTCAATGAAACGTTCCTCCAACCCCACCACATTGACTACACATTGCCCTACCTCCTTCACCGCTCCGATAATCCTCTCCCGATTGAGCGTGGCGGAGTTGCCATTGGTCACCACCGCCAGATCCCAGTTCGGCTCCAACCTCTCGTTCCCGACCCCACTGAATACCTGATCCTTAGTCTCCTCTTCCCTGGTTTTACCGTTACCTGCGCCACCATCTATGCCCGCCCTAACGTCCCCATTCCCTACAACTTCCTCTCCCACATTGACCGTACCTTCTCCTCCTACGTGATCGCCGCCAACCTCAACATCCATAGTCCTTCCGCCGCCCAGTTACGGCGGTGGCATCGGTTCCTCTCCTCCCTTCAAGGGGACCTCACCCCATCCCCCAGCACACCCGTCCCAAATCCAACTCCACTCCCGATGTTATCCTTTCCTAATCTAACCTCCTTGGCCGCATAACGGTGGATGTCCTGGAGCCTATAGGTAGCGACCATCTCCGTGTCCTCCTCACCATTTCCGATGGTCGTCGCCCCCACCCCGACCCTCGTCATGACCCTCCCTCAAAGTACATCCATGACTATTCCCGTGCCAACTGGAATGCCTACCGGGATACCCTCTCCACCCAGGTTGATAGCCAACCCTTCACCTACCACCACCCTTATGACGTAACCCATGCTGCCACCTTTCTCCAGCAGACCTCGTCTGAGGCCACGGAGGCCCACGTCCCTACTGTCGCCATCCACCCCCACTGTCCTACCTTACACCCACAGGCCGCCCTCCTCCTCCATGAATCCTGTCGTCTCTACCGTGCCTACCTCCACACGCGTGACCCGGACACATGACGATGCCACTGGCAACTCTGGCAACACATTCGTAATTTCCTCGCGGCCAAGAAACGCCGGGACTGGCGGCAGAAATGCACCCGTTTAAATGCTATCCTGCCTATCAACTCGTCCAAGTTCTGGTCCGCCTTCCGTCGCCTTACTGGAACTAAACCCTCCCCCTACTATCCTCTTCTCCATGATGATCACCCCTTCCCTGACTCCCTTATTAAGGCCAATCACTTTGCCTCCTTCCTCTCTGATGTATTTTCGATCCCCGACGATCCCCAGTTCGATTACTCCATCTTCCTGGATGTCAGCAATCGAACTGACACCTCTGTCCCTCCCCTCGTGCCAGGTTTCCAGTACTTGGACACCATTGCACACACGGAACTCAATGCCCCTATCACTACACAGGATCTCATTGCTACACTCCACACCAAACCCAACACCGCTCCTGGTCGCGATCGTGTCACCTACCGTCACCTTCGTGAAGCTCCTGTCAGTTTCCTCTCCATCCTAGCCAGGCTCTACAATGTAGTCCTGTCCACCGGTTACTACCCTGACCTGTGGAACACCTCCCGTATCCTGATGTTCCTTAAACCTGGTAAACCGCCGTATGCTGTCCCCTCCTACCGTCCCATCAGCCTTACCTCGGTCTTCAGCAAGGTCCTGGAATCTATCCTCACCTGCAGAATCCACCAGCATCTCTGCTAGCACCACCTCCTTCCCATTACCCAGTGTGGCTTTCGGCCATCCTTCTCTTCCGACGACCTTCTCCTTCACCTCACTCATCTCCTATCCAAACAGCTTAATTCCTGTTGCTCTTCAATCTTCCTCTCCCTGGACCTCAAACATGCTCCACCTCACTCATCTCTTCTCCGAATAGCTTAATTCCCATCACTCTTGAATCTTCCTCTCCCTGGACATCGAACGTGCTTATGACCGCGTATGGCATTCCGATCTCCTCTTCAAGCTCCAAACCTTTGGCCTTCCATTAATTACATCCGTCTGATTGGCTCCTTTCTCTCCTGCCGTCCTTCCTATGTCACCATCCATAACACGGATTCCTACACCTTTTTTCCTTCCGCCAGTGTGACCCAAGGCCCTGTCCTATCTCACCTTCTGTACCTTTTATATATGGCGGACATACCATCGCTGTCACCCCCCGTCCACCATCTCCAGTTTGCCGATGACACCACCTTCCTGGCCCTTGCCCCCACCCAACAGTGCTCCCAACACCTTCTCCAATCCCATCTTGAACGGTTCACTGCTTGGTGCAACCAGTGGTTGCTCAAGGTCAATCCCTCCAAAACCCAGGCGATGATTGTAGGCAAAACCACCCCTTCCTTCCGCCTCCTTGACTTCTATCTCACCGTCTATGGCCGCCCTATCGCCCTCACCCCCACCCTCAAGTACCTTGGCGTCACCCTCGACTGTCAACTCTCCTGGACCACACATCTCCGGACAATCCAAGCCAAGGCACGCTCCCGACTCTGTCTCCTCAAGCTCCTTTCTGGCTGTACGTGGGGTCTTGACCCCTCCACCATATTCCACACCTATAAATCCCTCACCCACACTATCCTTTGTTATGCCCATCTGGCATGGGTCTCCACCCCTCCTACCTTTTACAAATCCCTCCAAATACTTGAACGCCATGCTCTTCGCCTCGCCTATCGCATCCGTCTCCCCTCCCTCACACGGATCCAGTATGATCTCATTCCATTCCCCCACCTCCTCCTTTTCCTTGAGAGGGTATGGATCCTGTACGCCTCCCGCAAACTCGACCCTGCTCACCCGCTTGTCTCGCCCATCCTCTCCCGCCCCCGCCTTTATTCCCCCGTCCCACCCGGTCTCCATCTCTCCACCCTCCTTACCCTCTCCCAAGGTGTCTTCCGCCAGCTCCCCCTCACTGATGATGTCCTCCTTCCCTCCATATACCCCTCCTACCAACTTTGATCCTCCTTTCCTCTTCCTGTGTCTGTTCCTTTGGGCACCCTCCCTCCCTCCTCCCTTTCTTCCCACTCCTCCCCCGGGCTTCCCCTCCCTGACCCTCTACTCCTCCTTCCATTTCCTCAGCCACTGGCGTCTTTGTTCTCCCCTCTCCACTCCCCCCTCCCTCCCGCCCTTCTTTCCCTCTCAGCAGGTCCCCGGACTCGCACATGCTATGTGGACTTTCACGCGCCGGAGATCATTGCCATTAGTGTCTCGTGTGTGCTGTCATGTTTAGTGTTCAGTGTTCACCGTTTCACTCCATAGTTCACTTGTGCCAGACTGGACCTGTTCTGCAGATTAATTTTTACTTATGATGATGGCAGACTAACATGCTAATACTAGCAATGAATTGTTCTCCTTGTCAAAATAATTAATTTACTGACTGGACAAAAATATATACAAAAACTTGTCAGCCACACAGCAGGAGCAGCACTAATTATATATTTACTGATGAACATAAAAGACTATTCCCCTAATTTTATGAGATTGGGGTTTCACAGAGAATTTGTGATAACAAATTGATTTCTGAAAGTATTTGTATGGAGTGTAGCCATGTATGGAAGTGAAACATGGACGAGAACTAGTTTGGACAAGAAGAGAATAGAAGCTTTCGAAATGTGGTGCTACAGAAGAATGCTGAAGATTAGATGGGTAGATCACATAACTAATGAGGAAGTATTGAATAGGATTGGGGAGAAGAGGAGTTTGTGGCACAACTTGACTAGAAGAAGGGATCAGTTGGTAGGACATGTTCTGAGGCATCAAGAAATCACCAATTTAGTATTAGAGGGCAGCATGGAGGGTAAAAATTGTAGAGGGAGACCAAGAGATGACTACACTAAGCAGATTCAGAAGGATGTAGATTGCAGAACGTACTGGGAGATGAAGAAGCTTGCACAAGATAGAGTAACATGGAGAGCTGCATCAAACCAGTCTCAGGACTGAAGACCATAACAACGACAGCATATGTGTCTCGAGTAAGTTTTCTTTCATCACTACACTCTTCCCAAGAACATAACCATGAGATGAAGCACTGTAAGAATTTTTGTGTGCGACAGGATTTACTAGTCACTGGTTCTTGGAAAATATTTCTTAACCTCTGTCACTTGAGTAATGTTTTTACATTTACAATATTCCACCAACAATTTATTATTTTTATGAATGTTGCAGTACTTTCCCAGTTGCTAATTGCTTTCTTTGAACCAAATGTGTCCAAAGCAACAACTGTCATATCATTGAAAATACGCAACACTAACTTGACATTTTGGCGCTCAGTTGAGTTAGAAAATAGAGACTTCAAAGTTGAGGAACTGCCATATTGCAGTAGTTCATCTTTTTCTATCAAGTGCAATTCTTTCAGTGCTCCAACACAAGACAAACCTCCCTTCACACTATCACTGAAGTCAGGAAAACACAAGAACTGCTCCTTTTGGTTAAACTAGTTATTGCATATACACTTCAAAATATGGACAGTGTCCACAAAATAATACAATGGGCTATTTGGAGAAGACTGTACAGGGTGATCGTACTTTACTTTCACATCTGGAGGAGTAGAAAACTTAAGACACTGCTTTCTTATGAACTGCATTATTGTCTGCTACTATACCAACCACCTCAAATCCAACTGCTTCTAATTTAAGAATGACTGCTTTAATGTAAGAGAACAGAACATCACCCTGAATAGTATGAACTGGCAGAATAGATACAACATCCTTGTAAGGCGATTCCATGCTCTGAACCATAAAAACATAGGCGCTGGTTGGACACAAAATTTTTTCAGTGTTAAAGGCACATACTACAACATTTCCAGCTTTGTAATCAAGATGAGACTTCAGATGAGTTTCATCCATCAACAGGAGCACAGTTTTATCATCTGAGGATAAACTACATACTTTATTTGTGATGTAGCTCATAAACTGATGACCCTGTTGCTCAATGATGGGATTTGTTGAGAGTTTACTACAAAGCCTTGAAAGGGTGTTAGGACTAGGCATAGAAAAACAGTCAGTGTTCCTCAAAAATTTGTAAGCATGTACTAATGACCACATTATCATGGAGTTAGTATCATACCTAAATTGAGTTGAACTTCTGCACTTCAAGACTGAAATCTGTTCCTTCAAAAATGTAATTTTAGTTTCGTTTCCTGGCAACTTCTCTAATAAATTTTGCAATAACTGGTCAATTAAAGACAAAATGTTATCCACAGGAGCCTCAGAACTATTATACAGAAGATAAATGTTCTTAAGAACATCACTTACCACCTGTATGTTACTTACTTTCATGGGAAATTTCATGTTTCCAATACATTTCACTTCAATATCATTATTGAAGACACTGAGTAATAAATCAGTGCTTATAACTACTTGGCAAAAAATTCTTGGGTAAGGACTATGATTTAGTAACACTATGCTCACACTGTCAGATTTGTTTATCACTACCCAGTCACTGTGGTTTTCACACTCACTCAACTTTGTTCTCATTTGTTCTGAACTATCGAACGATATTGCATCAATCATTTTCGCATGTGTGTCCACACTTTCTTGGATAGCAACTCGAAGAGCACGATTTCCTAAACGCCCCCTACGAATTTCTGGGTCCTCTCGTACTGCAGTTTGATGACTCGACAAGTAAGATGGGCAGCCAGGCAACTTCGATGGGATAGCATCTGAAAAATTAATAACGAAGTATGAAACCGATCTCACAGCATATAAGTGAAATACAGATAGTTCTTATGCCACTGTACTTTACTAAGAGCGTGTTACGTAACTCACCTTTTCTCAAGCGTCGACGATCCAACGGTGCTGTCAAGAGTATACCAGTTTTCGGGTCATACATGCTGGTACTGCTTACAATATCGTCCTTGTTCAAATGCAGTTCACATGTCTAAAAACAAGCATACAGTATGAGATTATAAATACATTCTTCTGTTTACTGTATTTTGTTCAGGTGGACTACATTTCAAGCAACTACCACACACTAACCAAACAAATACACTGATACCTACAACAGAGTTCTTAAATGGTGTCCAGCCTCGTCAGATGGAAAATAAAATACACTGACTTTAGGTCCATTATTGTAATTGCCCGTGCAATTCGGCATACAACAGCTTCGGGGCATCGTCAGTGAGTATAGATCAAATAACTACTCACGAAATGCACAGAATACAATATGGATATGCTACGAATCACTTGTGTCGGTATCTAGCTTCTCAGACGTCACAGGCTCACGATATGAGGCCTTATTTCTATGTGGCATTGACGCAAAGCGTGTATCTTCTCTGCGACTCGGCGCTGCAGTCTGACGCCGAAATAGCTCCCATTCCCGCCGCTGAGCGGCGCTAATGGTAGCTCAGTATAAAAACTCGGCGCATCGATCTGTCGCCGAAATAAATCCCTTTCCCGCCGCTGAAAGGCGCCACTGGTAGCTCAGTGTTACAACGCCGTGTAGAATTTAAAAATAGAGAAAGCGCAAATAATTGCTGAATGTAAAACAGGAAATTATAATTCACATATATATTGTTGATTGTATTTACTATTACGGAAACATATGCCATGACTGAAGGACCAGGAAAACATCTCTACTCATTCAAATCACCAAATCGTGCGTCTATATAAAATAGTTTGTACGCTCACCTGCGCTGCGCTGTACGTTGCCAGCTTCCATTCTGATATGTTCAACAATTTTTGGAGGGTCAACGAGCCCTATAAACAGGACAATCAGAGCTGAAATTATTATATGTCATTGATATTCGTTTGTGGCCCGATATTTGCAAAGAAACTATCATGAGATTTTTGCATGATCATGTAGGTAAAATTGTCAATTTTACAATGAATTAAGAATGCTTTGATATTAGGCATAGAATTGTTAAGGCTTGCAGTGAAAAAGTAGAAGCCGCGGTGAATTTGCGTTTCCTGCAAGTTACATCATACCCTGCTTCGTATCATGGGCAGAACAAATACTACATTATTTTTTAAACTGGAAGTGATCTGTCTGCAGTCTCGAGAAAACGGATTCTATAAAAACCACTCCGTCATGAAAGTACGTGCCAAAGAAAAAACCAGAAAGAATTAGTCATAAGGCCCACATATCTCACAAACTGTTCGAGCTTTCAGAACCAGATTTTTGACAAATGATAGCACACAAAGATCAGAGTATTTTGCCATATTATTATTATGCGAAACTTTCACATCTGGTGCGACAATGAAGCAACTAAGATTTTTTCAATGCAATAATGTAATTCTTAAGGACCATCCATATCCGGTGAAACGAGAATTTCTGTGGGTTTTCTGACAAAATAAGTAAAGATTTTTGGCGTTTATGCTATTCTGAGAATGGGTTGTTTTTTAATCTGTTGACCTGACTTGCCCTCAGTTGCTAGTTTAATAACACTCTGTTTCATGATTCTGTCGCAATTTCAACTGTATTAGAATGTTAGTGAGATGAATATTTGTAAACTAATCTGTGTTTCGACAAAAGAAGCTGTGTTTAACATGGCAACAAGAGAAGTTATGTATTACTCAAAACTGGTCATAGTTCTTTGTGAATCCATCTCTCCTCTACTACCTACTTGGTATGACTGACAACTAGAGACGTGACCAGTGGTGTAACATTTCCAATGGCTTCTTCTTTCAGCATTTTAGCCTCATGGAGCATATTCTCAGTCGCTTTTAAAGTAGCGTGATATGGATAAAGGAAGATTAAACTATGTCCTTTGGCGTCAGCCAGATTGTCACCCTGGTACTGTGGGGCTTTCTGCTCGTACAGCATTTAAAGCTCCATTAACTTCACCTTATGCATGCTATGTTCAACTCTATCCAGTGGAATATTTCTTTGTACTTAGAACCAAATATCCACTTTCATCTACTGCGTTGTTGTAGCTTTATCCTTGACAACAGAGTGGTATGGCTCAGCGTCCACTATTATTCTCGAATTCAGAGACATATTTGGCAGCAGAACATTATTTTCACTGCCAGTGAATGTGTTTCTTGAACGTCCATTTTTATTGTGAATATTGAGTTTTCAGACATACTGCACTGTTGTCATTAACACAGCACTGGCACAAAACACTCATTCACAGTACCTGACGACTATAGAACACTTCAACGCCAGAAGATATCACTTCACAACGAGAGCTAATGAACATTGGTGCCTCTGATGCGTGACACCACTTCGTATTGTTTGCCGTCGGCGTGGCAACAGGGGCGTTTTACCAACCGAATTGCTGGTAGCGTGGTAGGCAAAGATGGCTCGGCTCGCCTTAGCTCTTACTTGGGCAACGGCGTCTCGTCCTCGATGCTGAGCCAAACGTCAAAAGTCGCAACTAATTTTAAATGCACAATAGTCTCTCTTATGACGATTACATGCATCTTCCATTTACGTGGGCAGTAAAACGTTGCACACACGTGGGCGGTGCAGTTGTCCCATCAATTATTAATCCCCATCTGTCCAAACCATGCCCGAGCAAAGCCTAATAGTGCACCATCATCTATAAAAACGTAAAAGTCAACAAACATTGCTGGAATTCCCCCATCAATTGTTTAAAGAACGGTTCATAAAACCGACGATGATAGCAAACATAGTTGATTTTACGAGACCTACATTCAATTTTGAAACATCAGAAAAAAGCATGCCGCAATGTTTTTATTTTTAAGTATCCCAGCAGAAGAGCGTAAGTTGTGTGTGGTCAGAGATAAACACGAACAACCAGAAATAGTTATCTATTTCCTCACAAATCTACTCACATTTCTAATGTTAAGTTACTCTTCGCGCAAAGATACCTACCGATGTGATTGATGATCTACTACTACCTTTACATAAATCAGACAGCTACACTAAATAAAATAAATCTTCCAAAGAAAAATAATTTTTTGTCATCAAATGTATTTTGTTGTATTAAATCATTTTAGTACAGAATTTAAGAAAAGAAGCTTGAATAATCTAGTCCCTAGCAGTCTGTGTCTTCCCTAACCTCCGACAACAAACAGCACATCTGTGAAGGAGACCACGTATAAGACGCTGCTGCGACCTATTCTTGAGTAACGCTGGAGTGTTCGGGACACATAGTAGGTCGGATTAAAGGAAGACATCGAAACAATTGAGAGCACGGCTATTACGTTTGTTACAGGTAGATTCGAACAACACGTATGTGTAATGGAGCTGCTTTGGGAACTCAAATGGCAATACTTGGAGAAAGATGTCGTTCTTTTCGAGAAATACCATTGGAAAAATTTAGAGAACTGGGATTTGAAGCTGGCTGCCGAACGGTTTTACTGCCGCCAACATACATTGCAGTAGGGGGGGGGGAAGAGTAGGGAGGGAGGCAGGAAGATGAGACAGGAGAAATTAGGGCTGATACAGGGGCATGTACACAGTTGTTTTCCCACTCTGTGTTTGCGAGTGCAGCAGGAAAGGAAATGACTACAAGTGGTACTGGGTACCCTTCGCTAATCGCCCTAAGTGGCTTGCGGAGGATCTATCTCTATGTGATTACTCTGCTGTTCACAAAAAAGTGCTTGGCAGAGGGTTCAATTACCAACCTTCAAGTTGTCTCTCAACCATTCCACTCTCCAACAGCTCGCGGGAAAAACGAGCACTTAAATTTTCTCTGTGAGCTTGATTTCTATTATCTTATCGTGATCATTTCTCCCTATGCCGTTGGGTGACAATAAAATGTTTTCGCGAATGGAGTAGAAAACTGGTGACTGATATTTCATGAGAAGGTCCTGTCGCAACGGAAAACGCCTTTGTTTTGATGATTGCCATTCCAATTCATGTATCATGCCTGTCGCACTATCTCCCCTACTTCGCGACAATACAAAACGAGCAGCCCTTCTTTGAACTTTTTCGATGTCATCCGTCAGTCCCACCTAATGCAGTTCCCACACCACACACCAATACTCCAGAATAGGGCGAACAAGTGTGGTGTAAGCAGTCTCTTTAGTAGACCTGTTGCTCCTTCTAAGTGTTCTGCCAATGAATAGCAGTCTTTAATTCGCTCTACCCACAACATTATCTATGTGATCGTTCCTATTTATTTACTTCTAATTGTAATCCCTAAGTATTTAATTGAATTTACAGCCTTCAGAATTGTGTGACTTATCGCCTAGTCAAAATTTGGCGGATATCTTTTAGTACTCATGTGAAAAACTTCGCACATTTCTTTATTCAGAGTCAACTGCCCGCACCTTACAGATATCTAATCTAAATCATTTTTCAAGTCGTTTTGATCATCTGATGACTTTACAAGACAGGTAAATTACAGCATCATCTACAAACAATCTAAGATGGCTACTCAGATTGTCTCCTATGTCGTTAATATAGATCAGGAACAATAGATGGCCTATAGCATTTCCTTGGGGAGCGCTGGATAATTACTTCTGTTTTACTCGATGACTTTCCTTCTGTTACTACGAACTGTGAGCTGCCTGACAGGAAATCACGAATCCAGTCGCACAACTGAGGCGATACTGTGTAGGCATGCAGTTTGGTTAGAAGACGCTTGTGAGGAACGGTGTCGAAAGCCTTCTGGAAATCTAAAAATATGGAATCAATTTTACATCCTCTGTCGACAGGACTTATTACTTCATCAATATAAAGAGCTAGTTGTGTTTCACAAAAACGATATTTTCTGAATCTGTGCTGACTACGTGTCAATAAATGGTTTTCTTCAAAGTACTTCATAATGTTCAAATACAGTATATGTTCCAAAACACTACCGCAAATCGACGTTAGTGATATAGGCCTGTAATTCAGCAAATTACACCTACTTCCCTTTTTGGGTCTGGTGTGACTTGAACAATTTTCCAGTCCTTAGGTACGGATCTCTCTGTGAGGGATTGGTTGTACATAATTGCTAAATATGGAGTTATTTTATCATCATACCATGAGAGGAACCTGACTGGTATACAATATGGACCAGAGGCCTTGCCTTTATTAAGTGATTTAAGCTACTTTGTTACACGAGGATATCTACTTCTATGTTTATCATCATGGCAGTTGTTCTTGATTGGAATTCAGGAATATTTTACTTCGTCTTCTTTGGTGAAGGAGTTTCGGAAAACCGTGTTTAATAACTCTGATCTAGTGGCACTGTCATTGGTGACTTCACCGTTGTTATCACGCATTGAAGTTATTGATTGCATCTTGCCACTGGTGTGCTTTGTGTATGACCAGAATCTCTTTGGGTTTTCTGCCAGATTTTGAGACAGCATTTCGTTGTGGAAATTATTAGAAGCATCTTGCATTGAAGAACGCGCTATATTTCGAACTTCTGTAAAACTTTGCCAATCTTGGGGAATGTGCGTTCTTTTAAATTTAGCATGCTTTTTTCATTGCTTCTGCAACAACGATCAGACCTGTTTTGTGTACTATGGGTGATAAGCACCATCACTTAATAATTTATTAGGTATATATCTCTCAAATGCTGTCGATATTATCTCTTTGGCCGTGCAGTTATAGGCGATTCAGTCTGGAACCTCGTGATCGCTACGGTCTGTAAAGGAACTGAAAATATTGTGATTTGATCGCAGAGGTGCTGAAAAATTGTTCCAGTGACACACCAGAGAAATATCTAGTAAACTTTTTATCTTTGAGAGACATAGGAACAATTTCGCCCTTCGTTTTTTGTTTCTTGTATGAACGACTACCTTTTGTTCTGATGGGCTGGTGGGATGTCATACTGTCTAATTACTAGTGTGTGTGTGTGTGGTAAATGAATGAGTTAAAAGACGCAAGATGTGTTTTATATTATTTTCATCGCACAACAAGCCTTATTCCCATGCCTATGGAGTATTTATGTTAAGCAGAGAAGGCGAGTTTTAGGTGGAACCGAAGATCTTCAAAACGGCGCTGCTCAACAATAGAGGTACGTGATTGTGCTCTCTACTTTCCTTTCGCGGCCGCTAAAATTACTTCCGATTCGTTTTGCCGAGACATTCAGAACCTGCAATCTTCTTTTTCTTATAAAAATACTAGTCCGATGCAAAAGAAATACTCTTGGATTTAAATAATTGCCATTCTTTTACCCAGGCCACGGGGAATGATAGAACGTACGTGCCTCTACTCTGAATGTACGTTCGCAATCTCCGAGTGTGATACGACGAAATTATTTCACAATGAAAATTTCTCATCAGACCGCAACCACTCGCACACGAATGTACGTACCCTCTGAATGTATCTAGTCAGTCACGCGCGTGTTCAAAAGCTTTACTTTTAATATTCAGTGGATTACATTTCCGAAATTAATTTTTGTTTATGCTGCAAATCGTACTTCACGCGAAGTATTTATTACGTAAGTTACAGGCTCAATTTAATAAAAAAAAAGATTCCGAATAATAGAAATAAAGAATAACATTCAAACAAATCAAACCTAAATAAACAGAAAGAGGGAACGTTACAGGTCGCAGGTTCGAATCCTGCCTTGGGCATGGATGTGTGTGATGTCCTTAGGTTGGTTAGGTTTAAATAGTTCTCAGTTTTAGGGGACTGGTGACTATAGATGTTAAGTGCCATTGTGTTCAGAACCATTTGAACCATTTGAACTATCTCTTTGAAAACATTCCACAACTTTTCTACACTTACATGATCAGATCGGAAGGAGCATTTTTATCAGCTTTTTAAATCGATATACTTTGCATCTCGTTTTGTTGGTTGTAGGTGTTATGGTATTAAGCGTAGCAGCAACTGCCTTGTGGTCACCAATCCCTGTATTCGTCACAATACTCACTATTTGTCCAGGATTATTTGTTGCTATAAGGTAGAGTATGCTTTCGCAACCATTTACGCTTCAAGTGGGCTCATGGATTAATTGTTCAAATTAATTTTCTGAGAAAGCATTCAGCACAATTTCGGATGACGTTTTATGCCTGCCGCCGGCTTTAAACTTATAATTTTTCGAGCATAACAATGGTAGATTGAAGTCACCACCGACTTTAATTATATGAGCAGGGCATTTATTTGAAATGAGACTCAAGTTGTCTTTGAACCGCTCAGAAACTATATCTTCTGAGACGTGGGATCGGTAAAGCAATCCAGTTAATAGTTTAGTCCAACTGTCAGGTATAACCTCTACCCCTTACTATTTCACACGAACTATCTACTTCAATTTCGCTACAAGGCAAACTACCTCTGACAGCAATAAATATTCCGCTACCAACTGTATTTAACCTACCCTTTCTGAACACTGTTAGATCGTTTGAAAAAATTTCGGCTGAACTTAATTCCAGCTGTAGCCAGCTCTCTGAACCTACAAATATTTGAGCTTCAGTGCTTTCTAAGCTCTGGTTCTTTTCCAACACAGCTACGACAATTTACAACTACAATACCAATCGCTTGTACAACTACCTTAATGTGTTTTACATGCCCACTTTTAGATGGTCGCCTCTTCTGTGGTTTCCTGAGAACCTCTAACCTAAGAAAACCGCCCAGTCCCTTCCACACAGCCACTACTACCCGTGTAGCTGCCTCCTGTGTGTAGTGGTCTCCTGACCTATTAAGTGGAACCTGGAAACACACCACCTGATGGCGCAAGTCAAGGTATCTGCAGCCTACACGTCACAGAACCGCCTGAGCCTCTGATTCAGACCCTCCACTCGTCTCTGCAGCTAAGGACCACAGTCAACAATCCTGCAGATGGTGAGCTCCGCCTTAATCTCGGAAGCAAGATTGGCAGTCTTTACCATTTCTACCAGCCGCCCGAAAACAGACATAATCTGCTCCAATGCAAGGCGACACACGTCATTGGTACCGACATGAGCCACCACCTGCAGTTGGCAGCAACCTGTGCCCTTCATGGCATCTGGAAGCACTCTTTCCACATAGGGAATAACTCCCCTCGGAATGCACATAGAGTGCACACTGGATTCCTTCCCCTCCTTGCCAGCCATGTTCCTAAGGGGCCCCAGTATGAGCCTAACGTTGGAACTTCCAACTACCAGCCAACCCACCCTCTGTGAATGCCCAGACCTTGCAGGCCGAGAAGGTTCCTCTGGAACATGGTGGATGACTGCATCCAGCTTGGATACATCGTCAGCCACAGATAACGCCCAAAACGTGTTCGTCAAATGAATCAGGGAGGCCCTATGATCGGGCCCTTGGGAAGTTTTTCGCTTCCTGCCAGACTTTGGAATGATCTCCCACTCGAGCATGGGTGTGGGGCCAGCCTCAGTGCAGACCGTGCCTAGGGTGGTCACAGCAGTGGACCAGTCAGGGGACACACGGGGTGTGCCCGACGTCCCTCGCATCCCCGCATTCGATCGCCCACAGCGACACCCCTTGGCAGCAGCCTCAAGCCGTGTGACAGAATCCAATGCAGCCTGGAGCTGTGAGTGAAGGGTCACCAACTCAGCTCGCATCTGTAGACAACAATCACAGTTCCTATCCATTACTGCAGTCGCTCCTGTCTGAAGTTTGTAGAAATAGGTGACAAGCGAATGGTGTACTCGACTTATTAGTAGCAGGAACTTGTGGTGCACTCTCACTGACCGTCTAACTGAGGGGAAATATTTTTCATTCCAGGACACAATGAGAGGTAGTCGTAACTCTGCCATTACGTGAAGTATCGTTAATGAATGCTGATGACAGAAAAATTGTTACCAACTCTTAATGCAGTAAAAGTTACCCAATCTTAGCATTTTAAGAAAACTAAAATGTGTGATTGCCTTAGTCTTAAACCAGTATTTATGTCACCAAGAATATATATTCTGTCCTTAGTTCATTATGCTAAAAAGTGGTCAATTTTCTCTCAGGACTGTGCAAATGCTTCAGTATTTGTGTCTGGCATACAGTGCAAAAATATATTTATGATTTTTAACATTCACTGTAACAGTGCAGCTGCTTCAATTTCATTTTCCATGCTTCTGTCACCCACAGTAAGCCCACTGTAATGCCCAAGAACTGTAACCCTAACAACCTGATTAATGTAGTCTCTTCTGCGATGCCTCTTCAGCACCACACCAGTCTTGTAACTCATTCCTCCATTACAAAAAAATGGTTCAAAAGGCTCTGAGCACTATGGGACTTAACTTCTGTGGTCATCAGTCCCCTAGAACTTAGAACTACTGAAACCTAACTAACCTAAAGACATCACACACATCACACACATTCCGGACTGCGCACCTAGAACCGCGAGTCCACCGCGGCCGGCCCCTCCATTACATAACTGACTTTATAATCAACTCTTTTCATAAGATTTGAGAGGAATGAGACTTACAATAACCTTTTTACATATCTCATTTGATCACATTTGGTTCCAATTCTTCATGTCTAGGGGCCCATTCCAGAAGCTGAAATTTTTGACATTGTAGGTTCTCATGATTCCAATTGATGTAAACAATGCTGAAGTATTGCCTGAGCAGAAATTTTTGCTTCTGTAATTATTATTCTTTTACATTTTCACTGTCTTTACAATCTACAATTCAGAATCAGAAATTACACTGTTATTACAAAAATTAAAACATGTCTGATCACATTTTAGTCTGAAATATAACAAATCATGCACAAAATCATAGGTAATTCTTCCAGAAAACAGCTGAGATAATACTGACCAGTTTAAAATGAAATTATTTCTGATATTGATTACTTCTGTTCAGAAAAGTAATGCTAGAGGAGGTTGTTCCTCTACAATATCCTCCTCACAAAATTTGAAAGCAATGTTTTTACAATATTTTGTGACAGACCGTAAGGTTTTCCAAATAGTGACAGAATGATGCCAAAAGATAGAATACAGCTGTATAGAAGTATCTGATATGTAACACATTACAGAAAACATAAAAGAAATATCTACTATACATATATCCGGATATGGTATTCCAATTCTCTGATCTGTGGAACATACTGCCCCAGAATACAGTTGTATAGAAGTATCTTATATGTAACACACCTCAGAACACTTAAAAGAAATATCTACTATACATATATCAGGATATGGTATTCCGATTCTCTGATCTGTGGAACATACTGCCCCCAAGACAAATAATGCAAAGTCAAAACCACAACATTACAACACTAAACTGTAGAAACAAATACAGAGACAAGATAAATTACTAGAATTACAAATTTCAAGTTTACATCCATAAATATCAAACCTTCAAATCTTCAAAGAAGAAGAGAAAAAATTCAGAGCCTAACTGTAAGACGAGTGAGCAGACTCGAAAAACACAATGATGGGTACAGATCAGAAAAATATACTTAATCATGAGAAGGAATGTAGCACAAAATCAATCAGCCACATGAAGCCGAGTATTTAAGGATACAAAGGGCATATGAACAGTCCATGCAAAGTCCGAGAGTTGGCACCACCGGCACGTATCGAGGTTATGTTTAGTTAGTAGCATCTTTGGAAAGAGCGCACAACAAGTTTCAGCCACATTGGTATATTTCTTTGTGTTTGGCATTCTTGTGAATCAAAGAAGTCGAGTGATTGTCAAAAAAATGGATGAAGAAGTATTTTGTGTGGTGATTAAACATTACTTTATGAAAGACAAAACGCCTCAGGAGACTAAAGAGAAGCTTGATAAACATCATGGTGACTCTGCACCTTTGTTTAGAACAATTTATTAATGGTTTCAAAATTTTTGAAGTGGCCATTTGGGCACAGGTGGTGCTGAATGTTCTGGACGCCCTGTGGAGGCTATGACTACAGAAATAATTGATAAAATCCTTGATATGATGATGGATGACAGAAGTGTTAAGGTGTGTGAGATTGCTTGTGCTGTGGGCATCTCGAATCAATGGGTACATAATATTTTGCATAAACATTTGAACATGAGAAAGCTATCCGCAAGGTGGGTTCCGCTATTGCTCACGGTTGACCATAAATGGAAACGTGTGAAGTGCTGCAAGGATAGTTTGCAGTTGTTCAGGAAGAATCCGCAGGACTTTAAGCACCTTTTCATCACTGTGGATCAAACATGAATCAATTACTATGCTCCTGAGACCAAAGAACAATCTAAACAACGGGTTACCAAGGCAGAATCTGAACCAAAAAATGCGAAGACAATTCCTTTGGCTGGAAATGTTATGGCAATTGTCTTTTTGGATTTGCAGCGGATAATCCTCATTGACTATCTGGAAAGGGATAAAACTATTACAGATGCATATTATTCATCTTTATTGGACCATTTGAAAAACGTGCTGCAAGATTGAACCGGTGAAAAGTCCTTTTCCATCGCGACAATGCCCAACACACACCTCAGCCATTGTGGTCGCAAAATTAATGGACATAGGATTCCAACTCGTTTCACATCCCCCCTATTCTCCAGTCCCTCAGGTTACTATTTGTTTCTCAATTTGATGAAAGTGCTGGCGGGACAAAGATTTTATTCAGATGAGGAGGTGACTGCAGCAACTAATATCTGTTTTGCAGACTTGGACAATTTCTATTATTTGAAAGGGATCAAAAAATTAGAAAAGTGTTGGATGAAGTGTATAAGTCTAAAAGGAGACTATTTTGAAAACTAAAAAAGTTTTCCCCACAGATGTAAGTAGTTTTTATTTTTGCACGGACTTCTCAAATGCTCCTCGTATGTCAATTTACGAAAGGACAAATTAATCATAAAATATTAGGGCCTATCCAGTCTCTGGACTGAAGACCACAACAACAACAACAACAACAACAACAGGCATACAATGTAGGGACCAACCCATGAATTCAAACCACACATGTACAAACCAGCAAAAAATCTTTCAACACAACTAAATGAATAAAGTTCACAATCATTTCAATCATATGTAAAGAATAATTATAAGAAGCATCTAGCCTCAATCAATAGTTGCATGCTCTCCTTGAGCACACACACAGTGTTGTGATGACAAAGGGTACACAAAACAGAGTTAAGCATGAGTTTGCCCACAATTAAAGTTTCAGTCAGACACAATAGTGCAATACTCACGATAAAAAACAGGTGAACAGAGTCATAATTAGCTTCTGAATGATGACATAATCGAGTAGCTTGAGGACAAAAATCAGTGTATGAAAGCTGACATATCTGTATCATATTATATTGTATATACTAGTAATGTCTTCCATACTATTTGCTAGTTGTTCATAAAAACAAACCTACTTATGTAAAGGCCTAATAGAATCATTTACAATTGGTAAAAAAAGAAAAACATGAATAAAGGGAAAACCATACTGATTGAAAGTTATATAATGTATTGGGATGTCAGTCCCTCTACTTAAAAAGAAACGTCTGTATATGTGGGATACCACTCTCTTTGGCAGTCTTGGCTAACAATTTACAAATCTCAGTCACAACACTGATGTAGTTGAGAGATGCATGAGTACATTACTCAGCATCTAATATCTCTTGTAAGTTGACTGGTCCAGCAGGGTACAGCCATACCACCAAATAATTGTTCCCAAGTCATTACAATGACCAGAATGTCATCAGCATGCACAATTAATTTTGAACTCACTTCACTATGCAAGACAGAATCCAGGGCTCTTATGAATTCAGCTGCATATACATTTAGCCCAAATGGCACAACACAGTATTGAAACCACTTACCTCCAGACAAAAATTCTGTATTCCTTGCAGAATTAATTTCAAGTGTTATCTGGTGAAATCCAGAGGTGAAGTCCAAGATACTCACGTATTTTACATAATCAGATTTGTGTATCAGCTCATCCATGTTCTAAGGATGGTCATTCTCTCTGATAAGAAATTTAATAACATGTCTAGAGTACAAAACATTTCTTACTCCACCATTTCTCTTATCACAAGTAAATGATTATTGAAATCACTCCTAATTCTCTCAATTACACCCCATGTCTCCATTTTATGAAGCTCTTTCCCTACAACTTTTCTTTTTGAAAATGGTATATTTCATCGCTTGAGAAAGACAGGTTGATGATCTATATGGTAGAGCATACACTGACAGCCTTTCACTTTCCCTGGTTATTTACTAAGCACATTTCTAAATCCTAATAACAAAACCCTAAGTTCTTGTTCATTAAGAGTTGTAGCTTCCCTTTCTTACTAATCTACTATACATTCAAGATCTTGATCCTCAGTCTCATCAAACACATGGTACTCACCTTGGTTCACAATGTTTTGCAAACAGTTACAACTTTTCCCACAGTTTAAAATACAGAAATTTGTTTTCACATAAGTATTAATTTCTTAGAATGCCCATCCAAAACAAGCCTCAACTTTCACTATTCAACCAATATCGAGAATTATATTTTCCTCCAGGCTAGGGGTAACCTAAAATCCATGTTCAAAAGTTTTGTTTTCTATACTAAACATTGAAAGTACCTGAGATTTTACGAATTCACATTGCTTACCTGTAGCTCCTCTTATCTTTACACCCACAATGGACATTTCCACAAAATTTGCACTATACTCAATCTTGTCTCTAAGTTATTCAGATATACCACATATTGGGCTACGTGTATCAGTTGAACACTTACCTTCCCACTCGACAGTTTCAATCTTAAAGTATGTTGTTGTTGTGGTCTTCAGTCCTGAGACTGGTTTGATGCAGCTCTCCATGCTACTCTATCTTGTGCAAGCTGCTTCATCTCCCAGTACATACCGCAGCCTACACCCTTCTGAATCTGCTTAGTTTATTCATCTCTAGGCCTCCCTCTACGATTTTTGCCCTCCATACTGCCCTCCAATACTAAATTTCTGATCCCTAGATGCCTCAGAACATGTCCTACCACCTGATCCCTTCTTTTAGTGAAGTTGTGCCACAAACTTCTCTTCTCCCCAATTCTATTCACTACCTCCTCATTAGTTATGTGATCTACCCATTTAATCTTTAGTATTCTTTTGTAGCACCACATTTCGAAAGCTTCTATTCTCTTCTGATCCAAACAATTAAGTGTCCATGTTTCACTTTCATACATGGCTACAATACGTACAAATACTTTCATAAACGACTTCCTGATAAATCTATATTTGATGTTAACAAATTTCTCTTCTTCAGTAACGCTTTCCTTGCCATTGCCAGTCTACATTTTATATCCTTTCTACTTTGACCGTCATCAGTTATTTTGCTCGCCAAATAGCAAAACTCCTTTACTACTTTAAGTGTCATTTCCTAATCTAATTCCCTCAGTATCACCCGATTTAATTCAACTACATTTCATTATCCTCGTTTTGGTTTTGTTAATGTTCATCTTATACCCTCATTTCAAGACACTGTCCATTCCGTTCAACTGCTCTTCCAAGTCCTTTGCTGTTTCTGACAGAATTACAATGTCATTGGCAAACCTCAAAGTTTTTATTTCTTCTCCATGGATTTTAATACCTACTCCAAATTTTTCTTTTGTTTCCTTTACTGCTTGCTCAATATACAGATTGAATAACATCAGGGATAGGCTACAACCCTGTCTCACTCTCTTCCCAACCACTGCTTCCCTTTCATGCCCCTCGACTCTCATAACTGCCATTTGGTTTGTGTACAAATTTTTCCTTTGTTATATTTTTCTTTGGTTTTGATGAGGATAAGGTCACCTATTCTAAAACGCACTGGATTCACTCCTTTGTCATTTCTTCTCTTCCTTCCTGCTGTTTTCTTTTTCATCATCTCTTTAGCCAGTTTTGTCTTTTAGTCTTACCTGAGGGAAATCCACTTCTGATCTGATGATGTTGCTGGGTCTCGCATTGAACATAAGCTCATATGTGGCAAATCCTGTCAATTTGTTCCATAAAATGTGGATAATATTTTCAAAATATCGAATATGACCTGCCCAGGCTGTGTGTTTCTTACTGCAATAAATCCTGCACGGTCTATTAATTCCCTTCATAACCCTTTCACTCATGTTACCTTGTGGAAAATAAGTAGAAATCTTTCTGTTTTATCTTGTGTATTGCCATACAGTGTTCAAACCTCTCTGAAACAAATTGTGGGACACTGTCAGGCAAAAGTGATTTTGGTACCACTACATTGCAGAGATAATCAGATGTCAACTTGTCCATTATAGTATTATTATTTGCCTTCTTAATTGGATACAGATTTACATATTTTGAGAATGTGTCCAACACAATGAAAATATACTTGCAACCTCATGTAGATGTAGGCAATGCTCCTAGAAGGTCACCTGCTATAATCTCTTAAGTTCGCTAGGGAAGTCAGACTGCATTAAGCCTTTTGATAGCACAACGGTTGTCTTTACTCTCTGACATTTATCACACTTTTCTAGTCTCTGATTAACCCTTCTCCACAAATTGTTAAATATTACTGTTTCCTGTATCTTAGCGACTATTCTCCTGATCCCATAATGTCCATAGCTCTCATGTCAGTAGTCAATAAATTTATCAACATGTTGGTAGGGAAGCATAACCTTCCAGTCCTGATCATTCAAATTTTTCCTGCTAAAACAACCCTTTGTGTGTATTATAGTACTGTTTCACCTTTGGAATGTTTTAATACTGCTTAACCAACCTTAAATTTGTATCCTCATTCTGGTACCTTCTCATTTGCTTGCAAATTTTCCTCATTTTATTGTTCTTCACTCCCTGCAAATAAAGCAACCTTACTTGTTCTTCATGGTTCTCAGTACTGTCAGTATCCTTCTTCCCTGCTGGTATCCTAGACAACACATCAGGCACAATATTGTCTTACATACCTTACCTCCAAATCAAATTGTTGGAAATACAAAGCCCACCTAGTTTACCTGGTGTGTTTCAGCCTGCACTTCTGAAGGTAACTCAAAACCTTATGATCTGTATACACTATGGTCTTATGTCTAATCAAATAGTACTCAAACTTTTGAGATCCAAATTTAATTGCCAAAGCCTAATTCTGAAATGGAATAGTTCTTTTGGTGTGGCTGTAATGTTCTACTAGCAAAAGGGATAGTTTTGTGTTCAGCCCCCATCCCAGTAGGTACTAATTGGAAAATTTCTACCCCCAAACCAAAAAACTTGCATACAGAAAGTCAGTGAAAAATTTGGAAGTCCTAGCATTTTATTATTTACTAATTTGTTTTTCAAACTCTTAAATGCATCCTCACACTCCTCTGTCCAATCCCACCCCACATTCTTTCTCAACAAATTACCAAGGCAAGGATAGTTAAATGACTGGTCTGATGTGAAATTTCGGTAGAAGCCATACAAGCCAAACCTAGCTTTAAGATCCTCCTTGTTTTGGGGGTGTGGGAAACCTGCAATGGCAGCAAACTTTTCTGCATCAGGATGTATACCTTCCTCATTAATCCTGTGAACCAAAATGAAATTTCCTTCTTTACAAATTCTGATTTACTTAATTTTAGTTTCGTGCTACCTCTATACATAGCCCTCAGTTCTTCATTCAGAATCTTACAGTGCTTCAAACATTCTGCACTCGCTACTAGGACAGTATCAACATAGACTGTTATTTCATTAGTTAATATCTCACATAGCACCTTGTAAACAGCTCTGATAAACACACACACAGACAAGTTCAGACCAAATGGCATCACACAGTATTCGTAACACTTAACTTCATATAAAATTGCTGTACATGGCCTAGATTCCTTGGCCAAACTGATATTCCAATAGCCACAAGTCACATCAAAAGAAGTCTGAAACTTACATCCATGGAACTTTTGCAAAATGTCATCTATGTTGGCTGGTCTATCACCCGTCCCAATAATGATTTCATTAAATTTCCTGGCATCCAGAACCAACCTGACACCACCATTCTTCTTCTTTACAACCACAAGTAGGTTATTATACCTGCTAGTTGACATTTCAATAATCCCCCATGAGAGACCATCTTTTGGATTTCTTTTCTCTCTGCTTCCTTTTTTGAAAATGGACTAATATAAGGTTTTCTGAAAAAATGGTTGAGGATCCTTAAATTTTAATTTGCACTCAAAATCTTTTACCAAACATGGGCTGTCTGAAAATGCCTTACTGGTGCTTTTAATTCTTCCCTTTGTTTATCTGTAATGTTTATTTCTCTCTTCTATACATTTACTACTCATTAATGTTAATTTCTCATTAGTATTCTGTACTGTTTTGTTTGCCCTTTCATCACAATCTTTCACTACCATCAAAACTTTCTTATTTATTTCTGAAATATTAGAGCTGAATACCTTAATTCCTTTTTAATTTTTTCTTCAATTCATCATTTAAGCTAGACAGGACAGTTTTAATGCTATCAGTTTTATTTTCCACCCTACTATCATCTTCTCTCACAGTCATACTACTCAAACTACTCATAATTTGCCTTAACATAGCTTCTAATTTTCTGCCTGCCATAAACTACTGCATTTGCTGGCTTTTTCTACTAGATCCTTCCTCCTCAACCTTAACAATTTCACCCACTTCAGCACTGTTTACATCATTGTTGCTCACATCACCACACAATGTAGATGATGCTTTTAGCATCATATCTACAATATGACCTTTGTCCCAATCATTCAAAGTTACATTCATGTCTGATTTATGACCACTATCATATACTAAATCAGTTCCCATTAAGTCTTTCTGTTCACTAAAAAACGTAACCTCTGTTGTCCATTCTCCCCCATCACACTGTCTTGCTTTTTAAGGCCACTCCTTATGAAACATTTAATATAAAATGGCTTTTGCTATTAATTACCTTATTTTTATTCACCTGTCTCCCAGTGCTGCTTCAGCTACTCCCACTCATCCAGAATCCACTTGTTTATATCAGGTGAGTTGAGTCCAGTTGGCAGCCTGATTGGCTGCTGCGGCTGATCCAATGAGCTTGATTCCTGGTTGGCTGCTGCAGCTGTCCTTCATAATGACTGCTCCAATGGGCTTCATTCAAGAATGGCTGCTGCATTAAACATTTGTAATGCCTGCAACTATAACCTTGCCCAGGATTCATTGATTGGTAAATGTTGATAAGCTCATTAATAGGTTGCAGGCAACATCAGCACAGTGCTACATTAGTTTGTTGTTGAACATCTATGGACAGTAAAAACCTAAGCACACAGTTCACAGTTCTTGCAGAATAATATGATACATGTGACACTATTTTTCAAATAAATTTAACAGACATTGTCACTGGTTGTTGTAACATGTGGCCTATTTGAGTTACACTTATTCCACTTTTAAGTTGATACATTGTTGTTAATCTAACCAGTATATGTTTCATATATGAAAATCAGCCATGGACTGCCTGTCTCTGGAAAAAAAACTGTCCTTTATATATCCTCACAATACTAGGCACTAAAACTATACATTATTTGATGTTTAAGTTACAGAAATTACAATTAAAATGTCACTCATTCAGTTAAATTAATACATCAAAAAATTCCTTCCTTATAACGGTTCCTTCTACTGAAAGGTTAGGCTGAATTATTTTTTTAAATAATGAACTTATCTGATATAGTTATACAAACAATACTTTTGACAAATCTGTAAATTATTTTGGAATTAATTAAGGGCTGGCTTTGCTAATATGTTTCTGAATAGACCCAAATAAATATTTTAAAAAGGCTAGTTCTTCATCTTCCAAATGCTTATAACTAGTACAGAATTTATATTTGTCTATAAGCCAACAATAGAATCTAAATCATGAAATAATAACTGATGTCACCCTATAATGATCTGTAGAAAAAGATAATAACTAGGAATGGTCAAAATAAATTAGAGATTTAATTATCTTCACAAAACTAAGCACAAAATTAGACCTAGTCTGCTATATTCCTTAAGACTGTGGTCAACCTTTCTCTTTTATGGAGATGCAGATGATACTCATGTATGTTATTGCTAATTAGTCAAAAATTAAAAAAATGAATTTATGGAGCCAGATTGCAAAACAAGAGAGGAAGCAAAGAGATCCCAGCTTGTTTCATCACAGTGTCAGCAGTAAGGGTAGCATGTCTGTAAAGGAGAAATGGCATTGTGCTCCTCAACATGTAGATTTTAACTATTTAAATACATTGCATAAACATCAGTTAGCTGATGGGTTACTAACAAATTTAGAATCAGAATTTAAGAAATCAAATTTGTAGCAAAAACAAAATGTGCAATTTATCTTTTGAAAACAATGCCTCAAAGCAAAAGAAACATTAGAGGTTATTCATACTGATCTGAATAGGCCTCACTCAATTCATGGTTTGCTTGGTGAAAGATTTTTCTCATTTTTATTGATGACTATGGTAAAGCAGCTAGACTCTACACTCTCAAACTTAAATATCAAGTTTGTGATTGTTTTGTGGAATATGTTAGTGAAACTGCAAATTTACCTAGGAAAAAATATTACCAAATTGAGATTTAACAATGGGAACTAATATTAAAATTCAGGTCTGTAACTGTTTATAAGAGAGAAAGGAATAATTTTAAATGCATGTCCTCTTTGTGTACACAAATTAAATAGTGAAACTGAAAGCTAAAAATGTCAGTTTTAGATATATCAGGACTCCTGTTAGTTGAAGCAAGAGCAGACAGGAGACTTGCCATGAAGTAGTTTGTGCAGTTCCATATCTTAAAAACAGAACTTTACCTAATACTATAGAAAGGAAAACTTCTTGTGAAATATTGTCTGCAAAGAAACCTAATGTTAAATATTTAAAGTTATACTGAATTGGTGAGCATAGGGAAGTGGATGGGGTTGCGGATATGTGGTGCTAAATGGGAATGTGGGTTGGTCTGGGAGTGTGTCAAAATAGTCAACGCATTTTTGGTAAACATTGCAATTAGATGGTGCAGCAGCTAATGTAGCCACATAGTAATCAATAGATTTCCTATTCAAGTCCCAGTCTGGCTTACATTTTCATTCATTGTCCCATTGCAGCTGATATCATTAGTTGCTTCTCTTCCCTTCCCCTTCTCCCCCCACCATCATCAACTTGAATAGTGTTGGAGCAGGGTATTTGTACATTGCCACAACATCTGGGAAAGACAATTTGGAATTACAAAGCAGACTAACGAATTTTAATAGGGTATAGCAATGTAGGAAGCAGAGTATTGACTTACAAAAAGGGTTATCATTTCCAGACATGTTGATGTTGCAGAAGATGATGTCAAATATATTTATGTTAAGGAGTCTGAATAAGGTTGTGAATATTTTAGTGGTTCTGAGCGAAAGGCATGTACAAAGAATCAGTAAATGAGCAAATGGAAGCAAGAGGTATCAAAATTTGTACAAGCAATCATAAACTAGAACAGGAACCAAGGTTGAGAAACTCACCTAAAGAACATAGAATGACTGATTGATTTTAATGATTGTGTCATGAGTAATGCTCTTTTAAAAACTTCTGTAGTGCTGATAGCCCAGAGAATTTTGAGGAAGTAATAAATAGTAATGAGTCAGAAATTTGTAAGTGAGCACTGGGTAAGGAAATTGGATGTTTAAATAAGAATAAACTCTGAAAACGAGTAACTGAACTAGTGAATATACACTGAGGTGACAACAGTCATGGGATACCTCACCATATCGTGTCAGTCCTACTTTTACCTGGCATAGCACAACAACCTGATGTCACATAAACTCAACAAATTGTTGGAAGTCCCCTGTAGAAATATTTAGCCAAGCTGCCTCTATAGATATCCATAATTGTGAAGGTATTGTCAGTGCAGGATTATGTACATGAATTGAGTTCTCAATTATCCATAAATGTTTGATGGCATTCACGTCTGGTGATCTGTGTAGCAAATCATTTGCTGGAATTCTCCAGAACGTTCTTCCAATCAATGATGGAAAAGTGTCGCCTTGTTGCCTGGTGTATTGTCATCCTTAAAAATTCTATTGTTGTTTCAGAATATAAAGCCCACAAATGGCTGCAAATAGTCTCCAAGTAGCTGAACATAACCAAATGGACCAGAGGATCCAGTCCATTTCATGTAAACACAGCACACATCATTATGGAGCCACCACCAGCTTACACAGTGCTTTGCTGACAATTTGGGTCCACAGAAAGCAATATGGGACATACAGAAAATATACCTGTCAGAACAGTGTGTCAAAATTTGGCGTTAATGGGCAGTGGCAGAAGAACAACAAAAAGAAATTATATTTATTTGCCACTTGCTTTGATACAAAAACTGACAATCCTTTTGTGATTCTGCTGTGAAAAGGCATTCATTGCAGAAGAAATGGATGTACAGTCTGCATTATTTTTCTCAGAACTTTATGTGGTGGAACCACCAGTACATAAGGCTGAAATAATAGTGTTTGTGAGTTACTGAAAGCATCATACGGCTTGATGGAAATTCCTGGACCATAGTATGATTGTTGGATGAGTTTTGAAGAAGTCAGGGTTTTAAAAGAAGTAAATGTTATTAATTCCTGTATGTATTGATGACTACAAATTATGTTATCTTTATAACTGAGGTTGTTAATGATTTGCAAATAATTTGTTGTAAGGGGGAAATATTAGAAATCAAAAATCTGTTATCCTGTGATTTCAGATGAAAGGCTTAAATGAATTAAAGTATATCATTAGAATGAATATTAATTATAATTATACTGAGACAGGAGAGCTATAATAAATCTTAACTAGGAAATATCAGATTGAACATTCATTGTTATGCAGTAGTCCAGTTGAAGAAAATTTGAAACTAGAAATAGCACAGGATGAAATTGTTGGTTCTAGAATAGAAAAAAGTTCATTGTCTTCTAACATACAATTTCAAGCCATTGACTTAATGTACAAGAGACCTGTCAAAACACAAAAACTAGTTTACAGTTTTCCTTATAATACCTGTAATATAAAATATAGAGTGGAACAATTACTCAATTAAGCAATTAATAATTTTTCTTCAAAACTAAAAAACTTGTAAAAATTCAGTTCTAAGTATTTTCTGCCTCCTGCACAAATTTTCTGGTTTTCATTTATGACTTCCTCTACTTACTGAATAGTAACATTTGTGCACTAGTTACTGATATAAGGACTTTTTCAGTGTTTCTAAATTTATGCTTATCAATTCACTTCCTTTCACGTTTCTATAAATTTTCATACCCATATAATTTGGAATTTGAGTATAAATTTTAAATCTGGGGCACCATAAAGTTATTTTGTTTTCTGGTGTTGTAATCATGTTGAAAATGATTTGGTACTAACAAAATCAGGGTTATTGTGTACAAAGATAACATTTAATATGCTTACATTTTTTAGGAGAGGTTGACATGGTTTCCATTGCCCTGCGTTGTGTGTATTTCTAACGATGGTTTTCCGACGTTTTAATATTCAACACATATGGTTTTAGTTCTCCAAAATAAATACCATACATGCAGGAGTAGGTTTAATAATGAATTAAGAAGGAGGAGCATGGGTAAGCTACTACAAACAGCATAGTGAACCTATTATAGTGGCCAAAATGGACACAAAGCCCATACCTACTACAGTAGTACAAGTTTATATGCCAACTAGTTGTGCATATGGCGAAGAAATTGAAGAAATGTATGATGAGATAAAAGAAATTATTCAGGTAGTGAAGGGAGATGAGAATTTAATAGCCATGGGCGACTGGAATTCGACTGTAGGAAAAGGGAGAGAAGGAAACATGTTAGGTGAATATGGATTGGGGCTAAGAAATGAAAGAGGAAGCTGTCTGGTAGAATTTTGCACAAAGCATAACTTAATCATAGCTAACACTTGGTTCAAGAATCATAAAAGAAGGTTGTATACATGGAACAATCCTGGAGATACTAAAAGGTACCAGATACATTATATAATGGTAAGACAGAGATTTAGGAAACAGGTTTTAAACTGTAGGACATTTCCAGGGGCAGGTGTGGACTCTGACCACAATCTATTGGTTATGATCTGTAGATTAAAACTGAAGAAACTGCTAAAAGGTGGGAATTTAAGGAGATGGGACCTGGATAAACTGAAAGAACCAGCGGTTGTACAAAGTTTGAGGGAGAGCATAAGGGAACAATTGACAGGAATGGGGGAAAGAAATACAGTAGAAGAAGAATGGGTAGCTTTGAGGAATGAAATAGTGAAGGCAGCAGAGGATCATGTAGGTAAAAATACGAGGGCTAGTAGAAATCCTTGGGTAACAGAAGAAAAACTGAAATTAATTGATGAAAGGAGAAAATACAAAAATGCTGTAAGTGAAGCAGGCAAAAAGGAATACAAACGTCTCAAAAATGAGATCAACAGGAAGTGAAAATGGCTAAGCAGGCTTGGCTAGAGGACAAATGTAAGGATGTAGAGGATTATCTCACTTGGGGTAAGATAGATACTGCCTACGGGAAAATTAAAGAGACCTTTCGAGAAAAGAGAACTACTTGCATGAATATCAAGAGCTCAGATGGAAACCCAGTTCTAAGCAAAGAGGGGAAAGCAGAAAAGTGGAATGAGTATATAGAGGGTCTATACAAGGGCGATATACTTGAGGACAATATTATTGAAATGGAAGAGGATGTAGATGAAGATGAAATGGGAGATACAATACTGCGTGAAGAGTTTGACAGAGCACTGAAAGACCTGAGTTGAAACAAGGCCCCAGGAGTAGGCAACATTCCATTAGAACTACTGACAGCCTTGGGAGAACCATTCCTGACAAAACTCTACCATCTGGTGAGCAAGATATATCAGACAGGCGAAATTCCTCAAGCATCAAGAGGAATATAATAATTCCAATCCCAAATAAGCACGTGTTGACAGATATGAAAATTACCAAACTATCAGTTTAATAAGACACTGCTGCAAAATACTAATGCGAATTATTTACAGATGAATGGAAAACTGGTAGAAGCCGACCTCAGGGAAGATCAGTTTGGATTCCGTAGAAATGTTGGAACACGTGAGGCAATACTGACCTTACGACTTATCTGAGAAGAAAGATTAAGGAAAGGCAAACCTATGTTTCTGGCATTTGTAGACTTAGAGAAAGCTTTTGACAATGTTGACTGGAATATTCTCTTTCATATCCTAAAGGTGGCAGGGGTAAAAAGCAAGGAGCAAAAGGCAATTTACAATTTGTACAGAAACTAGATGGCAGTTATTAGAGTCGAGGGGCATGAAAGGGAAGCAGTGGTTGGGAAAGGAGTGAGACAGGGTTGTAGCCTCTCCCCGATGTTATTCAATCTGTATATTGAGCAAGCAGTAAAGGAAACAAAAGAGAGGTTTGGAGTAGGTATTAAAATCCATGGAGAAGAAATAAAAACTTTGAGGTTCTCCCATGACATTGTAATTCTGTCAGAGACAGCAAAGGACTTGGAAGAGCAGATGAATGGAATGGACAGTGTCTTGAAAGGAGGGTATAAGATTAACATCAACAAAAGCAAATAAAGGATAATGGAATTTGGTCGAATTAAGTCGGGTGAAGCTGAGGGCTTTAGATTAGGAAATGAGACACTTAAGGTAGTAAAGGAGTTTTGCTATTTGGGGAGCAAAATAACTGATGATGGTCGAAGTAGAGAGGATATAAAATGTAGACTGGCAACAGCAAGGAAAGCATTTCTGAAGAAGAGAAATTTGTTAACATTGAGTATAGATTTAAGTGTTCAGATGTTTCTGAAAGTGGAGTGTAGCATTGTATGGAAGTGAAACATGTACAATAATTAGTTTGGACAAGAAGAGAATAGAAGCTTTCAAAATGTGGTGTCACAGAAGAATGTTGAAGATTAGATGGGTAGATCACATAACTAATGAGGAGGTACTAAATAGGATTGGGGAGAAAATAATTTTTTGGCACAACTGGACCAGAAGAAGGTATTGGTTGGTAGGACACGTCCTGAGGCATCAATGAATCACAAATTTAGCACTGGAGGGCAGCATGGAGGGTAAAACTTGTAGAGGGAGACCAAGAGATGAATACACTAAGCAGATTCAGAAGGATGTAGGTTGCAGTAGGTGCTGGGAGGTGAAGGAGCATGCACAGGATAGATTAGCATGGAGAGCTGCATCAAACCAGTCTCAGGACTGAAGATCACAACAACGACAACAACAACAACAACAACGACAACATTATTACTGACTCAAAGTAGCTGTAATGTGTTACTTTTCTTATCCTTATACTGGTAGTGTTGTACAATATCCTCAATGCAAATGCTAGGGTATTTAATTTGGTTGCAAGGTACTGTATATGTGATCCCCATGATAGATTTTTATCTAGTTGCATTCCTTGAAGTTCACATTCCTAGCTTCCTGGAAATCCTGGTTTCTATGACTGACCTGAATGTCATTTGATTTTTGTTTGTTTGCTTTAAACTGTATTAACTCAGTCTTTTCCATGTTTAATTAATAATTAATAGTAGTAATAGTAGTAGTAGATTTATTCATCCATAGATCTCTTTTTACATGGGTATAGGACATGTCAAAGTATTTACAAATTTAGATAAATTTAAAATAAGCTAATTCACATACACATATATTTACAGACTTCTAGTTAGTGACAATCATTAGTTCTACTCCTGGTATACAATACATTTTTTTTTTACAAACTAGTTATTAAATAATGTAATGCCACATTTTTCACTCATATCTCACGGTCGGTCACTGCAACTTCCCATTTGCTATCCTGAAAAGCTGAGTCAGCTTCCCTCCATAATGAGTGAGATGTTGCTCTCAGAAAGAGGAAGAGGTGTTAGCATTGTGCTACGCATAGCTTAGGGGGTAAGTATTTCTAGAAAGGAAAAAGAAAAGTGAGGGTGTTATTTGGAATGCTGGATATTTTATAATCATTATTATTATTATCATTTATTGGTACAACATTTTTTATCAATTCCCTACTCTGTTTTAACTAAGTAATCCTTCAATGTATAAAATGTATTGCATAACAGGTACTTTTCTTCTGCCTTCTCAAATAAGTGTATTTTCGAAAATTTCTTTACTCTCTTTTGGTAATTTATTGTACAGTTCCATTCCATGATGGAAAATGCTGTTTTGATTTTATGTTTATTTCTTCTTTGTAAATTTAAGTTGAGTCTATCTCTTGTTGTGCGGTCATGGACAGAGCTGTTTGAGCAGTAATTATCTATGTTATTTTGATGTGTACAGCTGACTGGTAAATGTATTCACATGGAGTAGTTAAAATCTCCAGTGTTCTTAACAGATCTTTACAATGAGCTCAACAAGTATTTTTGGTTATCATTCTCATGGCTCTTTTCTGAAGTTTGAAAATTGTGTTCATGTTTTGTGCATTTGTTCCCCAAAAAAGAATGCCAGAGCTAAGAATTGAGTGTACATATGAATAATATGTAACTAAAAGACACTGCATGTTACACACTGGTCTAGGATTCTAAGGGCATAACATGCTGATGACATTCTGTTTGCAGGTACCTTTGTATTATAGAGGTGCCATCTACATTTAATTTAACATTGTCATTTTTTCTCTTCAAAGTCAAATTCATGGCATTAGTTTTCTTTACGTTAAGTCACTTCATTACTTATTGACCAATCACAAACTTTCTTGAGAGTTTCATTTGCTTACTCAGCAATAATTTCTCTTGTTTCCTCAGTGTCTATAATATTGCTGTCATCAGTGAAGAGGACTTTTTCACCATGACTAACACTACTGGGAATGTCATAGATGTATATCAGGAACAGTATTGCTCCTAATATGCTATCTTGTGGAACCCCTGTATTAATGTATTTTGGTTCTAATAAGTGTTTTACTAAATCTTTAGATCTATTTGAAGGACGTGTTATCTCTACTCTTTGTAGCCTATTTGTTAGGTATGATCAAAACCAGTCATTAGTTATCCATCTTATTCCTAATGTTTCTAATTTATTTAATAGAATATTGTGCTCAACTGTACTAAACACCTTAGAAAGATCCAAAAATATGCCTGTGACACACTTGTCTTTATCAAGGGCATCAAGTACAGCTTTTGTGAATTCTACTATGGGTGACTCCGTATTTTTGCCACTTTGGAAACCAAACTATCATTCGCTTAAAAGATTGTATTTATTAAGGTAATTCATTAATGTTACATTCATAATTGCTTCTATTATTTTTGAGAATGCTGATAGCAGGAAAATGGGCCGGTAGTTTTCTATGTTTTCTGCATTACCTTTCTTAGGCAAAGATACAACTCTTGCCTGTTTTAACTGCATTGGAAATCTCCTTGATGTGAAGGATTCATTTACTACATTTGTTAAGGGGCACTGTATAATCTCCATGCTTTGTTTCATCACACACATTGGTACCTCATCTAAGGCTACTTAGTTTTTGTTTTTAGTTTTTAATTGTTTCACTGACTTCATTGTCTGTGGTTGGAAGTAACATCATTGTATTTTATGCAACATTATTTACAGGTGTTATATTTCTTTAGAGGAATTTTTACTGTAACTTCTCTGCAATATTTGAAAAATGCTCATTTAAATAGTTTGCTAAGTGCTGTGGATCATTTATTACTTTATACCCTTCCTTAGCCGTATGTTATTCTGCATTTGTTTGCCTCTCCCCGATTCCTTTTGCATAACATCCCAGACTGCTTTGCTTTTATTCTCTGCATTAGGTATTATTTTTTCATTAAATGACTTTTTTGCAGCAATCAGAACCTTCCTATAGATGTTTTTATATCTGTGATGGAAATGTAAGAATTCTGGATGGTTGGGAATCTTTTTCGTGAAACTGAGGTGTTTAAGTGTTTGGGAGGACTTATAATACCTGCTGTTATGCATCTGTTTTTGTGAGATGTTGATACAGGCATGCATACTTCTGGAAATGCCTTTTCAAAGTTCAATATAAACAATGTGGAGAATTAAGAGAATTTCATATTCACATTGGTTTCCTTATACACTTCATCCCAGCTTGTATTTCTAGTTCTTTTGAAAAATCTTTTATTTTGATTTGTGATAGATGTCATTTGTAGGCTTGTAGTTTAGGGACTGATACAATGCTTGACTTTACTGTGGTTATTTGACAAAGATGGTCTGGTAGTCCGAGATCTTTTACAGCTACATCATGTTTTTTCCTGTCGATATTTGAAGCCGCATGGTCAATTACTGATGTCATTCCCATAACTCTTGTTGCACTATTGGCCAATAGGGACATGTAAAAACTCTGAATGATGTTTATGAAGGTGCTGCTGGATTCAGTTATGATGTTAGTTCTGATGTTAATGTGCCCACCCAGAATTATGTTGACCTTTGTACTTGAGACCTTATCTAGAACTTCTCTTAACTTATTGAAAAAAGTGTCCACACTACCACTTGAAGATCTATAACACACAAAATGATTAATTTCTTGGTGATATCAAGCCCTGTTAACTCAATAACTGATATTTCGAAGTGTTTCTCTTTACTCACAGTACTGAGGTCATGGCTTGATTTGAACTGTGTTCCTTTTCTGATATAAATGCATGATCCTCCACCCCATGAAGTAATTCTGCAGTAAGAGTTTGCCTTTTCATACAATGATAATACTACATGTTGGATTTCTGTGTCCCTACGGAGCTTAACTTCTAATAGTTGTATTTTATTTTTTATTGATTGAATGTTTTGGTGGAGGATTGCTAAGTTTGTGAAATGCCCCATGCTACTCTTTCCAATGCTTTGTTTTTCTTTGTGACATCTGATATATGTGATAGTTGAGGTGTTAAAATCTGTCTTGTGAGTGATTGTGTCAGTACTTTTTAAAGTGCTGGAGATACTCCTTAGATTTTTCCTAAAAAAAGACCTACTTTTCCTACCTATGACAACAGGTATTTGACCATGTGTGGCCAGAGACTCCCCCCCCCCCCCCACACACACACTTCTATAAATCAGCTGTACCAAACTTCCCTTCCCAGTCTTGTTTAGGTGTAGGCCATGCCTAGTGAAACCCCACCTGTTGATAGTCCTGACTGGCACCAGAGAAACATGAACAATGTCGGCTTTCGTCAGAGCCATCCCTAACCCACAATGATTCACCTCACAGCTCCATCAAGGTGTGGTCGATCATGATGCTGGAACACCTGAACAAAGTGAACGTTGGTGTAAGATCAGCACCCACCACAAATTTCAAGTTCCTACCCTCAGTGGTTTGGACTTGGTGATGCTGAGACAGTCAGCAAGTAAATGAGAAAGTCTGTCAGGACTTTGCCTAATTTTATGGATAGATTTAACAAATGAAAACACAGGTGAATTAAAAATTTTGCTACCAATCTAATTTGCTAGTTACCAGCATCAAATTTCAGCTTCTGCTCCAACACTTAACTGTCCATTAAACACAAGAAAAATTCCATGCGTTTTTCACTGGCACCATCTATATAGCATGTTATAGGATTTTGCCTTATTACCACAATTCTTTCTAGTTGTTTTGGATTAGTCTCAATGTATTCCTTGACATTGTATAAACATGGTGCATTCATGTATTCTCTTAGTTTCATTTTGAAGATTGGTAGAGCTTTTACATTTTTCAACTGTGGTAATCTGTAGTCAGCTGCTGTTGATGTAATAATCATCTTTGATTGTTGTTGTGTAATTGTGCAGTTCTGAGCTTGACACTGACACATAAATTTACTTGGATATACATGAGTGTCACATATACGTACATAGAGTGGACTGTTAAAATTTTAAATTTCTTGAGTAACTTTTTAGAGGACAGTCTTCCAGTATACCTGATTGCTTTTGTTGCAGCTTCAGCAATTTGTTGATATGCACTTTTGCTCCACTCTCCTGTATTGCTATATTATACAATAAATGTGGACGAGTTCTGCAATAGTACAGCTTTGCTGGTGCATCTATATCAACTGTGTGTGACATTTTCTTCATTTAAAATACACTGCTGCTTTCTTTTGAGCAGGTCTTTTGCATATGATTTTCCCAAGACATAAATCTATCCATTGTCAGTTAATATCAACTTCTGCAATGTCCAATGTGTACTTCCTTTTCATTTCTTCTTCTCTTTGCAAGTATTTCCAAGAAGTTTGTTTTCTTTTTATGTACAAGTGGATTGCTTACACTTAAATTTTTGTTTGCTTTTCCAGTGTCTGTAATAGCTATTATTTCTAAAAGATTTAACAAACTATAACTTACAGTGAGCTTCTCTCACGGTTTCTGTCAAATAATTCACATAAAGTGGAGATATTATGGACTGAGTATTGAGTCAAGTACTATCCTGTACATTACTACCTTAAAATTTGGTTAAAAAGCTCTCACTGTATTGTTTATTTTTGTATTTTAAGTCTACACATTACACTCTGTTTTCCACAAACGATTTCATTAGACCAGCTTCATACCGATAACATCTCATCTATACATATTATCTAAGTGAATAGTATGGCACACATAGTCTTAGGCTTTTGAGATATCCTGAAATAAACAACAAACTTTCCCCTGTACTGATTCTGTTTACCATCGAGCTAGATACTGCTGTTTTTCTGTACTTTGCTTACCTAAATCAGTGCTATGCTTCATCCAGGATGTTTATTTTTCTATGAGTTTTATAACTCTGTTTTTAATAGCTGCTTCTAAAATTTTTGATAAAGTGGATATAACCATTATACATCTATAGTTTCCAGGATCCGAATGTAACCACCTCTATATACTGATGCTACTTTGACTGAATTCAGACACGTGGGGGACAGATGCTTCTCAGTTAACAAGCTTGCTATGTTTACCAGACGTCTTGCTGGATACTGTGATCAGTGTTTAATTACTTTTGCAGATATGTCCTCTATGTTCTCTGCATGTACATTTCTCAGTGATGTGATTTTGCAAGGTGTGGGAAAAGACAATTAACCAAAAATGCAGTACAGTGATAATTTATCTAACTGAAATTGTTATCTAAACATTTAACACATTGTTTACACATTGGTTTACATATTTTGTCACATAGTTCACCATTGTTACCAAAAATACATTCAGATTCTTGTTAACCTGTTGGAACATGGTTGATTTATGTTGATAGTATTGGCTGTGTCAATAGGGATCTCAACAGTGATTCTTATCTTTTTACTATACAATAGTTATTGAGTTAGTTCTGTGGTATTAATGTGGTCACTGTGTCAAGACCGATGTATGTCATTTACTTTTTTCTAAATAAACATTCTTGACATGGTAGCAGTCTGACATCGTAAATTTAAGAAAAGAAGACTGTCATTCATAAAGGTACGGACCAGTTGCAAACAAAAAAAGAAGATTGTAATTCAGAAAGTGTGGTTGGTGAAATTGGACATGGCTGAGATTAAGGTACTGTTGTCTGTTCAAGAAGGCTATGGGAACTGGAAATGGAAAACAAAAATGTAACTGAAAATGAAGGAATGAGAAAAACCATTAATAAGTGGTAGAATGAGAAATACCCTCTGCGACGTATTTAATACTGGTCTTCAGAGAATGGATTTACATGTAGATGAACCTCATTGTTTTATGCAGATTTCCAGTCCTCTAAGTGACATTTCCAATATGTTGAGAGTTTCAGCATTTTCCTGCATTTGCACTCAAACTATATTTCCAGTTCCAGTTTTATTATTTTGTAGTTCAATTACCTGACCATGGAGATCTGGAATAAGTGTGTTAATTATGTGTCCCATCAATTTGTTTAAATGTACATTTGTAAAAATATTATCTATTAACAAGTCTGATGATTCAGTGCTCCTTGTTGGGTATTTACTTGCAGCTTCATGTTATGTGTATTAAAAATATCATCAAAATACTTTCAACAACTCCTCAGTTTCATTGTATTTATATTTAGCTCAGCAACTGTTGTTACATAAAGGAAGTTCATTAATAGCATTGTAAAATAGTATTTAAAGTTCTGCAAGGAAATCTTTAATCAAAGCAGTCAGAGGGTGGTATAACTCTAATTGCTATCACAAGACACTTGACCACCTGCAAATTTCTTTGAAGTACTGATGCTTCAAAATGAATTTTTCTGCAGTTTGTAAATGGCCACTGAACACACTCACTTTGATTACTATCCACATACAGTCTATCTCATCACTTTTATGTTGAAATATGGAAAAAATGACACACTATTATAAGCTTGTAAATTGTACATCTGTATTTCATTTACAACAAGTCCATGTTCTGTTATTACAAAGATATTTGGTTCATCAGTAGCAAGTAATGCTTCTGTTGTCTGTTTTTTCCCTCCTTATTTTAAATCACCTCTACTATTTAAATCTCTTCTTGTCTGTCCATAAGCTGTGGAGTCCCTACCACACGGTAAGTTGCTGTCAGTCCATTAATCCACTTAGACACTGCATTTTTCATCTTGGTATCACTTCCAAAATGTTTCCCACTCAGAAAAGCTTTGAGCTTTATTCAAAAGTGAGTCTTGCACAATTTTGTTGTTCTCTTGATTCCTCAAATTGTTGGTGACAAGCATTGGATGTCCAGTTCCATCACACAAACTTGTTCATTCTTTGTCAATTGCTTAACAAAATTTTCTCATTTCTTGTTCCTTCATTACTCTACCAGCATACATTTCCTTTTACTGGCTGTAAATTTCTGCAGGTTTCAATTTCCAAGTGCTCAAAAATCATGTAACATCTATGGCTTTGCAATTGGCAGAACTATGAATTATACAGTTCCAATTTGAACCATCAGGAAAGGCAAAATAACAACTTGTTGGGCTGGCAGCGACAAGCAATCCAGTCACTAATTTGAGCAGGGCCTGATATCAGTCAATACAATGGTAGTGAGCAGTACATCACTACTTGCTAGATCACCCTAATTTCCAGAAAGGAAAATTTGTTTCAATTTCTTTTCTGTTTTACATTTTTGTTTCTTTCACATTGCAGACATCGTAATCCTAGGTTTTCATGTCTTCAGCTTACATAGTCCTTAGTGATTACACTTCTATGAATGCACAGCACAACATAAGTGATCAGTTTATAAGCATACCTTAATTGTGTTTCAGAGATGCAGACACCAAATATAACTAAAAATATAACTAAACATAGTTAAAATAATTTAATTACTCTCTTGTGGCTACATATACCTACTACAACAGCAAGATTAATGAGGTCAATGGCTGTTCTCCAAATTCATAGGCCAATGCTTTTCCAGGTATATTTTACATATTTAGAATATCAATGTAGAGTTTTTAGTAATGACTGAACATTATCTAGGAAATGTATTTAGTTGACTTTTATGTAGTATCAAAGTATAGATAAACAGCAACAACATTTTAAACAAGAGTTCAATATACTTACTGACCACCAAAACAGCAGCATGTACAAAAGCTGTGAAAACAAAGATGTCTCAGGGGATGTTTATCAAATCCTGCTATATCAGTTAGAGACAGTGAAACTCACTTATAATGCAGAGAAAAATGAGACTTTGTTGTTGTGGTCTTCCATCTGAAGACTGTTTTGATGCAAGTCTTTACATTAGTCTAATTCTGTGCAAGCCTCTTCATCCGTGAATATCTACTGTACATACTACAATTTCAAGCTGCTTATTGTATTCATCTCCTGGTCTCCCTCTACAATTTTAACCACTCACACAACCTTCCACTAGCAAACTGATGCTTCCTTGGTAGCTCAATATGTGTGCTACCAACCAATACCTTCTTTTACTCAAGTTGTGCCATAGATTCCTCTTCTCGCCAATCTCTTTGAGTATCTCCTCAACTAGATTGGTCTACCAATATAATATTCAGCATTCTTCAGCAGCCCCATATTTTAAAAGCTTCTATTCTTTTCAAACCTGAACTGTTTATCATCCACGTTTTATTTCAGTAGAAAGCCACACTTCCAAGAACTACCTTCACAAAATACTACTGACTCTTAAATTTATATTGAGGCTAACAAATTCCAATTTTTGAAAAATGTGAATCATGCTATAGCAAGTCTGCATTATGTTTCCTCTCTACTTCAGCCATTATCAGTTGTTTTGCTGCCCTAACAGAAAACTGATTTACCACTTTTAGTTTCTCATTTCGTATTTAATTCCTTCTGCATCTCCTGATATAACTCAATTGCATTCTATTACCCTTGCTTTATTTTTGTTGATTTTCATCTTATAATCTCTGTTCTAGATGTTATCCATTATGTTCACCATAGGCATCTGCAAAGGGCGTAAGAGGGGGCATGTACTGCCCCCCCCCCCCCCCCCAAACTCCCCTTCCCCCATGGATCTGGATCCAGAGATTTTATTCATACATTGATTGGATAAACATTAACTCTTTGGGATATAATAAGTTATTTTGTGCCACCTGTAAAAATTAGTTTTATGGCATGATGTGAATCAAAACTGACCAGCTCATTATTATAAAGAATGACAGTTTTAGAGTCTTGACCTCCCCTAGCCCACACTCACTGGAAAAATTTCTGTGAGTGTCCATGCATTCAACTGCTCTCCAGGTCCTTTTCTGTCTCTGATAGGATGACAGTGTCACTGGAAAACCTTGAAGTTTTTATTTCTTCTCCCAACACTTAAATTCCCTTTTCAAGTTTCTCCTTGGTTTCCTTTGAGTCTTCTCACCATATGGGTTGAATAACATTGTGGATAAGCTACAACCCTGTCTAACTCCCTTCTCAGTTATTGCTTCTCTTCCAAGTCCTTTGACTCCTATAGCTGCAGTTTGGTTTTGTATAAATTGTGGATAACCTTTTGCTCCCTGTATCTTATCTCTGGCACCTTCATAAATTCATAGAGTATATTCCAGTTCGTATTGTCAAAATATTTCTCAACATCTACAAATGCTATGAACATAGGTGTGCTTCCTCCAACCTATCTTCTCAGATAAGTCGTAGGCAGATTATTGCCTCATGTGTTCCTGCCATTTTTCATATCTCTAACAGACATTTACTGGGTGACCATCTACCAATTTCTCCATTCTTCTCTAAATAATGTATGTAAATATTTTGCAATATGACTTATAAAATTGATGGTTTGATAGTATTCACACCTGTTTGCATCTGCCTTCTTTGATATTGAAATTATTACACTCTGCTTAAAGTCTGAAGGGTTTGCCTTGTCTCATATGTTTTGCACACCAGATGAAACAGCTTTGTCATGGCTGGCTGTTCCAAGAATTTTCGTAACTCTGAAGAAATGTTGTCCACTGCAGGTGCCATGTTTCATTTTTGGGTTCTCATAGTTCTGCCAGATACTTGTCACAGTATATCACGTCCAGTTGATCTTCATCTACATCCTCAGTCTTTCTAAAATATTGCTTTCAAGTTGTTTTCCCTTTTTCCTTTTCTATTTATTTCTTCCACCTTTCCCTTAACATGAGATATTTCTGTTACTTACAATATAGGAGGTGGTTAAGTTTAAATGAAATTATGATATTGTATGCATATTAAGCAAGACTTGATGTTTTGGTGGTGTTGCAGCAGTTGCTGAAAGGCTCTGAAAAAGCTATTCAGTTAAAAGCTTCATGAGTTGCAGGGGTATATTATATCAAAAGTTTTGGTAATGCAAATGGGCAATATAAAGTGTGGGAGCATAATTCACTGCTATTTGTTTTGCTGAGTACCTCAGACCAAAATTACTAGTGGTATACAATGTTGTTACGAGTGAGGTTATTAAGATATCCAACAGTGGGGTATTAGTTTGTAATTACATAGGCGTGGAATCGTTTGCTAAGACCTGTCAAGTCTCCAACCTCAATGTCCAAGTGCTACATTATATTCCATTATGGAGAATGTAAGGCCTTCTATAGCCAATCTGTCACTGCCAGTAATTGATAATTGTACAACACAATTGAAGAAAATTGCAGCTCCAAGGATACATGTGACTGATTATTCTTTTGCGTCATTTTTGGTAACAAGTTAAAACTGAGTAAACATATAAATAAACTGTTCAATATGTACAATTGAGTATGATTTGCTTCTAGCAACATCTCTTATTGTCTTGGTATAAACAATAGTTTATTGGCTTATACTGCATATTTTCATTCCTTTCACTCCCACAGAATTCTCTTCCTGTGCAGTGCAACTCAGGTAAACATAGTGTTTATCCAGCAAAGTGGCCACAGAAAATATTGTATAAAGTAGGTAACTGTACATCTTGTAGAAGACCTTTCAAGGATATTAAGATACTTGCACTAACTCCTCTTAGTAGTTTTCATTACAATAAAAATTAAGTTTAAATTGAAATGCAATTTACATAACATTACCAGATAGAAAATAATTGTCACACTGACACTGCCTCATGTGTCTTGGGTTCAGAGAGGAGTTATGTACTCTAACACAGGTAACAGCAAGGGGGAACAAGGGTACAGGCTTATTATTGAGTACAGAATTCTCTAGACCTTCTGGAAATGATTCTCTGAGACATTACTAATCTGCAGGTTAACACTTCCTGGTACAAGAGGAAATACTGTGACTTTTGTGATGACTAGCTGTCTTGGGAATATGTTTGGTTTTCACATCATCCACAACAAATTATACTGATTCCTTGGCACAGCAGCAGTTTTGATGTCATTCCATTTTATTTATTTATTTATTTATTCACCCTAGATGATTTAATACAATGGTATCTGACATGTGAAGATACAGTACACAAATAATATGTACATATATAAAATATTAAAAGACAATTAGGTGAGAATAGGATAGGAAGTTAACCATGGTCTAAACCAAGTAATTACCTCACCATTCATCTTGGCAACTTGGGGAATTATTGTAAATCCAAGCCAGAATGCCCAGATGGGCAATTAAGTCCTCCCAAATATAATTCCAACACTAGACTGGTGTAGCTACCTCACTCAGTGCATGATTATAAGGGGACTCTTAGAAACATTGTCTGTATTGCGATTGCAACATGCAAAAGAACTTAATCAATGAACAAGAAATTTGGAAAATTAAAACTCTACTGAAAAGTACAAGAGGCACAATAAGTAAATCAGTGATGTAGCTAAGTAATGAAACATTGATCTAAGCAGCCCCATGAAAAAATAAAATTATGTGAACATATTATATAACACTGCCATAAAGTATAATGCACAAACACACGAAAACCTGCTGACACTATATCCACCACAACTAGGCAGAGACCACATCCGTTTTCAGGGGAGGTGCATTCCATTGCATTTGAACAGGGGCCACAGAAAACCAACAGGGAAACGTTCTTTGGAAGGAAAAACACAGCATAGACTGTACATCAGTTAAGAGAATCAAAATAACTCAATAAGTTAAATAGCTAAATAGCTAAAATATTCATTAACATTGTAGAAACACTTCTCAACAAGAAACGATTTAAAGTTTGCTCTAATAGCCATTTCCCTCTCCAACTTCTTTATATGTGTTGAAAGTGCATTAAAAAGAATGACAAAAAATGGTTCACATGTCTTTGAACATAGGTCTTTCTTCCTTGTCCTATGTGTATGGACCCACAGTTGCAAGTATTATACCTGGGGTAATTAGAGTTAGTTTTCCGGTCACTAAGTCTAGCTCCTGGCATCAACACATATTTGCATATGTTCAAGGAGGGAATATGACTTTTTTGTGTTAGCACTAGCAGAGCTATGTGATAAGACATGAATAGCCCTTTTCTGTAATCTAAAAATCTCATTTGACAGACTATTGATTAAACACCAAAAAATTATTCCATGGGCTGAAGGTATCCAAAAAAGCCATTCTGGAACCATCTGGAGAGCAAACTTTAGAAATAATTCAGATAGCAAATCTTGCAGAACTGAATCTCTGAGAAAGTTTGATTACATGGTCTTCATAGTTTGTCTTGATCAATACACATTCCTCAAAATCTTATGCATCATGCCCTTTCTAACTCATTTCCATCCAATACCAGAGAGAGACCTTGGTTTTGATTCACCTTTCAAAATTGTATATAGTTTGTTTTCTTCACATTAAGGGTCACCCTATTGGCACTGAATCCTTAACTGTGAGGACTTGAGGCCTCTTATCAGTTGTAGTGGGCAGATATTCCTTAACATCCCTCACTATTATACCAATGACATTTGCAGTCAAGATGGATGTGAATCTGTACAGAAGATAACTGTAATAGTGTCAAAAATGTTTTCTCTATCTTCTTCTCATGCCTCTATCTCTGAACTAACACAGTACCCTGTGGTGTGGATTCCAGCCTGTCATCTGTCTACATCTACATCTATACTCTACAAACCACTGTGAGGTGCATGGCAAAGGTTACATCCCATTAAACCAGTTATTAGGGTTTCTTCCTGTTCCACTCATGTATGGAGTGTGGGAAGAATGATTGTTTAAATACCTCTGTGCATTCAGTAAATTTCCTAATCTCATACTCACATGACTTGTAAGGGGTTTTAGTAGATCCCTAGAGTAATCATTTAAAGCCCATAGTCAAAACTTTGTTAACAGACATTCTCAGGATAGTTTACATCTTTCTTCATGAGTCTTCAATTTCAGTTCCTTCAGTATCCCTGTGACACTCTCTCATGGATTAAACAAACCTGTGACCATTCATGCTGCCCTTCTCTGTATACATACCTGTTAATCCTATCTGGATTAATCCACAATTCAGCAATATTCTAGGATGGGTCACACAAGTCATTTGTAAGCAGTCTCTTATGTAGACTTATTGTACATCCCCAATATTCTGCCAATAAACTGAAGACTATCACCTGCTCTACCCACAACTGAACCTATGTGATCATCCTATTTCATACCCCTTCACAGTGTTACACCTAGGTATTTGTATGAGTTGGACGATTCCAACTGTGACTCACTGATATCATCATAGAGTACCACACTTCTTTTCATTCTTTCAAGTGCACAATTTTACATTTGTGAACATCTAGAGCAAGTTGCCAGTCTCTGCACCATATTGAAATCTTCACACTTTGTAATCTTACCCTTGCTCAAACCACCAGCTGATGTTCACTCACTTCATAATTGACACATTTCATAAGCTTTGAGAGGAGTAAGATTTACAAATAAACTTTCTTACTTATGTTCTTTTCTTGTCATTGGCTGCAGTTTGATATGTCTGGTGGTTGATTCATGAGGCTGAAATTTATGACATTTTAGTTTCCATATGACATGATAATGTTTTTTTAATGATATTGTTAATACACATAACATGAAGCTGCAAGTAAATACCCAACAAGGAGCACTGAATCATCAAACTTGTAAATAGATAATATTTTTACAAATGTACATTTAAACAAATTAATGGGACACATAATTAACACACTTATTCCAGATCTCCATGGTCAGATAATTGAACTACAAAATGATAAAACTGGAACTGCTAATATAGTTTGAGTGCAAATGCTGAAAAATGCTGAAACTCTCAACATATTGGAAATGTCACTTAGAGGACTGGAAATCTGCATATAACAACGAGGTTCATCTACATCTAAATCCATTCTCTGAAGAGATTTTCAAGACTCATTACGCTAGGAAAAGCCTACGTAATCACAGCTTCATGTTATGTGTATTAACAATATCATCAAAATACTTTCAACAACTGCTCAATTTCATTGTATTTATATTTAGCTCAGCAACTGCTGTTACATAAAGGAAGTTCATTAATAGCTTTGTATAATAGTATTTAAAATTCTGCAAGGAAATCTTTAATCAAAGCAGTCAGAGGGTGGTATAACTCTAATTGCTATCACAAGACACTTGACCACCTGCAAATTTCTTTGAAGTACTGATGCTTCAAAATGAATTTTTCTGCACTTTGTAAATGGCCACTGAACAAACTCACTTTGATTACTATCCACATACAGTCTATCTCATCACTTTTATGTTGAAATATGGAAAAAAAATGACACACTATTATAAGCTTGTAAATTGTACATCTGTATTTCATTTACAACAAGTCCATGTTCTGTTATTACAAAGATATTTGGTTCATCAGTAGCAAGTAATGCTTCTGTTGTCTGTTTTTTCCCTCCTTATTTTAAATCACCTCTACTATTTAAATCTCTTCTTGTCTGTCCATAAGCTGTGGAGTCCCTACCACACAGTAAGTTGCTGTCAGTCCATTAAGCCATTTAGACACTGCATTTTTCATCTTGGTATCACTTCCAAAATGTTTCCCACTCAGGAAAACTTTGAGCGTTATTCAAAAGTGAGTCTTCCACAATTCTGTTGTTCTCTTTATTCCTCAAATTGTCATTGACAAACATTGGATGTCCAGTTCCATCATTCAAACTTGTTCATTCTTTGTCAATTGCTTAACAAAATTTTCTCATTTTTTGTTCCTTCATTACTCTACCAGCATACATTTCCTTTTACTGGCTGTAAATTTCTGCAGGTTTCAATTTCCAAGTGCTCAAAAATCATGTAACATCTATGGCTTTGCAATTGGCAATACTCTGAATTACACAGTTTCAATTTGAACCGTCAGGAAAGGCAAAATAACAACTTGTTTGGCTGGCAGTGACAAGCAATCCAGTCAATAATTTGAGCAGGGCCTGATATCAGTCAATACAATGGTAGTGAGCAGTACATCACTACTTGCTAGATCACCCTCATTTCCAGAAAGGAAAATATGTTTCAATTTCTTTTCTGTGTTACAATTTTATTTCTTTCACATTGCAGACATCATAATCCAAGGTTTTTATATCTTCAGCTTACATAGTTCAGCTTACATAGTACTTTCCATCTTCTTACACGGCAGCTGCTGCTTTTGGCAATAAGAATAGCTGCTTCAATTTCACTTCCAGTGATTTTGCCTTTGTAGGAAAAGTGGTTTGGGATGCACTCAGCCTAGTGAGGCGATTTAGTAGTGGTTTCAAGATCATTCGAGATTCATAGGAGGAATGTTAAGTAAACGTAACTCAACCATGGAGGAAGTGGATTGTAAGGCACTTCCTTGAGAATTGTTCATCAGCCTGAGACCTTTAGGAGATAGGACTGATAGGAGAGAGAGAGAGAGAGAGAGAGAGAGAGAGAGAGAGAGAGAGAAGATCCAAGAAAGAGTGATGCTTTTCAGCATTGGATTGTTTAGCCAGCAGTAGAGTATTACTGTTATGTTTAACAAACTCCATTGGTAGATGTTACAAAAGAGGTGTTGTGAATCATAGAGAGGTTTGCAGATTGAAATTCTGAAAGAGCATGTTCTGGGAAGAATCAGACAACATGTTACCTCCTTCCACATACATCTCATGCAATGGCCCTGATGAAAATATTGAAGAACTTAGAGTCAATACAGAGGATTACTGACAATCATTCTTCCCATGCACCATTAGCAAGTGGAACAGCAAAGGGGGAATAGTTAGTGGTAGCATAAGTACCCTCTGCCGCGTGCCATTTCTTGGCTTATGAAGTAAAGTATGTAGATGAAGAAACCTGACAATGACTGGGAGAGTGGTGGGCAAAGCACATACCCCTACATACCGCACCTGCTGATGCCATTGGCAGAGGATGAATGACAATTGGCTGGGACCAGTTGGCCCATCTAGGGTCAGAACATGGAACTTTACTTACTTAATTACATTTGTTTTTTTAGGCTATAATTTTTTTGAAAAAAGTCATCCAGTTCTATTCATAACACATCATAACTGTATCATATTGCCCATGCCTAGTAAGTTAAAATTACATTTCTCAGGTGTGTTTTAGCTGCAAGCAGGAAAAGCTTTATTTGAAAGACGCTGTAATAGAAGAAATGAACAGAATAAAGAAGAATAATATATCATTAAGCAATTCGAACACCTTTCTGGTGGAAATTTTTGTTTTCTTCCCATCAACATATGATTAGGGAGTTCATTTCATAAGCATTGTGTCTTGAAAAACAGAGGCACAAAGAAATTCTGTAAGTTTTCAAGTGCACAAGTAACAAAATATGTGGTATTCTTTAAATTGTTTTGTGGTATAAGCAAGGTGAACAAACTGAATCACATCTCTCTTACATTGCCATCAAGCAGTGATCCAGAATTTCCTGACAAAGCTCAATACAATGAGGAAAACTCAATTCTAAAAAAAATACAGACTAGCACATTAGCAGGATTCATATTTATAACACACAGCACTAAACACTCTACAGATGGAAGCATGCTCCAAGTACACACAGCCACTGCTTTAAAGTCTGCCATCTGGAACCAGAAGTAGCTGGGAATAAAACTTCTATCTATATCACTGCATGATCCCTCCACAGACAAAGTCAAGCAGGTGATGTCACAATAGCCATAGCATACCATACATGTTTGGCCTGTGGTTCCAACCATGAGTCTGGGCCATGAGAGAGGAAAGCTTCTTATTGCAACAAGGACATATGTTTGCAGTAAAAACCAGCATTCATAGTAGATAAACAAACTTTTTTAAAGTGTTGCAAGAAAAAAATATTGCTGAATGCCACTTCACTTACTACATCTCCACTGCTGCCCCTGTACTGATTTCCACATGACAGTAATTGTAGGAGACACAAGTTGAAATAAACATTGTTGCAGAATTATTAATTGAAACTTTTTCAACTTTTCTGAACTAAAGATACAAATTTTAATGAAATCGGAACAGCAAGTTGTTGTGTCCCAGGTACAAACTACTAAATGGAAAGTCAGAATTAATTACAACTTAGAAAATTTATTCTGAAAACAAGATGAAACATAACTCAGTGTAAGAAAATTTATTCTGAAAACAAGATGAAACATAACTCAGTGTAATGACTTGTGTCCATGTCTGTAGCAAAAGTTTTTCTCCTCTAAACACTATCACAGTAACAACCCATGACAGAGAGAAGATCTGCTCCTTACTCCAGGATATCCACCAGATGACTCCCCTTCAGGGCCATGACAGCCTGACATAATCACGTGGAGTTGCATCCTCATTGGCTCCATCCACTCCAGCAGTATGACTGCTGCATCTCCTGTGCCTCCTCCCCCCTCCACCTCCTATGAGCACTTTGATCTATGCTGTGCTGGAGAATTGGCACACAGTGCTCAAGAAGAGTGTGACCGTGTCTTACATACAGTGATTGCACTTCTATGAATGCACAACACAACATAAGTGATCAGTTTATAAGCATACCTTAATTGTGTTTCAGAGATGCAGACACCAAATATAACTAAAAATATAACTAAACATAGTTAAAATAATTTAATTACTCTGTTGTGGCTACATATAACTACTACAACAGCAAGCTTAATGAGGTCAATGGCTGTTCTCTAAATTCATAGGCCAATGCTTTTCCAGATGTATTTTACATATTTAGAATATCAATGTAGAGTTTTTAGTAATGACTGAACATTATCTAGGAAATGTATTTAGTTGACTTTTATGTAGTATCAAAGTATAGATAAACAGCAACAACATTTTAAACAAGAGTTCAATATACTTACTGACCACCAAAACAGCAGCATGTACAAAAGCTGTGGAAACAAAAATGTCTCAGGGGATGTTTATCAAATCCTGCTATATCAGTTAGAGACAGTGAAACTCACTTATAATGCAGAGAAAAATGAGACTTTGTTGTTGTGGTCTTCCATCTGAAGACTGTTTTGATGCAAGTCATTACATTAGTCTAATTCTATGCAAGCCTCTTCATCCGTGAACATCTACTGTACATACTACAATTTCAAGCTGCTTATTGTATTCATCTCCTGGTCTCCCTCTACAATTTTAACCACTCACACAACCTTCCACTAGCAAACTGATGCTTCCTTGGTAGCTCAATATGTGTGCTACCAACCAATACCTTCTTTTACTCAAGTTGTGCCATAGATTCTTTTTCTCACCAATCTCTTTGAGTATCTCCTCAACTAGATTGGTCTACCAATATAGTATTCAGCATTCTTCAGCAGCCCCATATTTTAAAAGCTTCTATTCTTTTCAAACCTGAACTGTTTATCATCCACATTTTATTTCAGTGTACAGGCATACTCCCAGTTACTACTTTCACAAATTACTACTGACTCTTAAATTAATATTGAGTCTAACAAATTCCAATTTTTCAAAAATCTTTATCATGCTATAGCAAGTATGCATAAATGTTTCCTCTATACTTCAGCCATTATCATTTATTTTGCTGCCCAAACAGAAAATTAATTTACCATTTTTAGTTTCTCATTTCCTATTTAATTCTAATTTCATAAGTTTTGAGAGGAGTAAGATTTACAAATAAACTTTCTTACTTATCTTCTTTTCTTGTCATTGGCTCTAGTTTGTTATGTCTGGAGGTTGATTCATGAGACTGAAATTTATGACATTTTAGTTTCCATATGACACAATAATGTTTAAGTAAGCCTGCTCCATATTTCTCTTTTTTTCCTTTTTCGTTATGTCACATTCCTCTATATCACACTGTCTTTACAATTTTCACTTCTATATCACCACAAATTACGTTGTTATTGCTAAACATAAAAGAAACTTCTGATCACTTCAGAGGCATGCCTGCTACTACCGCATTCTGAGGTATTAACAATATTCCAAAGAGTTTTCAAATCAAAACTGTTTACAGACTTACTTGACAAAAGAAGAATCTTCACCAAGCTACATCATTATTTTGTAAATAAATCCAGAAATAAATTTATTAATTAGTGTCAGATTGCGTGATTAATAATAGGAATTTTAAGTGCACCATATACTTTGTAATTTCAAATGTTTTCAAAAGAAGAGAAATTTTAACTGTACATACAGAGTTAGTACATATTACTTGTAACAAAGTAATTTCTTTTTACACATTTTAGCCTTAAATGTATGACATCATATACAATATAATATGAAATTATTTTAGTTAAACAACTGAGATATTATCAACCTATACAATATTCGAAAATATTTTTCATATTGATTACTTCTGTTCAATAAAGGTGATGTTAGAGGAGAGTGTCCCTTTAGAACTTAAGTTATAGGTAACTACATCATTTGGAAGAAGACTAATTTTACTATTAATATTTTCTGCAAGATCGTTAATAAACAACGTGAACAGCAAGGGCCCCAACACACTCACCTGGGGCACATCGAAATTTACTTCTACAGCTGATGATGACAACATCCATACATTTTAAAATTTCCACAGACGGCTAAATAAATAAATACATAAATGATAACATGTTGTGTCCTCCATACCAAAAAGTCCTCAATCCAGTAACAAATTTCACTTGATACCCCATACGATTGTACTTTTGACATTAAGCATAGGAGCAGTTCTGAGGCAAATTCTTTTTGGAAATCAAGAAACACTGCACCCACTAGGTTGCCTTGATCCACAGCTTTCAGTATGTCATTTGAGAAAAGTGTGAGTTGGGCTTCACACAATTGATGTTTTTGGAAACCATGCTGGTTGGCATTGAGGAGGTCATTCTGTACAAGGAACTTCATTATATTTGAGTTCAGAACGTGTTTTAAGATTCCACAACAAGACAGTGTCAAGTATACTGGATGACAGTTTTGTGCATCACTTCCTGTGTATCTTGTACACAGGTGTAACCTGATCCCTTTTCCAAGAACTGAACTAGATGAATATGACAAATCAACCAGAAACACCGTCATATTGGCTGGGACAATCTATTTTTAATAGCCTAGGACAGAACCTAGGCCAACACACTATTGTGCAAGCTGGACAACTACACAGTATAATTTGTTGCTCTATGACTGTCCTTCACACTATGGTAAAACACCAAGCGAGGCTTACTGGACAGGATCAGTAGGAAAGGCCATAAGCATGTCATAAGCTTCTCATTCTGTCTGGTAAGTTTCCCTGATCTGGGGTTCCAGGGGACTTTTCCAAACTCAAACCCTTTTCCTAAACCTCAGCAGTCCTTTCCTTTAACTCATCTTCCTTGCCTATCAACCATTGTGTCGGAAGATGGAGCCATTGGCTATGAAACCTTGCCTATGTAATACTTTTTATGTGTGTTCCCCTGCTGCCTCGTGGTGAGCAGATTTCTTATCTATCTGATTAAATTATGAAATTAGAACTTGAATTGTATCACTAGTCTTCCTGTTCGACACATGAACAGTAATCTGCTATTGAGATTCTGTGGTTCGTTCATGAGAGATAGCATTTCTGAGGAAGCAGGGGACAGTAAAACAAAGTGTAGGGCTATAAATATAGAGAGATGCTGAATGAAACATTTTTGGCTGTCAAGACAGCAGTGTGTGATGCCCTCACAAAATACAAGGAAATTCTGGTCACGTGTAAAGACCACAAACATGCATTGTGTGTAAGGGCTATGAAGATGATGATATGAGAAATTAGGGCTCATATGGAGGCCTATAGACAGCAATTGTTTCCTTGCTCTATTTGCAAGTAGAACAGGAGGGCAAATGACAAGTATTGCTGCAGGGTACCCTCTGCTATCCACCGTATGGTGGCTTGTGGAGTACCTGTGTCAATGAAGGTGTAAAATCTGGGATGGAATGTAACAACATTATGAAAAGGAAAATTGCCACTCAGCATGTAATGGAAATGCTAAATCGCAGACAGACACAACAGAAAGACTGTCACAAGTAAAGTTTCTGCCAGCAAGGGTTCTCACTCACTCACTCACTCACTCACTCACTCACTCACTCACACTCTCTCTCTCTCTCTCTCTCTCTCTCTCTCTCTCTCTCTCTCTCTCTCTCTCTCTCTCTCTCTCTCTCTCTCTCTCTCTCTCTCTCTCTCTCTCTCTCTCTCTCACACACACAAAAAAAAAAAAACCCTTGTGATGCATGTATATGTCTATGTGTGGAAAAAAAAACCTTGTGATGCATGTGTCTGTGTATGTGTGGATGGATATGTGTGTGTGTGCGGGTGTACACCTGTGCTTTTTTCCCCCAAGATATATAAATGCAACTCCCACACACATGACTGCGGTCTCTGGCAATTGTGTGCTTTAGTCTATTTTTGATGAAGGCCTTGTTGGGCGAAAGCTTATTTGTGACAGTCTTTTTGTTGTGCCTATCTGTGACTCAGCATCTCCACTATTTGGTGAGTGGCAACCTTCCTTTTCATAATAGCGGTAGATGTAGATGGATATGCACTGGCACCAGAGTGAGTGTCTAGTTCATAGTGAATGAGACAGAAACTGAAATTGAGAGTAGAATAGCAAAAGCTGAAAGTCTTAACTCTGTTTTCAAATGTCTCTTTACAAAGGAAAATTCAGGAGAATTCCACCAATTTCAAAGATGAATGAAATAAGAATTAGTGTCAGTGGTGTTAACAAACAGCTGAAATCGTTGAAATTGAACAAAGCTCCAGGCTCTGATGTAACCGCTTTCAAATTCTATACAGGATATGCAGCTGAGTTAGGTCCTCTTCTTACTGTAACCTATTGTAGATATCTCTAGTCGGTTACAGGCCCTAGATTACACTTTATGTTTCCAAGTCATAAAAGCATAGTTATCAAAATACCCTTTGCTCCACTTCAGTCCTGTCAGCCTATCAGTACAAAAAGAAGCATGATAGTGATGTAATAAAACCATTAAGATGATCAGATGTGTTTTGCAAGCAAAGGAAATGTTGTAGAAGGCAGAACACCTAAAGAGCCTTTTTTTTTCAAATTTGCGCTTTCGAGAGTATTAATGTTGGTTATTTTTTATATTCAACTGTGTTTTCTCAGTTCTTGTAATTTTTTATGTTCCAGATTTTTTATTTTCATTTCATACATTGTGCAACTATAAATACATGTTCTGCAAACATTCTAAAGCTTTGTTTCTTAACTCATGGATATGGTGAATTTAATCATATGAGGTTGAAAGTTTAGATTGTAAAATGAAAAAAGTAGCATCCATTTTAATATTAATAATATAAAGAAAGTATTTTAGATATATAATTCAAAATGGTTAGCAGTACATTAAAATAGCAAAGTAATTTATTTTAAAAATATTAATTACATAACTATTAGTTGCTTGAGGTATAATAAAGTTTGTGCACTTCTTGTAAAATTTAGTTGCTTAGTCACAAAACGTGTCCTGTCTCACTGAATTAATAACATAAAAAACCTTGCTATTTCAGAATTTTGTTCCCTCTTGGAAAAATTTCTGAAGATACGCAAAAGTATTCAACAAGCTCTCATCTAACATAAAGCAAAAAACTAAGAATCCCAGTCAGTTCAAAAGAAGATAGAAAACTTACCTCATTAGCCACTTCTTGTATAAATTATCTAAATGTATATATTCAAGGCCTGAAAATTTCTGTTTGCTACAGTGCTAGTAGCAATCTGCACAGTAAAGAAGTAATGTACTGAAAAAAGGACACAGTATTTACAGTTGCATGCAAACACCAGTGATAGCAAGTAAATTTTAAGCCACCAGTATGAGATCAAACTAGTGATGCAACAGTATTTTTGAAGTAGCAGCTTTCTTTCTGAATTACGTGACTAAATTTAAGTGGCATTAGCATTTGTAATGTCAGGTAGTATGGTTATGTATTATTGTTGGTACAGAGTGGTATATGGACCAAATTTCTGTGATTTGCTTGTCTGTGCTTTACGTATGCCTTAATTCATTTCATATCCCTGGTCTACAGAACATAAAGTTTTTTGGTCTATGGAACATGATGGATGAATGACTGAATGAATGAATAAACTGATTGGATACCTAACCAAACACAGATAGTTACAAGCAAAGATGGGTACATCATCTGAGAATTCGATACATCAGTACTGTGTGAGCCTTAATATGTCTCCAAACATTATGGTGTGCAATTGTAGGAGCTTAGTTAGTGTTCCTTGTGACCTCCTTGACATGGTTCAAATATGTGTCCAGCAAGTATTGGCAGTGATTTCTGGAGAACTGCTGTGAATGTGTTGTGAATCAGCTTCGTCTCACATGTACTGTATCAGTGGCACACCAGGAGAGTGTGTGGTTGCAGAAAGCAGTGAAAAGCATCATTCTTCTGAGATTCCTGCACTTTCCTCACTGCTTGTGTTTAGGAATTGCCCTGCTGATGTATGACACCCACAGTTGCTAAGTATTACAGCAGCTTGGGCTGTCTAATTACTCTGATCTACATCTATATCTACACTTGACAAATCAAGGGTAAAGTATAATGTGCCTACAACACTAGCTCAGGGCACTCCCAAAGTTAATTTTACAGCTGTTAATTTTGTCCCATTAACAAGAACAAGGTGAAAATTGTCTACAAAGGCATCCAGGATTCAGTCACAGAAACTACTTCCAATACTCAGTAAGAAATGTAGATATTGGTATTCAAATTTCTCTTCATACTTAGGAGAGATAATCACCTGTTGTATCCAGTGCCAGCCCAAACCTTCACTCTTTTAATTCAGGCAATTGAATTATTAAGTGTGGCAGCCTAAGAAGCATGTACTCAAGATCCCACAACTCAGTGTGCTGTACCCTATATGTCCTCTCTGCTGTGCTACAGAGTTTCATGTTGGTTGTAGGAAGACAAGCTGGAAGGGGCAGACAGAAAGAAACAGTTGGCTCAGTCACACCTCTTGCTGTCTACTTCTGAGGCAGGTAAAGCGTGCTTCATTAGGCCACACATTGAGCTCAGGACACATGGTTTTCTGATCTGCCAGAGGGTACTTAACATTGTAGCAGTTATTAGAGTGTTTGATACATTCATATTTCAGCACACAACGTTTTAACTGATTGTAGTTCACATTCATACAGAAGGGTAGGGATTAGTTTACCAGCTGATCAGCCCTTTAATATAGCTGTTGGTGAGGTGGTAAATGTGTGGCTTTTCAATCATAGTACATTGTCTGACTTTCTCTTTAAATTGTTAGGGAGAAGGTTTTAAGTTTTATATGGGTTGCTTCCACTTTTTCAGTTTAGCTGATGGGTAACCCACAGTTTCATGATTTATTTTACCTGCATTTCTTCAATAGATGAACTAGAATTTGAACAGTACAGTTAAATGTTGACAAAGTCAATCACACACTCTCACACACACACACACACACACACACACACACACACACACACACACACACACACACACACACACAAACACAAACAGCTATAAGCTCATTTTTCTGAATATTAGGCTGATAACAGGCTCCTTGACATTGATGAGGTTTACAGACATTTTTTTTTCTTTTTGCACTTTTTTTGACAGCTCTTCGTGAGCTAACCTGGGTGTAAAGTTGTCATTACTGGTCACACATATTGCTGTACAACTCATTCAACCATCATGTTTTCAATAGTTACTCAGTTCCATGTTCTGTATCTCAGGAATCTGTCAACTAATACATATACATGAATGCTACAACTTGTAGGGATTAGGAATGGAACAGTCACATTATTTGAAAGAGAGTGTTCCAGTCAACATTGTCAAAAGCTTTCTCTAAGTCTACAAATGTTAGAAAGGTAGGTTTACCTTTCCTAAATCTTTCTTCTAAGATATGGCATAAGGTTAGTATTGCCTCACGTGTTCCAACATTTCTACAGAGTCCAAACTGATCTCCCCCGAGGTCGACTTCTACCAGTTTTTCCATTCGTTTGTAAAGAATTCGTGTTAGTACTTTGCAGCTGTGACATTAAACTGATAGTTCGGTAATTTTCACATCTGTCTACACCTGCTTTCTTTGGGATTGAAATTATTATATTCTTCTTGAAGTCTAAGGGTATTTCGCCTGTCTCCTACACCTTGCTCACCAGTTGGTAGAGTTTTGTCAGGACTGGCTCTCCCAAGGGTGTTAGTAGTTTTAATGGAATGTTGTCTACTCCCGGGCCCTTGTTTCAACTCAGGTCTTTCAGTGCTCTGTCAAATTCTTCATGAAGGATCGTATCTCCCATTTCATCTTCATCTACATCCTCTTCCATTTCCATAATATTGTCCTCAAGTACATCGCCCTTGTATAGACCTTCCATATACTCCTTCCACCTTTCTGCTTTCCCTTCTCTGCTTAGAACTGGGTTTCCATCTGAGCTCATGGTATTCATACAAGTGATTCTCTTTTCTAGAAAGGTCGCTTTAATTTTCCTGTTGGCAGTATCTATCTTACCCCTAGCCTCTACATCCTTACATTTATCGTCTAGCCATCCATGCTTAGCCATTTTGCACTTCCTGTCAATCTCATTTTTGAGACGTTTGTATTCCTTTTTGCCTGCTTCATTTACTGCAGTTTTATATTTTCTCCTTTCATCAATTAAATTCAATATTTCTTCTGTTACCCAAGGATTTCTACCAGCCCTCGTCTTTTCACCTATTTGATCCTCTGCTGCCTTCACTACTTCATCCCTCAAAGCTACCCATTCTTCTTCTACAGTATTTCTTTCCCCATTACTGTCAATTGTTCTCTTATACTCTCCCTGAAACTCTCTACAACCTCTGGTTTAGTCAGTTCATCCAGGTCCGATCTCCTTAAATTCCCAGCTTTTTGCAGTTTCTTCAGTTTTAATCTACAGTTCATAACCAATAGATTGTGGTCAGAATCCACATCTGCCCCTGGAAATGTCTTAAATTTAAAACCTGGTTCCTAAATCTCTGTCTTACCATTATATAATCTATCTGATGCCTTTTAGTATCTCCAGGGTTCTTCCATGTATACAACCTTCTTTCATGATTCTTGAAACAAGTGTTAGCTATGATTAAGTTATGCTCTTTGCAAAATTGTAATAGGTGGCTTCCTCTTTCATTTCTTATCCCCAATCCTTATTCACCTACTATGTTTCCTTCTCTCTCTTTTCCTACTCTCGAATTCCAGTCACCCATGACTATTAAATTTTCATCTTTCTTCACTTCCTGAAAAATTTCTTTTATCTCATCGTACATTTCATCAATTTCTTCATCATCTGCAGAGCTAGTTGGCATATAAAGTTGTACTACTGTAGTAGGCGTGGGCTTCGTGTCTATCTTGGCAACAATAATGCGTTCACTATGCTGTTTGTAGTAGCTTACCCGCACTCCTATTTTTTTATTCATTATTCAACCTACTCATGCATTACCCCTATTTGATTTTGTATTTATAACCCTGTATTCACCTGACCAAAACTCTTTTTCCTCGTGCCACCGAACTTCACTAATTCCCACTATATCTAACTTTAACCTATCCATTTCCCTTTTTAAATATTCTAACCTACCTGGCCTATTAACGGGTCTGACGTTCCATGCTCCAATCTGTAGAATGCCAGTTTTCTTTCTCCTGATAATGACATACTCTCGAGTAGTCCCTGCCTGGAGATCCGAATGGGGGACTATTTTACCTCCAGAATATTTTACCGGAGAGGGCGCCATCATCATTTAATAATACAGTAAAGCTGCATCTCCTTGGGAAAAATTATGGCTCTAGTTTCTCCTTTGTTTCAGCCATTCGCAGTACCAGCACAGCAAGGCCATTTTGGTTAGTGTTACAAGGCCAGATCAGTCAATCATCTAGAATGTTGCCTCTGCAAGAACTGAATAGGCTGCTGCCCCTCTTCAGGAACCACACGTTTGTCTGGCCTCTCAACAGATACCCCTCCATTGTGGTTACACCTACAGCGTGGCCATCTGAAACACTGAGGCACGCAAGCCTCCCCACAAACAGCAAGGTCCATGGTTCATAACTACACGTAATTTTACATCTTCATTGTCAAAGCAGGTCTGTGTTGACGATTTATATGAAACTGGCACTGATATATGGAGTGTTGAAATTGCTGCTTCTGTGCCATAGCAGTGTTTTACAGCTTTAGAGGGATTGTCGTACCTTTGTGACAGGTTTCTCTTTATCGTCAGTTGAGGTGGCGGGATTACGGAAGTGTCCGATTCCACCCATGTCCTTTGACTCGTGACGTAAGGGTGTTGTTTGTCACGTCATTACACCGTGGAGTTTATGGGTTGGTTGTGTTTGTAGATGTCATCTTGTTGTGTTTGATGGTCCCTCTAGTAGTCTGTGTGTATGTGCTTAGTGTAATGTGTTGTATTGCGATTATTTGAGCTCTGGTTTAGGATGTAAGTATAAGAATTTTGGTGTCAGAATGGAAAATTTTTAGATCTTCGGTGCACTGCTTAAAAAGAAAATGCTACAGGACAGACTGAATAAAAGTATGCTGTCTTTCCACACACGCGAGACAGATAGGGGAAGGATTTCTAAGTGCAAAGCAGGCAGTACTGACATTTTTAGGTTGTACCAAGAAGGCGAACACTCTGAACAAATGTTCCAACAGTAATTAAACTTCATTTTAGGCAACTGATTCCTCTTTTTTTGCTATTTGGCGGTCATAGTCTCATCACTATTTACTGCCTGAGGCTAATGTAAGGTTATTCGCACAAGATCAGATATTGGTACCACATCCATCTGCAGAGATGCATGTCACAACTACAATGTGGTGTGTAATGTCATGGTGAGGGTGGATGTTTTTGAGTATGTCTGTGTTTGTAGTTGGTGTCATGTAGTATTTGGTGCCACTCTCTCATGCTGGATGTTTGTTAGTGAGTTGTTTGACATGAATTGAATGTTTCAGATGGCTGTTGGAAGAATTTGTGCTGGCATTCTGATGAGTTACTTTGAATTGCATATTGTGGCTGATGGATTCAGATTTAAATTTTTGTTTGTTCTTCATTTGTGTATAAGATACAGATATTTGTGAGTAGGTGATTACATGTTGCAATGGGTGACGATATCAAAGCTATGTCAGTGTTCCTATAGTTAGTTGGACTGATGGTGAACAGTTTTGGTTTTTTACTTCTTTTGTGTGTGTGTGTGGGGGGGGGGGGGGTCAAGTCTTCTGTGTTTTTTGTTATATATTCTGTGTATGGTATGAGTTTCTTGAGTATAGTTGTTTGTATATATTGAAACTGGTGATGTCTTTGGAAAATAGTGATGTTGCAACATTCCATAATTTTCTGGTGTTCCTTGTTTGAGTGTTGTCATTGTGTTGGATTGTGTTTGGTAGGTATCATGGCTATTGATGTACCATCGTTGGTAAGAAATCATTTCTGTAGTTGATCGTGTGAGCATGATTTGGTTTGTTGTATTGTGGACTTTGCTTTAGCCAGAGTAAGTGAAAGTGTGGATAATGGATTTTAGAATTTTAGAGGTGGTTCTTTTGTACATTGGGGATCATATTTTGCTGCCATATAGGTCAAGTGAAATTTGTGTCATCGAGTTTTGGATTTGTGTGCCAGTTCACGGTATCTAGGGCTTTGTTTGAGCTATATGGATGAAGTAAAATTCGCAACACAATGTTTTAGAGTTGTATGTTTTTTCCTGGTATGGAGGGCTTTGTTGGAAATACATAGGTCAGGTGAAAATTGTGGTGTTAAGTTTCTGAGTTGTATATGGGTTATTGGTATTGTGGGCTTCATTTCAGATCTATAGACCATGCAAAAATTACAACACACATAGTTTTCATTTTTGCAATTCTTTTGTGTTAAATTTTAAAGATTTTGTGCACTTGGTTTTTGGATGAATATTTGTTTTGTAGTGATATCATTGTTCTTACTGTCATATATTTCATTTGTCCCCATCAGAAACCCACTTCTTCATTCACTAGCCTTTTAAGTTTCATTCTGTTGCTGGTGTTAAATATCACATGTTATTCATGTTTGCTCGCTGGTGTAGTAAGTGGCTTCATGGTCACCATATTGTACATTTCTGAAATGGATATGTACACCATGTTGATGACATTACTACTTAAAACACTCGATTCAAGTCATGACCTTCAGTTATGCCACTCTATTTTTATAATAGCTACAGCAGAGATCCCTTTATATAGACTCTCTTTGTTTTTCAGATATGGTTTGTGTGTGTTTTGAACACTTAAAAGTAATACTATGTTCCAAGGATCATTGGTCCGCTTCTATCAAAATGGTGTATTTTACATTGGTGGATCCTGTAGTTATAGCAAGATGGGAGAACGAAACATGTGCACATTGAATGTGGTGAGAAGTATCTACAGTTCACACCTGGCCACAGCTGCCTAACTCCAACAAAGCTGCAAACATGCAATAAGTATGTACCATCTGATAATGGTGATACAAAACTAGTCATGGTAAATAAAGATTGAAAAATAATGGAAAAGGTGGCCAGTTGCTGTAATTTATGAAAACCTTTATTCATCACACTCACATTGTCCCACATATATGAGGGATAGACCTTAAAGTTTTAAAATTGTGTTGGTTAATGTCAGAATATATTAGTAGGGAAATAACATAAAACCTTTGTGGCTTTTGTTGAATGTTTTTATGAGCCTTTGGAAGATTGAGTGACAAATGATTACTATGTTTTGTTCTAAACTTTTATTATAATAACTTAGTGGATGACAAACAACTGGTATCACAGGGTTGCTGGTTGTATACAACATTCCACATACTTAGACTGAACAACAGCAGCACACACAATGCAAATGGAGCAAAACATATGCTCAGATTATTTTTACTAACGTCGTCGTCAGCATCAGTGGGAAGTTCATCAGTAGGGGTGGTGGACAGGGCAACAGTTGGCTCTCCACTTTCTGTATCCTACTACTCCAGAGAAAATCGTGTGGTGCCTAAAAGTCAGTAGTTATTGCGAGCACATTGCTGCCAGCCAGATGGCACCCTGCACCACGGGGTGTACAGGAAGAAAACACACACCAACCTATATTTGCAAGCTGTAATGTAACGGAATACTGAAGAGTGCGATAACACCCTTATAGTCGCATCTGCCCTTGCAATTTCATTTCTATGACTTCTTTTATTTAATATTATTGTATGAAGTATTAATTTTGCCCAAATCTTTTTTATTATATTATTCTATAATGTGAACCTTATTTGTTTATTTCTGGAGAATATGTTGGCACCAGTGTGAGCCAAAGACATTCTTGTGTGAAAGGTAGAGAGTCGGACATTGTTAAGGTGACTGTTGGAGTGAGTGAGTTGGACTGTTGTGGGGAGAGCGTGTTTTTTGTGAGGTGGACTGTTGATGGGAGTACGGAAGGAAGTCTGTCGTCTTATATGGAGAGTATCTATAAATAGTATGTGATATGAAGATGGAAATTATTGTGAAAAAGTTAAATTAACAAAAATGAAGAATCAATAGTAAAACAAAAAGCGTGTACCAGTTTTCATTACCACACAAAGACCCGGACCTAATATTAACAATGTTAGATGGATGGAACGCACCATGGCGAGAATCAAGACAATGAGACCAAATTCAGCATCTAAATGTAAGGTATTTTAATTAGTTTTAGTATTCTGTGATGTATCATTCTTTTGTCTAAATATTAAGCTTAACATCATCTGTTGTAGATACCGACCACCCAAGCTGGCGGGGTATCGTCAATTGATCATCATAATCTCAGGGTTTGAAATAGCATTTAAATGAATTGAAATTTTGTCGCTTGATATTTGATTTTCACCCTGGACGAAAGAGGGTACATTACAAAGCGGATAGCTGCCACCATCCTGTGCAGAGGAATGGGGTGCTAAAAACACTGGTGCACAGGGCACACACCATCTCTGATGCAGAGAGTCTGCCCCAAGGGCTGGTACATCTCAAAACTGCATTCCACAAAAACGGGTACTCGGAACGGCAGATCAGATGTGCTCTCCACCCCTCCTCTACAGTACAGCGTGTGGAGACAGAGGAAGTCACAGAGAAAGAGATAGCCACTGCCTATATACTGTATACCCGCACACTATCGGGAAAAGTAGGACGAATATTGAGGAAACACTGAGTAGGAGCTGTCTTTTGCCCACCAAATAAAACGCAAGCATTATTGGGAAGTGTAAAAGACAATCTCTGTTTGTGGAAGGCCGGCATATACCAGATTCCGTGTCAGTGTGGGAAGTCTAACATTGGACATACAGTGCGCACCATTGAAGATCATTGCCGAGAACATCAGAGGCACACTGGACTTGGGTACCCCAACAAGTAGCCGGTCATATGACTCTGTTCATCTGAAAACCACAAAACGGACTACCAACATACCAGGGTCTTGGCACAGACATCTAAGCGTCGTTAGAGAGGCTATTGAAATTCGTACCAAGCAGAGACTCAGCAACCGAGATTGCGGCTACAACTTCTGCAGGGCATGAGAACCCGCATTGAGTCTAATTAATAAGACACTCAGCAAAGGAAACAAACAGACGACTCGGGCAGACGTGGCAATTATACCTATGCCACCACAGATGCCAACGCCAGTGTCTCACCGACCGCTGACACGCGGGCACGGAGCGTGGAGAGAACGCATCGTGAGGGGAGGTGATTTAAGATGGCCGCCCATCCTCACGAGCTCAGTTCGTCAGCACACATGATGATGCCGACATGTCTGATCGGCGAAATATTGTGCCTGTTGGACACTATGGACTTACAATACACCTGTGGACTGTTTGAGCAAGAAGTACGCTGGGAGAAACTGAAGAATCACATGACAATTTCTGCTAGTCAGCAACTTGAACATGCATTTATCGCTTATTGTGAGACAATATTCCATTTAGTTTAATACTGAATTTTCACCTCTCCTGGAAAACTTATCAAAGACTCACTGTGCATCTGTTTATAATATTCAAACAATGGAAAATCCAGGATGGAATGTAATGAAATGAAGTCATGTGGCTAATGCCTCCCGTCACGTAGACGGTTTGATGGGTGCAGGTGTTTCAAGTTGATGCCACTTTGGCGACCTTTAAATCAATGGGGAGGAAATGATGAAGATTAGGACAACACAACACCCACTCCCTGAGCAGAGAAAATCTCCGACTAGCCGGGAATAGAACCCGGGCTCAGAGGATTGACATTCTGTCGCTCTGACCATTCAGCTACTGGGGGCAGACGTGGAATGTAATAATATTGTGAAAAGCAGAGTTGCTTCTCACCATATAGTGGAGATACTGAGTTGCAAATAGGCACAACAAAAAGTTTTTTGCCAGTAAGGTGTTCGTCAGAATTAGATGACAAACACACACATACATGCTCATGCAAATGCAAATGCAAATCACACACAAGACTGCTGTCTCGAGCAACTGAGGCCACACTGTGAGGAGCACCACCAGTGCATGATGGGGGTGGTGACTGGGTGGGGATAAGGAGCAGGCTGGGGCGGGGAGGGGGAGGGATAGTAGGGTATGGGTGGTGGACAGTGACATGCTGTTGGGGAGTGCTCAGGGATGAGATGGATAGAGGCAGCGTAGAGGGAGGGGAGGGATAGTGGGAAAGGAGAGAAGTTAAAAGACTGGGTGCGATGGAGGAATGAGGGCAGTGTAGTGCTGGAATGGGAACTGAGAAGGGGTTGGATGGGAGAGGACAATGACTGATTAACTTTGAGGCTAGGAGGTTTATGAGAATGTAGGATATATTGCCGGGAAATTTCCCACCCTGCACAATTCAGAAAAGCTGATTTTGGTGGGAAAGGTCTATATGTCACAGGCTGTCAAGCAGTCATTGAAATGAAAGATCTCGTGTTTGGCAGTGTGCTCAGCAACAAGGCAGTCCAATTGTTTCTTGGCCACAGTTTGTTGGTCACCATTCAGGCAGACAAACAGCTTATTGGTCATCATTCCCACATAGAATGCAGCTGAGCTTGTAGATCACATGGCTGGCTTCACAGTTAGCCCTGCCTTTGATGGGATAGCTGATGTTTGTGACCTGACTAGTATAAGTGGTGGTGGGAGGATGTATAGGACAGGTCTTATATCTAGGTCTAATACAGTGGTATGATCCATGAGGTAAGAGGTTGTGTAGAGGTGGATGAGTTACTGTGTGGGTTCTGTGGACAGCAGAAAACCACTTTGGGAGGGGAGGGAAGGAGAGTGGGCAGGGAATTTCTCATTTCAGGGCACAAGAAGAGGCAGTCGCAACCCTGGCGGAGAATGTAATTCAGTTGCTCCAGTCCTGGGTGGTGCTGAACTATGAGGGAATACTCCTCTGTGGCCAGATGGTGGGACTTTCTGAGGTGGTGGAAGACTGGAAACATAAAGCGCATGAGATTTGTTTTTGTGCAATGTTGGAGGATAATTACAGTTTGTGAAGACTTCAGTGACACCCTCAGCATGTTTTGAGAGGGACTGATGCAGATACAACCTCCACGAGTGGCTAGTCTGTGTGGAAGGGACTTCTTGATAAGGAAGCTATATTTGGCTGAATATTTGTGACAGTCTTTTTGTTCTGCCTATCTGCATCTCTTTTATATGGTGAGTAGCAACTCTCCTTTTAATGATATTGGTATGTTTGGAATGAGGTATAATGAGCCAATTATAACACATTCAGCTAATGATACACAGCTTGTTATTTGTCATCTGTCCAGTTCTTTTTCCTTGATTTTTCCACACATCACCTCTTCTCTGCTTCTGACTTCAGATTGATCAGTCTGTGAGAGCATATAATGGGCTATAAAAATGAACACTATTTACAACAGTTTCTTCTAGTAATAATCAGTCTGGTTTGACCTTTTGTATGTGACATGATCTTGAAGAAGTAAAACAATCTCCATTATGGATTTGTTATAATGACCTGTTTTATATGTCTTTTGTCAGTTATGTCCTTGCTCGCCACAACCACCCAAAGAGACTGATCAAAGAAATTGATCTTATGAATTTCTGTGTGTTGGAGGAATGGGGAGGTAGAGGGATCTGCGGGTATAGATTTATCATTGAGCCAATATAACAGAATTTAAAAATAATTTGATAGTAATCAATGAAATCAAAATATTTTGTGATTGACTCTGCATGGGATCTGAACCCTGTCACATTCATCTTCTGTCGTAATATATTTGGTTGCACGGATAAGAAAAAACGTCTGAAACAGTACACGACATGAAAGCCCCATGTATAACCGGCAGTCAAATGGAAACAAAACTAATTGAAGAGTTAAGTTAACTGTGTATTATTTAAGAAGTAATCACCATAGTTGTGAATACATTTATGCCACTGTGAGATACTTGGTCAATCCCTTCACAGATAAATGTTTGTGGTTGCCTACAGAACCATGACTGTACTCATGTGAGCACCTCTTGGTGTGAAGCAAATGGATGGCCAAGAATGTCTTTCTTCAGCACTTTAAAAAATATGGAAATAACATGGGGAGAGTTTGGGACTGTATGGAGTTTGTGTGAAGGTTTCCCAGCAAAAGTTGGCAGCATAGTTGAAACATTCGTTACTTCTGTAGTTGCTTTTATATGGATGTTATATGGCAAACTGGATAGAGGGATTGCAGAGGATCACTTCGGATTTTGAAGAGGAAAAGGAACAAGAGATGCTATTGGCCTGTTACGAACTATAGGGGAAAGATATATGAAACATGATAGTGAAATCTCTGCTGTTTTTATAAATTTAGAAAAGGCTTTTGACAGTGTTCAGTGGAACAAGTTGATGGGTATTTTGAAGAGATTTACACCAGAAAGTAAGGATGAGGATTGGAAATGAAATGTCAGAAGGAAGCAGCATTGGATGAGGTGTTAGATAAAGTTGTTGCGTTTCCTCACTGTTGTTTAATGCATACCTTGAAGAGATTATTGCGAAAAGCTTAGATGGGAAAAGAGGTATATCTATTGGTGGAAAAAGGATAGAGTGTATCAGATTTGCTGATGACATGGTTTAGTGGCAGAAAGTGAGCGGACAGTGAATAACATGCTGAAAGATCAGAATGAAGCTTGTGTGGAATATGGGATGCAAATAAACACAGCAAAAACAAAGAATATGGTCATCAGTACCAGACGCAGACTGTCCAATATTAAAATAGGACATTCTACCATTAGCCAAGTAAATGAACTTAAATATCTTAGAAGCACAATAACTGGAGGACTCAAACCTCCGCCGGGACCAGCCGCAACAGTCCAAGACTGCAGTGCCTCAGACCGCTCTGCTAATCCCGCGCGGCAAAACGTTAAAATATAGAGCATGGAGAAACTGTGTGATTGTGCAACTGTTACGTTCATCTGTTGCAGTTTATGTGACGAGCAAATGTGTTTTCATCATTTCCTTGAGAGTGATTAGACTCACATTCTGATGAACACCTAAATTGGATAAGGAGGCACACCTCACTCACTTACCAAGTGTACAAATTAGGTGTGTTGGTAAGAGATTCCTGTCATGTGACACAAGTATTTTCACTAGTGGTGTGTATGACATACCAGATGTGTTTCATGGCAGAGGGCTTGGTTGACTTGTTGCCTTGTCATCAAAGGTTTGCGGTTCCCATTCGAAAGCCGCTACATTTCGGTTGCTAATAGAGTAGTTGTGTAGAATCAGCTGTCGTTATAGGTCCCTTCCTTACAGCTCACTGTTGTAAACAGGCGTTACACCACAACACAGGACAAATTTGAATACAGAGCGACTCTCTATTGCATGTCTTGTCCTTCGAGCGTCCAATAGTTCAATTTTGCGTTTTTTTCTTAAGATTGGCATAGGTCCTCCTTGTTCTCATGCTTCATCTGCATCCAAGTTTTAACAGGCTGTTCACTGGGTCATCTTACCACTAAATCTGCCGGACGTGCGATTTGGAGTTTCCCTTGTCAGTGAGATATATTTATTAACAGGTTTATGTTGACAAGGTCGGTCCACAGATGTCGCTGCATGTTGCGCATCCTGTATCGACGATACAAGCACCTTCATTTGAGAAAATACCAGATTTCTCCAGTAGTACAGGGATGGAACTGCTTTAAGCAGCGTCACGCGCAAGAATCAGGCAGTTCCCATTTGAATAGCGAAATAGCGAGCTGGTGATTCTTTCTAAATGTAATCCGAAGAACTAGAACGCGTCAGTAATGTTTGAAGTGTTTACTGCGGGTATATATAGCGTGAAGACTATAGTGACGTGTACACTCTCCTGCGGTACTCCACAAGGTTACCGACCTTCGGTTGTGCCATTCCAGCACTAATCAAAGCGCTAGTTTTTCAGGTGCCAGCCAGCCAGCCAGAGGTACAGCTGAGCAGAATCAGCTGCTGCAGCAGCAGCTGCTGCTGCTGCAGCGCCATTCCTGCCAGTCATCGTCGGCCTCAGCTTCTGCGCCAGCAGTGTGGGACTCTGGTCGTCGTCTGTCTTCATCCGTCTTCATCTGTTCCGAGTTTTTTCCTTCTTCTTCTTCCCCTTTCCTTTTTGTCCTGTGTCTTTTTGTTTATCCTTGTCGTCATGTCAGCCCCCACCACCACTACGACACTACTACCACAGCCATAGTCTCACGTCCCCCTCTGCCACCACCACCACCATTACATGGTGAGCCCAGTCACACACCCCCCTCTTTCCATCCCTCCTCTTCTCACTCTCCCTTCGCCTTCGCTTTTTGTCGCCCCCTCTCCAGCTTCTTCCTCCTGCTCCTCTCCCTCTGATCCTTTCCCCCCACTCCACCAGCCTGTCACTGCAGCTCCAGCTGGGGTGGTGGCCCGTAGGGCCACTGCCCACACCCAACTCTCCCCATCGCCTTCGCCATCACTGCCACCACTGTCGCGTTCACCGTCACCATCTCTGGCGCCGTCTGCTGCGTCCACGCCAGGACCTGCCCGTTCCCGCCACCTCCCTATAGCTCCCATCCCTCATATCACCACCCAGCCTTCTCCCGCCGTTAAACGCCCTAGTGGCCCCGCCACCTCCTCCGCTCCCAAAAAGGCCCTGCCCCGTCCTCCTTCCCCCTCCCAGGATGCCACGGATGTCTCCCCACCTGCCCCTGCTCCCTCCGCTTCCTCCTCCTCCTCCCCCCCTTCTTTATACAAATACCTCCTCTCTCATCCAGATCCTTCCATTCTCGAGGCCCGGAATCTCTCCCTCCTCCTCTGTCAACACGTCCCTGGTGCCCCCATCTCTCTCCTCACTCCCAGACGGGATTCCGTTCTCATCTCCTCCCCCAGCCCTACCATCCATACTGACATCCTCTCCCACCTCGCCATCACCTGTTTTGGCCGCAACGTTTCCCTCACCCCTGCTCTTTCTCCATCTCCAACCCGCCAACCCCAACCCCGTGTTGCCGGCCGACCCACACCGCTGTGACCACTCGGCTCAGTCCGTCGATCACGGAGGAGGAGGTGTTGGCGGAGCTCAAGGCGCATCCCACACTGGAGGTGCGGGCGGTCCGCCGCATTTTCAACTCAGCCTGCCCCACCCCACCCACTTTATGCGGGTTTTCTTCGAGGACACCCCTTCCATTGACCATCTCTTGAAGGAGGGTGCCCTTTTCTTCAACCAGCGCTATAAGGTCGACCCCTCCCATTCCCCTCCTCAATCCCTGCACTGCCAGAGGTGTCTGCGCTATAGCGCATACCCAACAGCTGAGTGCCGCGAGGCCCCCAACTGCACTTTCTCCAGCAGTGCCCTAACCTGCAAACCTTCCCTTCCTGCAATCTCCCCCATCCCACCTACTCCCAAAAGTGTAAAGCTCAACTCTCTCCGACCACTCCTGAGCTCACTGTACCTGTCTATCCTCTGGACGCTCCCACCCCTCCTGGCAATTCCTTCCAATTCCCCCCCACCCCCCCCCCCACCCCAGCAGATGGTTAGACACTGGACTCGCACTCGGGAGGACGACGGTTTAATCCCAAGTCCGGCCATCATGATTTAGGTTTTCCGTGATTTCCCTATATTTCTCCAGGCAAATGCCGGTATGGTTCCTTTGAAAGGGCACGGAGGACTTCCTTCCCCGTTCTTCCCTAATCTGATGAGACCGATGACCTCGCTGTCTGGTCTCCTTCCCCAACAAACCAACCAACCCCTAGCTGAGGAGACATCATCAGGTTCCTCACCATTGTCTTACTAAACGTCCACAATTTCCAGCTCCCTCACACCCTCCAACAGGTCTCCCTCATTTTCCACTTGAAAATGTATGCCACCTACTCCAACAACCAGGCCCATTTCACCTTCTCCCATCTTGACACCCTTGTCTAAATCCCTGTCATGGTGCGACAGCACCTTATCCTATTCTACCACATCCGCTGCCTTCCCCCCAAGAACCTCTTCCTGCACACCCTTACCACCCACCACGTGAACCCTTCCTCCTCAATGAAACGTTCCTCCAACCCCACCACATTGACCACACATTGCCCTACCTCCTTCACCGCTCCGATAATCCTCTCCCGATTGAGCGTGGCGGAGTTACCATTGGTCACCACCGCCAGATCCCAGTTCGGCTCCAACCTCTCGTTCCCGACCCCAATGAATACCTGATCCTTAGTCTCCTCTTCCCTGGTTTTACCGTTACCTGCGCCACCATCTATGCCCGCCCTAACGTCCCCATTCCCTACAACTTCCTCTCCCACATTGACCGTACCTTCTCCTCCTACGTGATCGTCGCCGACCTCAACATCCATAGTCCTTCCGCCGCCCAGTTACGGCGGTGGCATCAGTTCCTCTCCTCCCTTCAAGGGGACCTCACCCCATCCCCCAGCACACCCGTCCCAAATCCAACTCCACTCCCGATGTTATCCTTTCCTAATCTAACCTCCTTGGCCACATAACGGTGGATGTCCTGGAGCCTATAGGTAGCGACCATCTCCGTGTCCTCCTCACCATTTCCGATGGTTGTCGCCCCCACCCCGACCCTCGTCATGACCCTCCCTCAAAGTACATCCATGACTATTCCTGTGCCAACTGGAATGCCTACTGGGATACCCTCTCCACCCAGGTTGATAGCCAACCCTTCACCTACCACCACCCTTATGACGTAACCCATGCTGCCACCTTTCTCCAGCAGACCTCGTCTGAGGCCACGGAGGCCCACGTCCCTACTGTCGCCATCCACCCCCACTGTCCTACCTTACACCCACAGGCCGCCCTCCTCCTCCATGAATCCTGTCGTCTCTACCGTGCCTACCTCCACACGCGTGACCCGGACACATGACGATGCCACTGGCAACTCTGGCAACACATTCGTAATTTCCTCGCGGCCAAGAAACGCCGGGACTGGCGGCAGACATGCACCCGTTTAAATGCTATCCTGCCTATCAACTCATCCAAGTTCTGGTCCGCCTTCCGTCGCCTTACTGGAACTAAACCCTCCCCCTACTATCCTCTTCTCCATGATGATCACCCCTTCCCTGACTCCCTTATTAAGGCCAATCACTTTGCCTCCTACCTCTCTGATGTATTTTCGATCCCCGACGATCCCCAGTTCGATTACTCCATCTTCCTGGATGTCAGCAATCGAACTGACACCTCTGTCCCTCCCCTCGTGCCAGGTTTCCAGTACTTGGACACCATTGCACACACGGAACTCAATGCCCCTATCACTACACAGGATCTCATTGCTACACTCCACACCAAACCCAACACCGCTCCTGGTCACGATCGTGTCACCTACCGTCACCTTCGTGAAGCTCCTGTCTCTTTCCTCTCCACCCTAGCCAGGCTCTACAATGTAGTCCTGTCCACCGGTTACTACCCCAACCTGAGGAACACCTCCCGTATCCTCATGTTCCTTAAACCTGGTAAACCGCCGTATGCCGTCGCCTCCTACCGTCCCATCAGCCTTACCTCGGTCTTCAGCAAGGTCCTGGAATCTATCCTCACCTGCAGAATCCACCAGCATCTCTGCTAGCACCGCCTCCTTCCCATTACCCAGTGTGGCTTTCGGCCATCCTTCTCTTCCGACGACCTTCTCCTTCACCTCACTCATCTCCTATCCGAACAGCTTAATTCCTGTTGCTCTTCAATCTTCCTCTCCCTGGACCTCAAACATGCTTCACCTCACTCATCTCTTCTCCGAACAGCTTAATTCCCATCACTCTTGAATCTTCCTCTCCCTGGACATCGAACATGCTTATGACCGCGTATGGCATTCCGATCTCCTCTTCAAGCTCCAAACCTTTGGCCTTCAATTAATTACATCCGTCTGATTGGCTCCTTTCTCTCCTGCCGTCCTTCCTATGTCACCATCTATAACACGGATTCCTACACCTTTTTTCCTTCCGCCAGTGTGACCCAAGGCTCTGTCCTATCTCACCTTCTGTACCTTTTATATATGGCGGACATACCATCGCCGTCACCCCCCGTCCACCATCTCCAGTTTGCCGATGACACCGCCTTCCTGTCCCTTGCCCCCACCCAGCAGTGCTCCCAACACCTTCTCCAATCCCATCTTGAACGGTTCACTGCTTGGTGCAACCAGTGGTTGCTCAAGGTCAATCCCTCCAAAACCCAGGCGATGATTGTAGGCAAAACCACCCCTTCCTTCCGCCTCCTTGACTTCTATCTTACTGCCTATGGCCGTCCTATCGCCCTTACTCCCACCCTCAAGTACCTTGGCGTCACCCTCGACCGTCAACTCTCCTGGACCCCACATCTCCGGACAATCCAAGCCAAGGCACGCTCCCGACTCTGTCTCCTCAAGCTCCTTTCTGGCTGTACGTGGGGTCTTGACCCCTCCACCATATTCCACACCTATAAATCCCTCACCCGCCCTATCCTTTGTTATGCCCATCTGGCATGGGTCTCCACCCCTCCTACCTTTTACAAATCCCTCCAAATCCTTGAACGCCATGCTCTTCGCCTCGCCTATCGTATCCGTCTCCCCTCCCTCACACGGATCCAGTATGATCTCATTCCATTCCCCCACCTCCTCCTTTTCCTTGAGAGGGTATGGATCCTGTACGCCTCCCGCAAACTCGACCCTCCTCACCCGCTTGTCTCGCCCATCCTCTCCCGCCCCCGCCTTTATTCCCCCGTCCCACCCGGTCTCCATCTCTCCACCCTCCTTACCCTCTCCCAAGGTGTCTTCCGCCAGCTCCCCCTCACTGATGATGTCCTCCTTCCCTCCATATACCCCTCCTACCAACTTTGATCCTCCTTTCCTCTTCCTGTGTCTGTTCCTTTGGGCACCCTCCCTCCCTCCTCCCTTTCTTCCCACTCCTCCCCCGGGCTTCCCCTCCCCTGACCCTCTACTCCTCCTTCCATTTCCTCAGCCACTGGCGTCTTTGTTCTCCCCTCTCCACCCCCCCCCCCCTCCCGCCCTTCTTTCCCTCTCGGCAGGTCCCTGGACTCGCACATGCTATGTGGACTTTCACGCGCCGGAGATCATTGCCATTAGTGTCTCGTGTGTGCCGTCATGTTTAGTGTTCAGTGTTCACCGTTGCACTCCATAGTTCACTTGTGCCAGACTGGACCTGTTCTGCAGATTAATTTTTACTTATGATGATGGCAGACTGACATGCTAATACTAGCAATGAATTGTTCTCCTTGTGAAAATAATTAATTTACTGACTGGACAAAAATATATACAAAAACTTGTCAGCCACACAGCAGGAGCAGCACTAATTATATATTTACTGATGAACATAAAAGACTATTCCCCTAATTTTATGAGATTGGGGTTTCACAGAGAATTTGTGATAACAAATTGATTTCTGAAAGTATTTGTATGGTGTGTAGCCATGTATGGAAGTGAAACATGGACGAGAACTAGTTTGGACAAGAAGAGAATAGAAGCTTTCGAAATGTGGTGCTACAGAAGAATGCTGAAGATTAGATGGGTAGATCACATAACTAATGAGGAAGTATTGAATAGGATTGGGGAGAAGAGGAGTTTGTGGCACAACTTGACTAGAAGAAGGGATCAGTTGGTAGGACATGTTCTGAGGCATCAAGAAATCACCAATTTAGTATTAGAGGGCAGCATGGAGGGTACAAATTGTAGAGGGAGACCAAGAGATGACTACACTAAGCAGATTCAGAAGGATGTAGATTGCAGAACGTACTGGGAGATGAAGAAGCTTGCACAAGATAGAGTAGCATGGAGAGCTGCATCAAACCAGTCTCAGGACTGAAGACCATAACAACGACAGCATATGTGTCTCGAGTAAGTTTTCTTTCATCACTACACTCTTCCCAAGAACATAACCATGAGATGAAGCACTGTAAGAATTCTTGTATGCGACAGGATTTACTAGTCACTGGTTCTTGGAAAATATTTCTTAACCTCTGTCCCTTGAGTAATGTTTTTACATTTACAATATTCCACCAACAATTTATTATTTTTATGAATGTTGCAGTACTTTCCCAGTTGCTAATTGCTTTCTTTGAACCAAATGTGTCCAAAGCAACAACTGTCATATCATTGAAAATACGCAACACTAACTTGACATTTTGGCGCTCAGTTGAGTTAGAAAATAGAGACTTCAAAGTTGAGGAACTGCCATATTGCAGTAGTTCATCTATTTCTATCAAGTGCAATTCTTTCAGTGCTCCAACACAAGACAAACCTCCCTTCACACTGTCACTGAAGTCAGGAAAACACATGATCTGCTCCTTTTGGTTAAACTAGTTATTGCATATACACTTCAAAATATGGACAGTGTCCACAAAATAATACAATGGGCTATTTGGAGAAGACTGTACAGGGTGATCGTACTTTACTTTCACATCTGGAGGAGTAGAAAACTTAAGACACTGCTTTCTTATGAACTGCATTATTGTCTGCTACTATACCAACCACCTCAAATCCAACTGCTTCTAATTTAAGAATGACTGCTTTAGTGTAAGAGAACAGAACATCACCCTGAATAGTATGAACTGGCAGAATAGATACAACATCCTTGTAAGGCGATTCCATGCTCTGAACCATAAAAACATAGGTGCTGGTTGGACACAAAATTTTTTCAGTGTTAAAGGCACATACTACAACATTTCCAGCTTTGTAATCAAGATGAGACTTCAGATGAGTTTCATCCATCAACAGGAGCACAGTTTTATCATCTGAGGATAAACTACATACTTTATTTGTGATGTAGCCCATAAACTGATGACCCTGTTGCTCAATGATGGGATTTGTTGAGAGTTTACTACAAAGCCTTGAAAGGGTGTTAGGACTAGGCATAGAAAAACAGTCAGTGTTCCTCAAAAATTTGTAAGCATGTACTAGTGACCACATTATCATGGAGTTAGTATCATACCTAAATTGAGTTGAACTTCTGCACTTCAAGACGGAAATCTGTTCCTTCAAAAATGTAATTTCAGTTTCGTTTCCTGGCAACTTCTCTAATAAATTTTGCAGTAACTGGTCAATTAAAGACAAAATGTTATCCACAGGAGCCTCAGAACTATTATACAGAAGATAAATGTTCTTAAGAACATCACTTACCACCTGTATGTTACTTACTTTCATGGGAAATTTCATGTTTCCAATACATTTCACTTCAATATCATTATTGAAGACACTGAGTAATAAATCAGTGCTTATAACTACTTGGCAAAAAATTCTTGGGTAAGGACTATGATTTAGTAACACTATGCTCACACTGTCAGATTTGTTTATCACTACCCAGTCACTGTGGTTTTCACACTCACTCAACTTTGTTCTCATTTGTTCTAAACTATCGAACGATATTGCATCAATCATTTTCGCATGTGTGTCCACACTTTCTTGGATAGCAACTCGAAGAGCACGATTTCCTAAACGCCCCCTACGAATTTCTTGGTCCTCTCGTACTGCAGTTTGATGACTCGACAAGTAAGATGGGCAGCCAGGCAACTTCGATGGGATAGCATCTGAAAAATTAATAACGAAGTATGAAACCGATCTCACAGCATATAAGTGAAATACAGATAGTTCTTATGCCACTGTACTTTACTAAGAGCGTGTTACGTAACTCACCTTTTCTCAAGCGTCGACGATCCAACGGTGCTGTCAAGAGTATACCAGTTTTCGGGTCATACATGCTGGTACTGCTTACAAAATCGTCCTAGTTCAAATGCAGTTCACATGTCTAAAAACAAGCATACAGTATGAGATTATAAATACATTCTTCTGTTTACTGTATTTTGTTCAGGTGGACTACATTTCAAGCAACTACCACACACTAACCAAACAAATACACTGATACCTACAACAGAGTTCTTACATGGTGTCCAGCCTCGTCAGATGGAAAATAAAATACACTGACTTTAGGTCCATCATCGTAATTGCCCGTGCAATTCGGCATACAACAGCTTCGGGGCATCGTCAGTGAGTATAGATCAAATAACTACTCACGAAATGCACAGAATACAATATGGATATGCTACGAATCACTTGTGTCGGTATCTAGCTTCTCAGACGTCACAGGCTCACGATATGAGGCCTTATTTCTATGTGGCATTGACGCAAAGCGTGTATCTTCTCTGCGACTCGGCGCTGCAGTCTGACGCCGAAATAGCTCCCATTCCCGCCGCTGAGCGGCGCTAATGGTAGCTCAGTATAAAAACTCGGCGCATCGATCTGTCGCCGAAATAAATCCCTTTCCCGCCGCTGAAAGGCGCCACTGGTAGCTCAGTGTTACAATGCCGTGTAGAATTTAAAAATAGAGAAAGCGCAAATAATTGCTGAATGTAAAACAGGAAATTATAATTCACATATATATTGTTGATTGTATTTACTATTAAGGAAACATATGCCATGACTGAAGGACCAGGAAAACATCTCTACTCATTCAAATCACCAAATCGTTCGTCTATATAAAATAGTTTGTACGCTCACCTGCGCTGCGCTGTACATTGCCAGCTTCCATTCTGATATGTTCAACAATTTTTGGAGGGTCAACGAGCCCTATAAACAGGACAATCAGAGCTGAAATTATTATATGTCATTGATATTCGTTTGTGGCCCGATATTTGCAAAGAAACTGTCATGAGATTTTCGCATGATCATGTACGTAAATTTGTCAATTTTATTATGAATTAAGAATGCTTCGATATTAGGCATAGAATTGTTAAGGCTTGCAGTGAAAATGTAGAAGCCGCGGTGAATTTGCGTTTCGTGCAAGTTACATCATACCCTGCTTCATATCATGGGCAGAACAAATACTAAATTATTTTTTAAACTGGAAGTGATCTGTCTGCAGTCTCGAGAAAACGGATTCTATAAAAACCACTCCGTCATGAAAGTACGTGCCAAAGAAAAAACCAGAAAGAATTAGGCATAAGGCCCACATATCTCACAAACTGTTCGAGCTTTCGGAACAAGATTTTTGACAAATGATAGCACACAAAGATCAGAGTATTTTGCCATATTATTATTATGCGAAACTTTCACATCTGGTGCGACAATGAAGCAACTAAGATTTTTTCAATGCAATAATGTAATTCTTAAGGACCATCCATATCCGGTGAAACGAGAATTTCTGTGGGTTTTCTGACAAAATAAGTAAAGATTTTTGGCGTTTATGCTATTCTGAGAATGGGTTGTTTTTTAATCTGTTGACCTGACTTGCCCTCAGTTACTAGTTTAATAACACTCTGTTTCATGATTCTGTCGCAATTTCAACTGTATTAGAATGTTAGTGAGATGAATATTTGTAAACTAATCTGTGTTTCGACAAAAGAAGCTGTGTTTAACATGGCAACAATAGAAGTTATGTATTACTCAAAACTGGTCATAGTTCTTTGTGAATCCATCTCTCCTCTACTACCTACTTGGTATGACTGACAACTAGAGACGTGACCAGTGGTGTAACATTTCCAATGGCTTCTTCTTTCAGCATTTTAGCCTCATGGAGCATATTCTCAGTCGCTTTTAAAGTAGCGTGATATGGATAAAGGAAGATTAAACTATGTCCTTTGGCGTCAGCCAGATTGTCACCCTGGTACTGTGGGGCTTTCTGCTCGTACAGCATTTAAAGCTCCATTAACTTCACCTTATGCATGCTATGTTCAACTCTATCCAGTGGAATATTTCTTTGTACTTAGAACCAAATATCCACTTTCATCTACTGCGTTGTTGTAGCTTTATCCTTGACAACAGAGTGGTATGGCTCAGCGTCCACTATTATTCTCGAATTCAGAGACATATTTGGCAGCAGAACATTATTTTCACTGCCAGTGAATGTGTTTCTTGAACGTCCATTTTTATTGTGAATATTGAGTTTTCAGACATACTGCACTGTTGTCATTAACACAGCACTGGCATAAAACACTCATTCACAGTACCTGACGACTATAGAACACTTCAACGCCAGAAGATATCACTTCACAACGAGAGCTAATGAACATTGGTGCCTCTGATGCGCGACACCACTTCGTATTGTTTGCCGTCGGCGTGGCAACAGGGGCGTTTTACCAACCGAATTGCTGGTAGCGTGGTAGGCAAAGATGGCTCGGCTCGCCTTAGCTCTTACTTGGGCAACGGCGTCTCGTCCTCGATGCTGAGCCAAACGTCAAAAGTCGCAACTAATTTTAAATGCACAATAGTCTCTCTTATGACGATTACATGCATCTTCCCTTTACGTGGGCAGTAAAACGTTGCACACACGTGGGCGGTGCAGTTGTCCCATCAATTATTAATCCCCATCTGTCCAAACCATGCCCGAGCAAAGCCTAATAGTGCACCATAATCTATAAAAACGTAAAAGTCAACAAACATTGCTGGAATTCCCCCATCAATTGTTTAAAGAACGGTTAATAAATCCGACGATGATAGCAAACATAGTTGATTTTACGAGACCTACATTCAATTTTGAAACATCAGAAAAAAGCACGCCGCAATGTTTTTATTTTTAAGTATCCCAGCAGAAGAGCGTAAGTTGTGTGTGGTCAGAGATAAACACGAACAACCAGAAATAGTTATCTATTTCCTCACAAATCTACTCACATTTCTAACGTTAAGTTACTCTTCGCGCAAAGATACCTACCGATGTGATTGATGATCTACTACTACCTTTACATAAATCAGACAGCTACACTAAATAAAATAAATCTTCCAAAGAAAAATAATTTTTTGTCATCAAATGTATTTTGTTGTATTAAATCATTTTAGTACAGAATTTAAGAAAAGAAGCTTGAATAATCTAGTCCCTAGCAGTCTGTGTCTTCCCTAACCTCCGACAACAAACAGCACATCTGTGAAGGAGACCACGTATAAGACGCTGCTGCGACCTATTCTTGAGTAACGCTGGAGTGTTCGGGACACATAGTAGGTCGGATTAAAGGAAGACATCGAAACAATTGAGAGCACGGCTATTACGTTTGTTACAGGTAGATTCGAACAACACGTATGTGTAATGGAGCTGCTTTGGGAACTCAAATGGCAATACTTGGAGAAAGATGTCGTTCTTTTCGAGAAATACCATTGGAAAAATTTAGAGAACTGGGATTTGAAGCTGGCTGCCGAACGGTTTTACTGCCGCCAACATACATTGCAGTAGGGGGGGGGGGGGGGGGGAAGAGTAGGGAGGGAGGCAGAAGATGAGACAGGAGAAATTAGGGCTGATACAGGGGCATGTACACAGTTGTTTTCCCACTCTGTGTTTGCGAGTGCAGCAGGAAAGGAAATGACTACAAGTGGTACTGGGTACCCTTCGCTAATCGCCCTAAGTGGCTTGCGGAGGATCTATCTCTATGTGATTACTCTGCTGTTCACAAAAAAGTGCTTGGCAGAGGGTTCAATTACCAACCTTCAAGTTGTCTCTCAACCATTCCACTCTCCAACAGCTCGCGGGAAAAACGAGCACTTAAATTTTCTCTGTGAGCTTGATTTCTATTATCTTATCGTGATGATCATTTCTCCCTATGCCGTTGGGTGACAATAAAATGTTTTCGCGAATGGAGTAGAAAACTGGTGACTGATATTTCATGAGAAGGTCCTGTCGCAACGGAAAACGCCTTTGTTTTGATGATTGCCATTCCAATTCATGTAATATGCCTGTCGCACTATCTCCCCTACTTCGCGACAATACAAAACGAGCAGCCCTTCTTTGAACTTTTTCGATGTCATCCGTCAGTCCCACCTAATGCAGTTCCCACACCACACACCAATACTCCAGAATAGGGCGAACAAGTGTGGTGTAAGCAGTCTCTTTAGTAGACCTGTTGCTCCTTCTAAGTGTTCTGCCAATGAATAGCAGTCTTTAATTCGCTCTACCCACAACATTATCTATGTGATCGTTCCTATTTATTTACTTCTAATTGTAATCCCTAAGTATTTAATTGAATTTACAGCCTTCAGAATTGTGTGACTTATCACCTAGTCAAAATTTGGGTGATATCTTTTAGTACTCATGTGAATAACTTCGCACAATTCTTTATTCAGAGTCAACTGCCCGCACCTTACAGATATCTAATCTAAATCATTTTTCAAGTCGTTTTGATCATCTGATGACTTTACAAGACAGGTAAATTACAGCATCATCTACAAACAATATAAGATGGCTACTCAGATTGTCTCCTATGTCGTTAATATAGATCAGGAACAATAGATGGCCTATAGCATTTCCTTGGGGAGCGCTGGATAATTACTTCTGTTTTACTCGATGTCTTTCCTTCTGTTACTACGAACTGTGAGCTGCCTGACAGGAAATCACGAATCCAGTCGCACAACTGAGGCGATACTGTGTAGGCATGCAGTTTGGTTAGAAGACGCTTGTGAGGAACGGTGTCGAATGACTTCTGGAAATCTAAAAATATGGAATCAATTTTACATCCTCTGTCGACAGGACTTATTACTTCATCAATATAAAGAGCTAGTTGTGTTTCACAAAAACGATATTTTCTGAATCTGTGCTGACTACGTGTCAATAAATGGTTTTCTTCAAAGTACTTCATAATGCTCAAATACAGTATATGTTCCAAAACACTACCGCAAATCGACGTTACTGATATAGGCCTGTAATTCAGCAAATTACACCTACTTCCCTTTTTGGGTCTGGTGTGACTTGAACAATTTTCCAGTCTTTAGGTACGGATCTCTCTGTGAGGGATTGGTTGTACATAATTGCTAAATATAGAGTTATTTTATCATCATACCATGAGAGGAACCTGACTGGTATACAATATGGACCAGAGGCCTTGCCTTTATTAAGTGATTTGAGCTACTTTGTTACACGAGGATATCTACTTCTATGTTTATCATCATGGCAGTTGTTCTTGATTGGAATTCAGGAATATTTTACTTCGTCTTCTTTGGTGAAGGAGTTTCGGAAAACTGTGTTTAATAACTCTGATCTAGTGGCACTGTCATTGGTGACTTCACCGTTGTTATCACGCAGTGAAGTTATTGATTGCATCTTGCCACTGGTGTGCTTTGTGTATGACCAGAATCTCTTTGGGTTTTCTGCCAGATTTTGAGACAGCATTTCGTTGTGGAAATTATTAGAAGCATCTTGCATTGAAGAACGCGCTATATTTCGAACTTCTGTAAAACTTTGCCAATCTTGGGGAATGTGCGTTCTTTTAAATTTAGCATGCTTTTTTCATTGCTTCTGCAACAACGATCAGACCTGTTTTGTGTACTATGGGTGATAAGCACCATCACTTAATAATTTATTAGGTATATATCTCTCAAATGCTGTCGATATTATCTCTTCGGCCATGCAGTTATAGGCGATTCAGTCTGGAACCTCGTGATCGCTACGGTCTGTAAAGGAACTGAAAATATTGTGATTTGATCGCAGAGGTGCTGAAAAATTGTTCCAGTGACACACCAGAGAAATATCTGGTAAACTTTTTATCTTTGAGAGACATAGGAACAATTTCGCCCTTCGTTTTTTGTTTCTTGTATGAACGACTACCTTTTGTTCTGATGGGCTGGTGGGATGTCATACTGTCTAATTACTAGTGTGTGTGTGTGTGGTAAATGAATGAGTTAAAAGACGCAAGATGTGTTTTATATTATTTTCATCGCACAACAAGCCTTATTCCCATGCCTATGGAGTATTTATGTTAAGCAGAGAAGGCGAGTTTTAGGTGGAACCGAAGATCTTCAAAACGGCGCTGCTCAACAATAGAGGTACGTGATTGTGCTCTCTACTTTCCTTTCGTGGCCGCTAAAATTACTTCCGATTCGTTTTGCCGAGACATTCAGAACCTGCAATCTTCTTTTTCTTATAAAAATACTAGTCTGATGCAAAAGAAATACTCTTGGATTTAAATAATTGCCATTCTTTTACCCAGGCCACGGGGAATGATAGAACGTACGTGCCTCTACTCTGAATGTACGTTCGCAATCTCCGAGTGTGATACGACGAAATTATTTCACAATGAAAATTTCTCATCAGACCGCAACCACTCGCACACGAATGTACGTACCCTCTGAATGTATCTAGTCAGTCACGCGCGTGTTCAAAAGCTTTACTTTTAATATTCAGTGGATTACATTTCCGAAATTAATTTTTGTTTATGCTGCAAATCGTACTTCACGCGAAGTATTTCTTACGTAAGTTTCAGGCTCAATTTAATAAAAAAAAAGATTCCGAATAATAGAAATAAAGAATAACATTCAAACAAATCAAACCTAAATAAACAGAAAGAGGGAACGTTACAGGTCGCAGGTTCGAATCCTGCCTTGGGCATGGATGTGTGTGATGTCCTTAGGTTGGTTAGGTTTAAATAGTTCTCAGTTTTAGGGGACTGGTGACTATAGATGTTAAGTGCCATTGTGTTCAGAACCATTTGAACTATCTCTTTGAAAACATTCCACAACTTTTCTACACTTACATGATCAGATCGGAAGGAGTGAAGACTGTCTCTTACAAAGGCTTTAAGAGCATTTTTATCAGCTTTTTAAATCGATATACTTTGCATCTCGTTTTGTTGGTTGTAGGTGTTATGGTATTAAGCGTAGCAGCAACTGCCTTGTGGTCACCAATCCCTGTATTCGGCACAATACTCACTATTTGTCCAGGATTATTTGTTGCTATAAGGTAGAGTATGCTTTCGCAACCATTTACGCTTCAAGTGGGCTCATGGATTAATTGTTCAAATTAATTTTCTGAGAAAGCATTCAGCACAATTTCGGATGACGTTTTATGCCTGCCGCCGGCTTTAAACTTATAATTTTTCGAGCATAACAATGGTAGATTGAAGTCACCACCGACTTTAATTATATGAGCAGGGCATTTATTTGAAATGAGACTCAAGTTGTCTTTGAACCGCTCAGAAACTATATCTTCTGAGACGTGGGATCGGTAAAGCAATCCAGTTAATAGTTTAGTCCAACTGTCAGGTATAACCTCTACCCCTTACTATTTCACACGAACTATCTACTTCAATTTCGCTACAAGGCAAACTACCTCTGACAGCAATAAATATTCCACTACCAACTGTATTTAACCTATCCTTTCTGAACACTGTTAGATCGTTTGAAAAAATTTCGGCTGAACTTAATTCCAGCTGTAGCCAGCTCTCTGAACCTACAAATATTTGAGCTTCAGTGCTTTCTAAGCTCTGGTTCTTTTCCAACACAGCTACGACAATTTACAAATACAATACCAATCGCTTGTACAACTACCTTAATGTGTTTTACATGCCCACTTTTAGATGGTCGCCTCTTCTGTGGTTTCCTGAGAACCTCTAACCTAAGAAAACCGCCCAGTCCCTTCCACACAGCCGCTACTACCCGTGTAGCTGCCTCCTGTGTGTAGTGGTCTCCTGACCTATTAAGTGGAACCTGGAAACACAACACCTGATGGCGCAAGTCAAGGAATCTGCAGCCTACACGTCACAGAACCGCCTGAGCCTCTGATTCAGACCCTCCACTCGTCTCTGCAGGTAAGGACCACAGTCAACAATGGTGCAGATGGTGAGCTCCGCCTTAATCTCGGAAGCAAGATTGGCAGTCTTTACCATTTCCACCAGCCGCCTGAAAACAGACATAATCTGCACCAATCCAAGGCGACACACGTCATTGGTACCGACATGAGCCACCACCTGCAGTTGGCAGCAACCTGTGCCCTTCATGGCATCTGGAAGCACTCTTTCCACATAGGGAATAACTCCCCTCGGAATGGACATAGAGTGCACACTGGATTCCTTCCCCTCCTTGCCAGCCATGTTCCTAAGGGGCCCCAGTATGAGCCTAACGTTGGAACTTCCAACTACCAGCCAACCCACCCTCTGTGAATGCCCAGACCTTGCGGGCCGAGAAGGTTCCTCTGGAACATGGTGGATGACTGCATCCAGCTTGGATACATCGTCAGCCACAGATAACGCCCAAAACGTGTTCGTCAAACGAATCAGGGAGGCCCTATGATCGGGCCCTTGGGAAGTTTTCTAGCTTCCTGCCAGACTTTGGAATGATCTCCCACTCGAGCATGGGTGTGGGGCCAGCCTCAGTGCAGACCGTGCCTAGGGTGGTCACAGCAGTGGACCAGTCAGGGGACACACGGGGTGTGCCCGACGTCCCTCGCATCCCCGCATTCGATCGCGCACAGTGACACCCCTTGGCAGCAGCCTCAAGCCGTGTGACAGAATCCAATGCAGCCTGGAGCTGTGACTGAAGGGTCACCAACTCAGCTCGCATCTGTAGACAACAATCACAGTTCCTATCCATTACTGCAGTCGCTCCTGTCTGAAGTTTGTAGAAATAGGTGACAAGCGAATGGTGTACTCGACTTATTGGTAGCAGGAACTTGTGGTGCACTCTCACTGACCGTCTAACTGAGGGGAAATATTTTTCATTCCAGGACACAATGAGAGGTAGTCGTAACTCTGCCATTACGTGAAGTATCGTTAATGAATGCTGATGACAGAAAAATTGTTACCAACTCTTAATGCAGTAAAAGTTACCCAATCTTAGCATTTTAAGAAAACTAAAATGTGTGGTTGCCTTAGTCTTAAACCAGTATTTATGTCACCAAGAATATATATTCTGTCCTTAGTTCATTATGCTAAAAAGTGGTCAATTTTCTCTCAGGACTGTGCAAATGCTTCAGTATTTGTGTCTGGCATACAGTGCAAAAATATATTTATGATTTTTAACATTCACTGTAACAGTGCAGCTGCTTCAATTTCATTTTCCATGCTTCTGTCACCCACAGTAAGCCCACTGTAATGCCCAAGAACTGTAACCCTAACAACCTGATTAATGTAGTCTCTTCTGCGATGCCTCTTCAGCACCACACCAGTCTTGTAACTCATTCCTCCATTACAAAAAAATGGTTCAAAAGGCTCTGAGCACTATGGGACTTAACTTCTGTGGTCATCAGTCCCCTAGAACTTAGAACTACTGAAACCTAACTAACCTAAAGACATCACACACATCACACACATTCCGGACTGTGCGCCTAGAACCGCGAGTCCACCGCGGCCGGCCCCTCCAATTATAACTGACTTTATAATCAACTCTTTTCATAAGCTTTGAGACGAATGAGACTTACAATAACCTTTTTACATATCTCATTTGCTCACATTTGGTTCCAATTCTTCATGTCTAGGGGCTCATTCCTGAAGCTGAAATTTTTGACATTGTAGGTTCTCATGATTCCAGTTGATGTAAATAATGCTGAAGTATTGCCTGAGCAGAAATTTTTGCTTCTGTAATTGTTATTCTTTTACATTTTCACTGTCTTTACAATCTACAATTCAAAATCAGAAATTACACTGTTATTACAAAAATTAAAACATGTCTGATCACATTTTAGTCTGAAATATAACATATCATGCACAAAATCATGGGTAATTCTTCCAGAAAACAGCTGAGATAATACTGACCAGTTTAAAATGTAATTATTTCTGATATTGATTACTTCTGTTCAGAAAAGTAATGCTAGAGGAGGTTGTTCCTCTACAATATCCTCCTCACAAAATTTGAAAGCAATGTTTTTACAATATTTTGTGACAGACCGTAAGGTTTTCCAAATAGTGACAGAATGATGCCAAAAGATAGAATACAGCTGTATAGAAGTATCTGATATGTAACACATTACAGAAAACATAAAAGAAATATCTACTATACATATATCCGGATATGGTATTCCAATTCTCTGATCTGTGGAACATACTGCCGCAGAATACAGTTGTATAGAAGTATCTTATATGTAACACACCTCAGAACACTTAAAAGAAATATCTACTATACATATATCAGGATATGGTATTCCGATTCTCTGATCTGTGGAACATACTGCCCCCAAGACAAATAATGCAAAGTCAAAACTACAACATTACAACACTAAACTGTAGAAACAAATACAGTGACAAGGTAAATTACTAGAATTACAAATTTCAAGTTTACATCCATAAATATCAAACCTTCAAATCTTCAAAGCAGATGAGAAAAAATTCAGAGCCTAACTGTAAGACGAGTGAGCAGACTCGAAAAACACAATGATGGGTACAGATCAGAAAATATACTTAATCATGAGAAGGAATGTAGGAAAAAATCAATCAGCCACATGAAGCCGAGTATTTAAGGATACAAAGGGCATATGAACAGTCCATGCAAAGTCCGAGAGTTGGCTCCACCGGCACGTATCGAGGTTATGTTTAGTTAGTAGCATCTTTGGAAAGAGCACACATCAAGTTTCAGCCAAATTGGTATATTTCTTTGTGTTTGGCATTCTTGTGAATCAAAGAAGTTGAGTGATTGTCAAAAAAATGGATGAAGAAGTATTTCGTGTGGTGATTAAACATTACTTTATGAATGACAAAACGCCTCAGGAGACTAAAGAGAAGCTTGATAAACATCATGGTGACTCTGCACCTTTGTTTAGAACAATTTATTAATGGTTTCAAAATTTTTGAAGTGGCCATTTGGGCACAGGTGGTGCTGAATGTTCTGGACGCCCTGTGGAGGCTATGACTACAGGAATAATTGATAAAATCCGTGATATGATGATGGATGACAGAAGTGTTAAGGTGTGTGAGATTGCTTGTGCTGTGGGCATCTCGAATCAATGGGTACATAATATTTTGCAAGAGACATTTGAACATGAGAAAGCTATCCGCAAGGTGGGTTCCACGATTGCTCACGGTTGACCATAAATGGAAACGTGTGAAGTGCTGCAAGGATAGTTTGCAGCTGTTCAGGAAGAATCCGCAGGACTTTAAGCATCTTTTCATCACTGTGGATGAAACATGAATCAATTACTATGCTCCTGAGACCAAAGAACAATCTAAACAACGGGTTACCAAGGCAGAATCTGAACCAAAAAATGCGAAGACCATTCCTTTGGCTGGAAATGTTATGGCAATTGTCTTTTTGGATTTGCAGCGGATAATCCTTATTGACTATCTGGAAAGGGATAAAACTATTACAGATGCATATTATTCATCTTAATTGGACCATTTGAAAAATGTGCTGCAAGATTGAACCGGTGAAAAGTCCTTTTCCATCACGACAATGCCCAACACACACCTCAGCCATTGTGGTCGCAAAATTAATGGACATAGGATTCCAACTCGTTTCACATCCCCCCTATTCTCCAGTCCCTCAGGTTACTATTTGTTTCTCAATTTGATGAAAGTGCTGGCGGGACAAAGATTTTATTCAGATGAGGAGGTGACTGCAGCAACTAATATCTGTTTTGCAGACTTGGACAATTTCTATTATTTGAAAGGGATCAAAAAATTAGAAAAGTGTTGGATGAAGTGTATAAGTCTAAAAGGAGACTATTTTGAAAACTAAAAAAGGTTTCCCCACATATGTAAGTAGTTTTTATTTTTGCACGGACTTGTCAAATGCCCCTCATATGTCAATTTACGAAAGGACAAATTAATCATAAAATATTAGGGCCTATCCAGTCTCTTTGGCAGTCTTGGGTAACAATTTACAAATCTCAGTCACAACACTGATGTAGTTGAGAGATGCATGAGTACATTACTCAGCATCTAATATCTCTTGTAAGTTGACTGGTCCAGCAGGGTACAGCCATACCACCAAATAATTGTTCCCAAGTCATTACAATGACCAGAATGTCATCAGCATGCACAATTAATTTTGAACTCACTTCACTATCCAAGACAGAATCCAGGGCTCTTATGAATTCAGCTGCATATACATTTAGCCCAAATGGCACAACACAGTATTGAAACCACTTACCTCCAGACAAAAATTCTGTATTCCTTGCAGAATTAATTTCAAGTGTTATCTGGTGAAATCCAGAGGTGAAGTCCAAGATACTCACGTATTTTACATAATCAGATTTGTGTATCAGCTCATCCATGTTCTAAGGATGGTCATTCTCTCTCATAAGAAATTTAATAACATGTCTAGAGTACAAAACATTTCTTACTCCACCATTTCTCTTACTTATCACAAGTAAATGATTATTGAAATCACTCCTACTTCTCTCAATTACACCCATGTCTCCATTTTATGAAGCTCTTTCCCTACAACTTTTCTTTTTGAAAATGGTATATTTCATCGCTTGAGAAAGACAGGTTGATGATCTATATGGTAGAGCATTCACTGACAGCCTTTCACTTTCCCTGGTTATTTACTAAGCACATTTCTAAATCCTAATAACAAAATCCTAAGTTCTTGTTCATTAAGAGTTGTAGCTACCCTTTCTTACTAATCTACTATACATTCAAGATCTTGATCCTCAGTCTCTTCAAACACCTGGTACTCACCTTGGTTCACAATGTTTTGCAAACAGTTACATCTTTTCCCACAGTTTAAAATACAGAAATTTGTTTTCACATAAGTATTAATTTCTTAGAATGCCCATCCAAAACAAGCCTCAACTTTCACTATTCAACCAATATTGAGAATTATATTTTCTATACTAAATATTGAAAGTACCTGAGATTTTACGAATTCACATTGCTTACCTGTAGCTCCTCTTATCTTTACACCCACAATGGACATTTCCACAAAATTTGCACTATACTCAATCTTGTCTCTAAATTATTCAGATATACCACATATTGGGCTACGTGTATCAGTTGAACACTTACCTTCCCACGCGACAGTCTCAATCTTAAAGTATGTTGTTGTTGTGGTCTTCAGTCCTGAGACTGGTTTGATGCAGCTCTCCATGCTACTCTATCTTGTGCAAGCTGCTTCATCTCCCAGTACATACCGCAGCCTACACCCTTCTGAATCTGCTTAGTTTATTCATCTCTAGGCCTCCCTCTACGATTTTTGCCCTCCATACTGCCCTCCAATACTAAATTTCTGATCCCTAGATGCCTCAGAACATGTCCTACCACCTGATCCCTTCTTTTAGTCAAGTTGTGCCACAAACTTCTCTTCTCCCCAATTCTATTCAATACCTCCTCATTAGTTATGTGATCTACCCATCTAATCTTTAGTATTCTTTTGTAGCACCACATTTCGAAAGCTTCTATTCTCTTCTGATCCAAACAATTAAGTGTCCATGTTTCACTTTCATACATGGCTACAATACGTACAAATACTTTCATAAACGACTTCCTGATAAATCTATATTTGATGTTAACAAATTTCTCTTCTTCAGTAACGCTTTCCTTGCCATTGCCAGTCTACATTTTATATCCTTTCTACTTTGACCATCATCAGTTATTTTGCTCGCCAAACAGCAAAACTCCTCTACTACTTTAAGTGTCATTTCCTAATCTAATTCCCTCAGTATCACCCGATTTAATTCAACTACATTTCATTATCCTCGTTTTGGTTTTGTTGATGTTCATCTTATACCCTCATTTCAAGACACTGTCCATTCCGTTCAACTGCTCTTCCAAGTCCTTTGCTGTTTCTCACAGAATTACAATGTCATTGGCAAACCTCAAAGTTTTTATTTCTTCTCCATGGTTTTAATACCTACTCCAAATTTTTCTTTTGTTTCCTTTACTGCTTGCTCAATATACAGATTGAATAACATCAGGGATAGGCTACAACCCTGTTTCACCCTCTTCCCAACCACTGCTTCCCTTTCATGCCCCTCGACTCTCATAACTGCCATTTGGTTTGTGTACAAATTTTTCCTTTGTTATATTTTTCTTTGGTTTTGATGAGGATAAGGTCACCTATTCTAAAACGCACTGGATTCACTCCTTTGTTATTTCTTCTCTTCCTTCCTGCTGCTTTCTTTTTCATCATCTTTTTATCCAGTTTTGTCTTTTAGTCTTACCTGAGGGAAATCCACTTCTGATCTGATGATGTTGCTGGGTCTCGCATTGAACATAAGCTCATATGTGGCAAATCCTGTCAATTTGTTCCATAAAATGTGGATAATATTTTCAAAATATCGAATATGACCTGCCCAGGCTGTGTGTTTCTTACTGCAATAAATCCTGCACGGTCTATTAATTCCCTTCATAACCCTTTCACTCATGTTACCTTGTGGAAAATAGGTAGAAATCTTTCTGTTTTATCTTGTGTATTGCCATACAGTGTTCAAACCTCTCTGAAACAAATTGTGGCACACTGTCAGGCAAAAGTGATTTTGGTACCACTACATTGCAGAGGTAATCAGATGTCAACTTGTCCATTATAGTATTATTATTTTCCTTCTTAATTGGATACAGATTTACATATTTTGAGAATGTGTCCAACACAATGAAAATATACTTGCAACCTCCTGTAGATGTAGGCAATGCTCCTAGAAGGTCACCTGCAATAATCTCTTAAGTTCGCTAGGGAGGTCAGACTGCATTAAGCCTTTTGATAGCACAACGGTTGTCTTTACTCTCTGACATTTATCACACTTTTCTAGTCTCTGATTAACCCTTCTCCAGAAATTGTTAAATATTACTGTTTCTTGTATCTTAGCGACTATTCTCCTGATCCCATAATGTCCATAGCTCTCATGTCAGTAGTCAATAAACTTATCAACATGTTGGTAGGGAAGCATAACCTTCCAGTCCTGATCATTCAAATTTTTCCTGCTAAAACAACCCTTTGTGTGTATTATAGTACTGTTTCACCTTTGGAATGTTTTAATACTGCTTAACCGACCTTAAATTTGTATCCTCATTCTGGTACCTTCTCATTTGCTTGCAAATTTTCCTCATTTTATTGTTCTTCACTCCCTGCAAATAAAGCAACCTTACTTGTTCTTCATGGTTCTCAGTACTGTCAGTATACTTCTTCCCTGCTGGTATCCTAGACAACACATCAGGCACAATATTGTCTTACATACCTTACCTCCAAATCAAATTGTTGGAAATACAAAGCCCACCTAGTTTACCTGGTGTGTTTCAGCCTGCACTTCTGAAGGTAACTCAAAACCTTATGATCTGTATACACTATGGTCTTATGTCTAATCAAATAGTACTCAAACTTTTGAGATCCAAATTTAATTGCCAAAGCCTAATTCTGAAATGGAATAGTTCTTTTGGTGTGGCTGTAATGTTCTACTAGCAAAAGGGATAGTTTTGTGTTCAGCCCCCATCCCAGTAGGTACTAATTGGAAAATTTCTACCCCCAAACCAAAAAACTTGCATACAGAAAGTCAGTGAAAAATTTTGAAGTCCTAGCATTTTATTATTTACTAATTTGTTTTTCAAACTCTTAAATGCATCCTCACACTCCTCTGTCCAATCCCACCCCACATTCTTTCTCAACAAATTACCAAGGCAATTATAGTTAAATGACTGGTCTGATGTGAAATTTCGGTAGAAGCCATACAAGCCAAACCTAGCTTTAAGATCCTCCTTGTTTTGGGGGTGTGGGAAACCTGCAATGGCAGCAAACTTTTCTGCATCAGGATGTATACCTTCCTCATTAATCCTGTGAACCAAAATGAAATTTCCTTCTTTACAAATTCTGATTTACTTAATTTTAGTTTCGTGCTTCCTCTATACATAGCCCTCAGTTCTTCGTTCAGAATCTTACAGTGCTTCAAACATTCTGCACTCGCTACTAGGACAGTATCAACATAGACTGTTATTTCATTAGTTAATATCTCACATAGCACCTTGTAAACAGCTCTGATAAACACACACACAGACAAGTTCAGACCAAATGGCATCACACAGTATTCGTAACACTTAACTTCATATAAAATTGCTGTACATGGCCTAGATTCCTTGGCCAAACTGATATTCCAATAGCCACAAGTCACATCAAAAGAAGTCTGAAACTTACATCCATGGAACTTTTGCAAAATGTCATCTATGTTGGCTGGTCTATCACTCGTCCCAATAATGATTTCATTTAATTTCCTGGCATCCAGAACCAACCTGACACCACCATTCTTCTTCTTTACAACCACAAGTAGGTTATTATACCTGCTAGTTGACATTTCAATAATCCCCCATGAGAGACCATCTTTAGGATTTCTTTTCTCTCTGCTTCATTTTTTGAAAATGGACTAATATAAGGTTTTCTGAAAAAATGGTTGAGGATCCTTAAATTTTAATTTGCACTCAAAATCTTTTACCAAACATGGGCTGTCTGAAAATGCCTTACTGGTGCTTTTAATTCTTCCCTTTGTTTATCTGTAATGTTTATTTCTCTCTTCTATACATTTACTACTCATTAATGTTAATTTCTCATTAGTATTCTGTACTGTTTTGTTTGCCCTTTCATCACAATCTTTCACTACCATCAAAACTTTCTTATTTATTTCTGAAATATTAGAGCTGAATACCTTAATTCCTTTTTAATTTTTTCTTCAATTCATCATTTAAGCTAGACAGGACAGTTTTAATGCTATCAGTTTTATTTTCCACCCTACTATCATCTTCTCTCACAGTCATACTACTCAAACTACTCATAATTTGCCTTAACGTAGCTTCTAATTTTCTGCCTGCCATAAACTACTGCATTTGCTGGCTTTTTCTACTAGATCCTTCCTCCTCAACCTTAACAATTTCACCCACTTCAGCACTGTTTACATCATTGTTGCTCACATCACCACACAATGTAGATGATGCTTTTAGCATCATATCTACAATATGACCTTTGTCCCAATCATTCAAAGTTACATTCATGTCTGATTTATGACCACTATCATATACTAAATCAGTTCCCATTAAGTCTTTCTGTTCACTAAAAAACGTAACCTCTGTTGTCCATTCTCCCCCATCACACTGTCTTGCTTTTTAAGGCCACTCCTTATGAAACATTTAATATAAAATGGCTTTTGCTATTAATTACCTTATTTTTATTCACCTGTCTCCCAGTGCTGCTTCAGCTACTCCCACTCATCCAGAATCCACTTGTTTATATCAGGTGAGTTGAGTCCAGTTGGCAGCCTGATTGGCTGCTGCGGCTGATCCAATGAGCTTGATTCCTGGTTGGCTGCTGCAGCTGTCCTTCATAATGACTGCTCCAATGGGCTTCATTCAAGAATGGCTGCTGCATTAAACATTTGTAATGCCTGCAACTATAACCTTGGCCCAGGATTCATTGATTGGTAAATGTTGATAAGCTCATTAATAGGTTGCAGGCAACATCAGCACAGTGCTACATTAGTTTGTTGTTGAACATCTATGGACAGTAAAAACCTAAGCACACAGTTCACAGTTCTTGCAGAATAATATGATACATGTGACACTATTTTTCAAATAAATTTAACAGACATTGTCACTGGTTGTTGTAAAATGTGGCCTATTTGAGTTACACTTATTCCACTTTTAAGTTGATACATTGTTGTTAATCTAACCAGTAAATGTTTCATATCTGAAAATCAGCCATGGACTGCCTGTCTCTGGAAAAAAAACTGGTACTTTATATATCCTCACAATACTAGGCACTAAACTATACATTATTTGATGTTTAAGTTACAGAAATTACAACTAATATGTCACTCATTCAGTTAAATTAATACATCAAAAAATTCCTTCCTTATAACGGTTCCTTCTACTGAAAGGTTAAGCTGAATTATTTTTTTAAATAATGAACTTATCTGATATAGTTATAAAAACAATACTTTTGACAAATCTGTAAATTATTTTGGAATTAATTAAGGGCTGGCTTTGCTAATATGTTTCTGAATAGACCCAAATAAATATTTTAAAAAGGCTAGTTCTTCATCTTCCAAATGCTTATAACTAGTACAGAATTTATATTTGTCTATAAGCCAACAATAGAATCTAAATCATGAAATAATAACTGATGTCACCCTATAATGATCTGTAGAAAAAGATAATAACTAGGAATGGTCAAAAAAATTAGAGATTTAATTATATTCACAAAACTAAGCACAAAATTAGACCTAGTCTGCTATATTCCTTAAGACTGTGGTCAACCTTTCTCTTTTATGGAGATGCAGATGATACTCATGTATGTTATTGCTAATTAGTCAAAAATGAAAAAATGAATTTATGGAGCCAGATTGCAAAACAAGAGAGGAAGCAAAGAGATCCCAGCTTGTTTCATCACAGTGTCAGCAGTAAGGGTAGCATGTTTGTAAAGGAGAAATGGCATTGTGCTCCTCAACATGTAGATTTTAACTATTTGAATACATTGCATAAACATCAGTTAGCTGATGGATTACTAAGAAATTTAGAATCAGAATTTAAGAAATCAAATTTGTAGCAAAAACAAAATGTGCAATTTATCTTTTGAAAACAATGCCTCAAAGCAAAAGAAACATTAGAGGTTATTCATACTGATCTGAATAGGCCTCACTCAATTCATGGTTTGCTTGGTGAAAGATTTTTCTCATTTTTATTGATGACTATGGTAAAGCAGCTAGACTCTACACTCTCAAACTTAAATATCAAGTTTGTGATTGTTTTGTGGAATATGTTAGTGAAACTGCAAATTTACCTAGGAAAAAATATTACCAAATTGAGATTTAACAATGGGAACTAATATTAAAATTCAGGTCTGTAACTGTTTATAAGAGAGAAAGGAATAATTTTAAATGCATGTCCTCTTTGTGTACACGAATTAAATAGTGCAACTAAAAAGCTAAAAATGTCAGTTTTAGATATATCAGGACTCTTGTTAGTTGAAGCAAGAGCAGACAGGAGACTTGCCATGAAGTAGTTTGTGCAGTTCCATATCTCAAAAACAGAACTTTACCTAATACTATAGAAAGGAAAACTTCTTGTGAAATATTGTCTGCAAAGAAACCTAATGTTAAATATTTAAAGTTATACTGAATTGGTGAGCATAGGGAAGTGGATGGGGTTGCGGATATGTGGTGCTAAATGGGAATGTGGGTTGGTCTGGGAGTGTGTCAAAATAGTCAACGCATTTTTGGTAAACATTGCAATTAGATGGTGCAGCAGCTAATGTAGCCACATAGTAATCAGTAGATTTCGTATTGAAGTCCCAGTCTGGCTTACATTTTCATTCATTGTCCCATTGCAGCTGATATCATTAGTTGCTTCTCTTCCCTTCCCCTTCTCCCCCCACCATCATCAACTTGAATAGTGTTGGAGCAGGGTATTTGTACATTGCCACAACATCTGGGAAAGACAATTTGGAATTACAAAGCAGACTAACGAATTTTAATAGGGTATAGCAATGTAGGAAGCAGAGTATTGACTTACAAAAAGGGTTATCATTTCCAGACATGTTGATGTTGCAGAAGATGATGTCAAATATATTTATGTTAAGGAGTCTGAATAAGGTTGTGAATATTTTAGTGGTTCTGAGCGAAAGGCATATACAAAGAATCAGTAAATGAGCAAATGGAAGCAAGAGGTATCAAAATTTGTACAAGCAATCATAAACTAGAACAGGAACCAAGGTTGAGAAACTCAACTAAAGAACATAGAATGACTGATTGATTTTAATGATTGTGTCATGAGTAACTCTCTTTTAAAAACTTCTGTAGTGCTGATAGCCCAGAGAATTTTGAGGAAGTAATAAATAGTAATGAGTCAGAAATTTGTAAGTGAGCACTGGGTAAGGAAATTGGATGTTTAAATAAGAACAAACTCTGATAACGAGTAACTGAACTAGTGAATATACACTGAGGTGACAACAGTCATGGGATACCTCACCATATCGTGTCAGTCCTACTTTTACCTGGCATAGCACAACAACCTGATGTCACATAAACTCAACAAATTGTTGGAAGTCCCCTGTAGAAATATTTAGCCAAGCTGCCTCTATAGATATCCATAATTGTGAAGGTATTTTCAGTGCAGGATTATGTACATGAATTGAGTTCTCAATTATCCATAAATGTTTGATGGCATTCACGTCTGGTGATCTGTGTAGCAAATCATTTGCTGGAATTCTCCAGAACGTTCTTCCAATCAATGATGGAAAAGTGTTGCCTTGTTGCCTGGTGTATTGTCATCCATAAAAATTCTATTGTTGTTTCAGAATATAAAGCCCACAAATGGCTGCAAATAGTCTCCAAGTAGCTGAACAAAACCAGATGTACCAGAGGATCCAGTCCATTTCATGTAAACACAGCACACATCATTATGGAGCCACCACCAGCTTACACAGTCCTTTGCTGACAATTTGGGTCCACAGAAAGCAATATGGGACATACAGAAAATATACCTGTCAGAACAGTGTGTCAAAATTTGGCGTTAATGGGCAGTGGCAGAAGAACAACAAAAAGAAATTATATTTATTTGCCACTTGCTTTGATACAAAAACTGACAATTCTTTTGTGATTCTGTTGTGAAAAGGCATTCATTGCAGAAGAAATGGATGTACAGTCTGCATTATTTTTCTCAGAACTTTATGTGGTGGAACCACCAGTACATAAGGCTGAAACAATAGTGTTTGTGAGTTACTGAAAGCATCATACGGCTTGATGGAAATTCCTGGAGCATAGTATGATTGTTGGATGAGTTTTGAAGAAGTCAGGGTTTTAAAAGAAGTAAATGTTATTAATTCCTGTATGTATTGATGACTACAAATTATGTTATCTTTATAACTGAGGTTGTTAATGATTTGCAAATAATTTGTTGTAAGGGGGAAATATTAGAAATCAAAAATCTGTTATCCTGTGATTTCAGATGAAAGGCTTAAATGAATTAAAGTATTATCATTAGAATGAATATTAATTATAATTATACTGAGACAGGAGAGCTATAATAAATCTTAACTAGGAAATATCAGATTGAACATTCATTGTTATGCAGTAGTCCAGTTGAAGAAAATTTGAAACTAGAAATAGCACAGGATGAAATTGTTGGTTCTAGAATAGAAAAAAAGTTCATTGTCTTCTAACATACAATTTCAAGCCATTGACTTAATGTACAAGAGACCTGTCAAAACACAAAAACTAGTTCACAGTTTTCCTTATAATACCTGTAATATAAAATATAGAGTGGAATAATTACTCAATTAAGCAATTAATAATTTTTCTTCAAAACTAAAAAACTTGTAAAAATTCAGTTCTAAGTATTTTCTGCCTCCTGCACAAATTTTCAGGTTTTCATTTATGACTTCCTCTACTTACTGAATAGTAACATTTGTGCACTAGTTACTGATATAAGGACTTTTTCAGTGTTTCTAAATTTATGCTTATCAATTCACTTCCTTTCACGTTTCTATAAATTTTCATGCCCATATAATTTGGAATTTGAGTATAAATTTTATATCTGGGGCACCATAAAGTTATTTTGTTTTCTGGTGTTGTAATCATGTTGAAAATGATTTGGTACTAACAAAATCAGGGTTATTGTGTACAAAGATAACATTTAATATGCTTACATTTCTTAGGAGAGGTTGACATGGTTTCCATTGCCCTGCATTGTGTGTATTTCTAACGATGGTTTTCCGACGTTTTAATATTCAACACATATGGTTTTAGTTCTCCAAAATAAATACCATACACGCAGGAGTAGGTTTAATAATGAATTAAGAAAGAGGAGCATGGGTAAGCTACTACAAACAGCATATTGAACCTATTATAGTGGCCAAAATGGACACAAAGCCCATACCTACTACAGTAGTACAAGTTTATATGCCAACTAGTTGTGCATATGGCGAAGAAATTGAAGAAATGTATGATGAGATAAAAGAAATTATTCAGGTAGTGAAGGGAGATGAGAATTTAATAGCCATGGGCGACTGGAATTCGACTGTAGGAAAAGGGAGAGAAGGAAACATGTTAGGTGAATATGGATTGGGGCTAAGAAATGAAAGAGGAAGCTGTCTGGTAGAATTTTGCACAAAGCTTAACTTAATCATAGCTAACACTTGGTTCAAGAATCATAAAAGAAGGTTGTATACATGGAACAATCCTGGAGATACTAAAAGGTACCAGATACATTATATAATGGTAAGACAGAGATTTAGGAAACAGGTTTTAAACTGTAGGACATTTCCAGGGGCAGGTGTGGACTCTGACCACAATCTATTGGTTATGATCTGTAGATTAAAACTGAAGAAACTGCTAAAAGGTGGGAATTTAAGGAGATGGGACCTGGATAAACTGAAAGAAACAGCGGTTGTACAAAGTTTGAGGGAGAGCATAAGGGAACAATTGACAGGAATGGGGGAAAGAAATACAGTAGAAGAAGAATGGGTAGCTTTGAGGAATGAAATAGTGAAGGCAGCAGAGGATCATGTAGGTAAAAATACGAGGGCTAGTAGAAATCCTTGGGTAACAGAAGAAAAACTGAAATTAATTGATGAAAGGAGAAAATACAAAAATGCTGTAAGTGAAGCAGGCAAAAAGGAATACAAACGTCTCAAAAATGAGATCAACAGGAAGTGAAAATGGCTAAGCAGGCACGGCTAGAGGACAAATGTAAGGATGTAGAGGATTATCTCACTTGGGGTAAGATAGATACTGCCTACAGGAAAATTAAAGAGACCTTTCGAGAAAAGAGAACTACTTGCATGAATATCAAGAGCTCAGATGGAAACCCAGTTCTAAGCAAAGAGGGGAAAGCAGAAAAGTGGAATGAGTATATAGAGGGTCTATACAAGGGCGATATACTTGAGGACAATATTATTGAAATGGAGGAGGATGTAGATGAAGATGAAATGGGAGATACAATACTGCGTGAAGAGTTTGACAGAGCACTGAAAGACCTGAGTTGAAACAAGGCCCCAGGAGTAGGCAACATTCCATTAGAACTACTGACAGCCTTGGGAGAACCAGTTCTGACAAAACTCTACCATCTGGTGAGCAAGATATATCAGACAGGCGAAATTCCTCAGGCATCAAGAAGAATATAATAATTCCAATCCCAAATAAGCACGTGTTGACAGATATGAAAATTACTAAACTATCAGTTTAATAAGACACTGCTGCAAAATACTAACGCGAATTATTTACAGACGAATGGAAAACTGGTAGAAGCCGACCTCAGGGAAGATCAGTTTGGATTCCGTAGAAATGTTGGAACACGTGAGGCAATACTGACCTCATGACTTATCTTAGAAGAAAGATTAAGGAAAGGCAAACCTATGTTTCTGGCATTTGTAGACTTAGAGAAAGCTTTTGACAATGTTGACTGGAATATTCTCTTTCATATTCTAAAGGTGGCAGGGGTAAAATGCAAGGAGCAAAAGGCTATTTACAATTTGTACAGAAACTAGATTTCAGTTATTAGAGTCGAGGGGCATGAAAGGGAAGCAGTGGTTGGGAAAGGAGTGAGACAGGGTTGTAGCCTCTCCCCGATGTTATTCAATCTGTATATTGAGCAAGCAGTAAAGGAAACAAAAGAGAGGTTTGGAGTAGGTATTAAAATCCATGGAGAAGAAATAAAAACTTTGAGGTTCTCCCATGACATTGTAATTCTGTCAGAGACAGCAAAGGACTTGGAAGAGCAGATGAATGGAATGGACAGTGTCTTGAAAGGAGGGTATAAGATTAACATCAACGAAAGCAAATAAAGGATAATGGAATTTGGTTGAATTAAGTCGGGTGAAGCTGAGGGCTTTAGATTAGGAAATGAGACACTTAAGGTAGTAAAGGAGTTTTGCTATTTGGGGAGCAAAATAACTGATGATGGTCAAAGTAGAGAGGATATAAAATGTAGACTGGCAACAGCAAGGAAAGCATTTCTGAAGAAGAGAAATTTGTTAACATCGAGTATAGATTTAAGTGTTCAGATGTTTCTGAAAATAATTGTGTGGAGTGTAGCATTGTATGGAAGTGAAACATGTACAATAATTAGTTTGGACAAGAAGAGAATAGAAGCTTTCAAAATGTGGTGTCACAGAAGAATGTTGAAGATTAGATGGGTAGATCACATAACTAATGAGGAGGTACTAAATAGGATTGGGGAGAAGATAATTTTGTGGCACAACTTGACCAGAAGAAGGTATCGGTTGGTAGGACACGTCCTGAGGCATCAATGGATCACAAATTTAGCACTGGAGGGCAGCATGGAGGGTAAAACTTGTAGAGGGAGACCAAGAGATGAATACACTAAGCAGATTCAGAAGGATGTAGGTTGCAGTAGGTGCTGGGAGGTGAAGGAGCATGCACAGGATAGATTAGCATGGAGAGCTGCATCAAACCAGTCTCAGGACTGAAGATCACAACAACAACGACAACAACAACAACAACAACGACAACATTATTACTGACTCAAAGTAGCTGTAATGTGTTACTTTTCTTATCCATATACTGGTAGTGTTGTACAATATCCTCAATGCAAATGCTAGGGTATTTAATTTGGTTGCAAGGTACTGTATATGTGATCCCCATGATAGATTTTTATCTAGTTGCATTCCTTGAAGTTCACATTCCTAGCTTCCTGGAAATCCTGGTTTCTATGACTGACCTGAATGTCATTTGATTTTTGTTTGTTTGCTTTAAACTGTATTAACTCAGTCTTTTCCATGTTTAATTTTAGTCCATTTAAATCAAACCAGTTATCTAATTTTATCTAAAGTATTTAATACAGTTTGTTGAATTTGATCAGTACTGTTAGTTTCAATGATTGAAGATGTGTCATCTGCAAGTAAAACTGACACTCAATATTAAGTTGCAGATCACTCATGTCAAAACAGAAATGGTTTTCCATTTTGAAGTATAACCTCCTCTCTATGATGATATAACCACTCTTTGTCTTTGGTTGCTTAGATAGGACTTAAGGCATTCTAATACCATACTTTTCCAGTTTATATAGTATCAAGGAGCAATTCACATTATGAAAGACTTTAGATAGTTCACAAAAATTCCTGTGACATGCAGTGAGCTGTCTGGAGATGAGCTAATTTTATCAACAAAACTATTTATAGCAGGTACTGTGGTTTTGCCTTTTTTAAATCCATACCGATTTTTTGTGATTATTTTAAATTTTTCTATGAAACTATGAATTTGAAGTAGTAATAGTAGTAGTAGATTTATTCATCCATAGATCTCTTTTTACATGGGTATAGGACATGTCAAAGTATTTACAAATTTAGATAAATTTAAAATAAGCTAATTCACATACACATATATTTACAGACTTCTAGTTAGTGACAATCATTAGTTCTACTCCTGGTATACAATACATTTTTTTTTTTTACAAACTAGTTATTAAATAATGTAATGCCACATTTGTCACTCATATCCCACGGTCGGTCACTGCAACTTCCCATTTGCTATCCTGAAAAGCTGAGTCAGCTTCCCTCCATAATGTGTGAGATGTTGATCTCAGAAAGAGGAAGAGGTGTTAGCATTGTGCTACGCATAGCTTAGGGGGTAAGTATTTCTAGAAAGGAAAAAGAAAAGTGAGGGTGTTATTTGGAATGCTGGATATTTTATAATCATTATTATTATTATCATTTATTGGTACAACATTTTTTATCAATTCCCTACTCTGTTTTAACTAAGTAATCCTTCAATGTATAAAATGTATTGCATAACAGGTACTTTTCTTCTGCCTTCTCAAATAAGTGTATTTTCGAAAATTTCTTTACTCTCTTTTGGTAATTTATTGTACAGTTCCATTCCATGATGGAAAATGCTGTTTTGATTTTATGTTTATTTCTTCTTTGTAAATTTAAGTTGAGTCTATCTCTTGTTGTGCGGTCATGGACAGAGCTGTTTGAGCAGTAATTATCTATGTTATTTTGATGTGTACAGCTGACTGGTAAATGTATTCACATGGAGTAGTTGAAATCTACAGTGTTCTTAACAGATCTTTACAATGAGCTCAACAAGTATTTTTGGTTATTATTCTCATGGCTCTTTTCTGGAGTTTGAAAATTGTGTTCATGTTTTGTGCATTTGTTCCCCAAAAAAGAATGCCAGAGCTAAGAATTGAGTGTACATATGAATAATATGTAACTAAAAGACACTGCATGTTACACACTGGTCTAGGATTCTAAGGGCATAACATGCTGATGACATTCTGTTTGCAGGTACCTTTGTATTATAGAGGTGCCACCTACATTTAATTTAACGTTGTCATTTTTTCTCTTCAAAGTGAAATTCATGGCATTAGTTTTCTTTACGTTCAGTCACTTCATTACTTATTGACCAATCACAAACTTTCTTGAGAGTTTCATTTGCTTTCTCAGCAAGAATTTCTCTTGTTTCCTCAGTGTCTATAATATTGCTGTCATCAGTGAAGAGGACTTTTTCACCATGACTAACACTACTGGGAATGTCATAGATGTATATCAGGAACAGTATTGGTCCTAATATGCTATCTTGTGGAACCCCTGTATTAATGTATTTTGGTTCTGATAAGTGTTTTACTAAATCTTTAGATCTACTTGAAGGACATGTTATCTCTACTCTTTGTAGCCTATTTGTTAGGTATGATCAAAACCAGTCATTAGTTATCCATCTTATTCCTAATGTTTCTAATTTATTTAATAGAATATTGTGCTCAACTGTACTAAACACCTTAGAAAGATCCAAAAATATGCCTGTGACACACTTGTCTTTATCAAGGGCATCAAGTACAGCTTTTGTGAATTCTACTATGGGTGACTCCGTATTTTTGCCACTTTGGAAACCAAACTATCATTCGCTTAAAAGATTGTATTTATTAAGGTAATTCATTAATTTTACATTCATAATTGCTTCTATTATTTTTGAGAATGCTGATAGCAGGAAAATGGGCCGGTAGTTTTCTATGTTTTCTGCATTACCTTTCTTAGGCAAAGATACAACTCTTGCCTGTTTTAACTGCATTGGAAATCTCCTTGATGTGAAGGATTCATTTACTACATTTGTTAAGGGGCACTGTATAATCTCCATGCTTTGTTTCATCACACACATTGGTACCTCATCTAAGCCTACTTAGTTTTTGTTTTTAGTTTTTAATTGTTTTACTGACTTCATTGTCTGTGGTTGGAAGTAACAGCATAGTATTTTATGCAACATTATTTACAGGTGTTATATTTGTTTAGAGGAATTTTTACTGTAACTTCTCTGCAATATTTGAAAAATGCTCGTTTAAATAGTTTGCTAAGTGCTGTGAATCATTTATTACTTTATACCCTTCCTTAGCCGTATGTTATTCTGCATTTGTTTGCCTCTCCCCGTTTCCTTTTGCATAACATCCCAGACTGCTTTGCTTTTATTCTCTGCATTAGGCATTATTTTTTCATTAAATGACTTTTTTGCAGCAATCAGAACCTTCCTATAGATGTTTTTATATCTGTGATGGAAATGTAAGAATTCTGGATGGTTGGGAATCTTTTTCGTGAAACTGAGGTGTTTAAGTGTTTGGGAGGACTTATAATACCTGCTGTTATGCATCTGTTTTTGTGAGATGTTGATACAGGCATGCATACTTCTGGAAATGCCTTTTCAAAGTTCAATATAAACAATGTGGAGAATTAAGAGAATTTCATATTCACATTGGTTTCCTTATACACTTCATCCCAGCTTGTATTTCTAGTTCTTTTGAAAAATCTTTTATTTTGATTTGTGATAGATGTCATTTGTAGGCTTGTAGTTTAGGGACTGATACAATGCTTGACTTTACTGTGGTTATTTGACAAAGATGGTCTGGTAGTCCGAGATCTTTTACAGCTACATCATGTTTTTTCCTGTCGATATTTGAAGCCGCATGGTCAATTACTGATGTCATTCCCATAACTCTTGTTGCACTATTGGCCAATAGGGACATGTAAAAACTCTAAATGATGTTTATGAAGGTGCTGCTGGATTCAGTTATGATGTTAGTGCTGCTGTTAATGTGCCCACCCAGAATTATGTTGACCTTTGTACTTGAGACCTTATCTAGAACTTCTCTTAACTTATTGAAAAAAGTGTCCACACTACCACTTGAAGATCTATAACACACAAAATGATTAATTTCTTGGTGATATCAAGCCCTGTTAACTCAATAACTGATATTTCGAAGTGTTTCTCTTTACTCACAGTACTGAGGTCATGGCTTGATTTGAACTGTGTTCCTTTTCTGATATAAATGCATGATCCTCCACCCCATGAAGTAATTCTGCAGTAAGAGTTTGCCTTTTCATACAATGATAATACTACATGTTGGATTTCTGTGTCCCTACGGAGCTTAACTTCTAATAGTTGTATTTTATTTTTTATTGATTGAATGTTTTGGTGGAGGATTGCTAAGTTTGTGAAACGCCCCATGCTACTCTTTCCAATGCTTTGTTTTTCTTTGTGACATCTGATATATGTGATAGTTGAGGTGTTAAAATCTGTCTTGTGAGTGACTGTGTCAGTACTTTTTAAAGTGCTGGAGATACTCCTTAGATTTTTCCTAAAAAAAAAGAGACCTACTTTTCCTACCTATGACAATAGGTATTTGACCATGTGTGGCCAGAGACTCCCCCCCCCCCCCCCCCCACACATACACACTTCTATAAATCAGCTGTACCAAACTTCCTTTCCCAGTCTTGTTTAGGTGTAGGCCACGCCTAGTGAAACCCCACCTGTTATTAGTCCTGACTGGCACCAGAGAAACATGAGCAATGTCGGCTTTCGTCAGAGCCATCCCTAACCCACAATGATTCACCTCACAGCTCCATCAAGGTGTGGTCGATCATGATGCTGGAACACCTGAACAAAGTGAACGTTGGTGTAAGATCAGCACCCACCACAAATTTCAAGTTCCTACCCTCAGTGGTTTGGACTTGGTGATGCTGAGACAGTCAGCAAGTAAATGAGAAAGTCTGTCAGGACTTTGCCTAATTTTATGGATAGATTTAACAAATGAAAACACAGGTGAATTAAAAACTTTACTACCAATCTAATTTGCTAGTTACCAGCATCAAATTTCAGCTTCTGCTCCAACACTTAACTGACCATTAAACACAAGAAAAATTCCATGCGTTTTTCACTGGCACCATCTATATAGCATGTTATAGGATTTTGCCTTATTACCACAATTCTTTCTAGATGTTTTGGATTAGTCTCAATGTATTCCTTGACATTGTATAAACATGGTGCGTTCATGTATTCTCTTAGTTTCATTTTGAAGATTGGTAGAGCTTTTACATTTTTCAACTGTGGTAATCTGTAGTCAGCTGCTGTTGATGTAATAATCATCTTTAATTGTTGTTGTGTAATTGTGCAGTTCTGAGCTTGACACTGACACATAAATTTACTTGGATATACATGAGTGTCACATATACATACATAGAGTGGACTGTTAAAATTTTAAATTTCTTGAGTAACTTTTGAGAGGACAGTCTTCCAGTATACCTGATTGCTTTTGTTGTAGCTTCAGCAATTTGTTGATATGCACTTTTGCTCCACTCTCCCGTATTGCTATATTATACAATAAATGTGGACGAGTTCTGCAATAGTACAGCTTTGCCGGTGCATCTATATCAACTGTGTGTGACATTTTCTTCATTTAAAATACACTGCTGCTTTCTATTGAGCAGGTCTTTTGCATATGATTTTCCCAAGACATAAATCTATCCATTGTCAGTTAATATCAACTTCTGCAATGTCCAATGTGTACTTCCTTTTCATTTCTTCTTCTCTTTGCAAGTATTTCCAAGAAGTTTGTTTTCTTTTTATGTACAAGTGGATTGCTTACACTTAAATTTTTGTTTGCTTTTCCAGTGTCTGTAATAGCTATTATTTCTAAAAGATTTAACAAACTATAACTTACAGTGAGCTTCTCTCATGGTTTCTGTCAAATAATTCACATAAAGTGGAGATATTATGGACTGAGTATTGAGTCAAGTGCTATCCTGTACATTACTACCTTAAAACTTGGTTAAAATGCTCTCACTGTATTGTTTATTTTTGTATTTTAAGTCTACACATTACACTCTGTTTTCCACAAACGATTTCATTTGACCAGCTTCATACCGATAACATCTCATCTATACATATTATCTAAGTGAATAGTATGGCACACATAGTCTTAGGCTTTTGAGATATCCTGAAATAAACAACAAACTTTCCCCTGTACTGATTCTGTTTACCATCGAGCTAGTTACTGCTGTTTTTCTGTACTTTGCTTACCTAAATCAGTGCTGTGCTTCATCCAGGATGTTTATTTTTCTATGAGTTTTATAACTCTGTTTTTAATAGCTGCTTCTAAAATTTTTGATAAAGTGGATATAACCATTATACAACTATAGTTTCCAGGATCCCAATGTAACCACCTCTATATACTGATGCTACTTTGACTGAATTCAGACACGTGGGGGACAGATGCTTCTCAGTTAACAAGCTTGCTATGTTTCCAGATGTCTTGCTGGATACTGTGATCAGTGTTTAATTACTTTTGCAGATATGTCCTCTATGTTCTCTGCATGTACATTTCTCAGTGATGTGATTTTGCAAGGTGTGGGAAAAGACAATTCACCAAAAATGCAGTACAGTGATAATTTATCTAACTGAAATTGTTATCTAAACATTTAACACATTGTTTAAACATTGGTTTACATATTTTGTCACATAGTTCACCATTGTTACCAAAAATACATTCAGATTCTTATTAACCTGTTGGAACATGGTTGATTTATGTTGATAATATTGGCTGTGTCAATAGGGATCTCAACAGTGATTATTATCTTTTTACTATACAATAGTTATTGAGTTAGTTCTGTGGTATTAATGTGGTCACTGTGTCAAGACCGATGTATGTCATTTACTTTTTTCTAAATAAACATTCTTGACATGGTAGCAGTCTGATATCATAAATTTAAAAAAAGAAGACTGTCATTCAGAAAGGTACGGACCAGTTGCAAACAAAAAAAGAAGATTGTAATTCAAAAAGTGTGGTTGGTGAAATTGGACATGGCTGAGATTAAGGTACTGTTGTCTGTTCAAGAAGGCTATGGGAACTGGAAATGGAAAACAAAAATGTAACTGAAAATGAAGGAATGAGAAAAACCATTAATAAGTGGTAGAATGAGAAATACCCTCTGCGACGTATTTAATACTGGTCTTCAGAGAACGGATTTACATGTAGATGAAACTCATTGTTTTATGCAGATTTCCAGTCCTCTAAGTAACATTTCCAATATGTTGAGAGTTTCAGCATTTTCCTGCATTTGCATTCAAACTATAATTCCAGTTCCAGTTTTATTATTTTGTAGTTCAATTACCTGACCATGGAGATCTGGAATAAGTGTGTTAATTATGTGTCCCATTAATTTGTTTAAATGTGCATTTGTAAAAATATTATCTATTAACAAGTCTGATGATTCAGTGCTCCTTGTTGGGTATTTACTTGCAGCTTCATGTTATGTGTATTAACAATATCATCAAAATACTTTCAACAACTCCTCAGTTTCATTGTATTTATATTTAGCTCAGCAACTGCTGTTACATAAAGGAAGTTCATTAATAGCTTTGTAAAATAGTATTTAAAATTCTGCAAGGAAATCTTTATCAAAGCAGTCAGAGGGTGGTATAACTCTAATTGCTATCACAAGACACTTGACCACCTGCAAATTTCTTTGAAGTACTGATGCTTCAAAATGAATTTTTCTGCAGTTTGTAAATGGCCACTGAACACACTCACTTTGATTACTATCCACATACAGTCTATCTCATCACTTTTATGTTGAAATATGGAAAAAATGACACACTATTATAAGCTTGTAAATTGTACATCTGTATTTCATTTACAACAAGTCCATGTTCTGTTATTACAAAGATATTTGGTTCATCAGTAGCAAGTAATGCTTCTGTTGTCTGTTTTTTCCCTTCTTATTTTAAATCACCTCTACTATTTAAATCTCTTCTTGTCTGTCCATAAGCTGTGGAGTCCCTACCACACAGTAAGTTGCTGTCAGTCCATTAATCCACTTAGACACTGCATTTTTCATCTTGGTATCACTTGCAAAATGTTTCCCACTCAGAAAAGCTTTGAGCTTTATTCAAAAGTGAGTCTTGCACAATTTTGTTGTTCTCTTGATTCCTCAAATTGTTGGTGACAAGCATTGGATGTCCAGTTCCATCACACAAACTTGTTCATTCTTTGTCAATTGCTTAACAAAATTTTCTCATTTCTTGTTCCTTCATTACTCTACCAGCATACATTTCCTTTTACTGGCTGTAAATTTCTGTAGGTTTCAATTTCCAAGTGCTCAAAAATCATGTAACATCTATGGCTTTGCAATTGGCAGAACTATGAATTATACAGTTCCAATTTGAACCATCAGGAAAGGCAAAATAACAACTTGTTGGGCTGGCAGTGACAAGCAATCCAGTCACTAATTTGAGCAGGGCCTGATATCAGTCAATACAATGGTAGTGAGCAGTACATCACTACTTGCTAGATCACCCTAATTTCCAGAAAGGAAAATTTGTTTCAATTTCTTTTCTGTTTTACATTTTTGTTTCTTTCACATTGCAGACATCGTAATCCTAGGTTTTCATGTCTTCAGCTTACATAGTCCTTAGTGATTGCACTTTTATGAATGCACAGCACAACATAAGTGATCAGTTTATAAGCATACCTTAATTGTGTTTCAGAGATGCAGACACCAAATATAACTAAAAATATAACTAAACATAGTTAGAATAATTTAATTACTCTCTCGTTAGTTAGTTAGTTTTCCGGTCACCAAGTCTAGCTCCTGGAATCAACACATATTTGCATATGTTCAAGGAGGGAATATGACTTTTTTGTGTTAGCACTAGCAGAGCTATGTGATAAGACATGAATAGCCCTTTTCTGTAATCTAAAAATCTCATTTGACAGACTATTGATTAAACACCAAAAAATTATTCCATGGGCTGAAGGTATCCAAAAAAGCCATTCTGGAACCATCTGGAGAGCAAACTTTAGAAATAATTCAGATAGCAAATCTTGCAGAACTGAATCTCTGAGAAAGTTTGATTACATGGTCTTCATAGTTTGTCTTGATCAATACACATTCCTCAAAATCTTATGCATCATGCCCTTTCTAACTCATTTCCATCCAATACCAGAGAGAGACCTTGGTTTTGATTCACTTTTCAAAATTGTATATAGTTTGTTTTCTTCACATTAAGGGTCACCCTATTGGCACTGAATCTTTAACTGTGAGGGCTTGAGGCCTCTTATCAGTTGTAGTGGGCAGATATTCCTTAACATCCCTCACTATTATACCAATGACATTTGCAGTCAAGATGGATGTGAATCTGTACAGAAGATAACTGTAATAGTGTCAAAAATGTTTTCTCTATCTTCTTCTCATGCCTCTTTCTCTGAACTAACACAGTACCCTGTGGTGTGGATTCCAGCCTGTCATCTGTCTACATCTACATCTATACTCTACAAACCACTGTGAGGTGCATGGCAAAGGTTACATCCCATTAAACCAGTTATTAGGGTTTCTTCCTGTTCCACTCATGAATGGAGTGTGGGAAGAATGATTGTTTGAATACCTCTGTGCATTCAGTAAATTTCCTAATCTCATACTCACATGACTTGTAAGGGGTTTTAGTAGATCCCTAGAGTAATCATTTCAAGCCCATAGTCAAAACTTTGTTAACAGACATTCTCAGGATAGTTTACATCTTCCTTCATGAGTCTTCAATTTCAGTTCCTTCAGTATCCCTGTGACACTCTCTCATGGATTAAACAAACCTGTGACCATTCATGCTGCCCTTCTCTGTATACATACCTGTTAATCCTATCTGGATTAATCCACAATTCAGCAATATTCTAGGATGGGTCACACAAGTCATTTGTAAGCAGTCTCTTATGTAGACTTATTGTACATCCCCAATATTCTGCCAATAAACTGAAGACTATCACCTGCTCTACCCACAACTGAAACTATGTGATCATCCTATTTCATACCCCTTCACAGTGTTATGCCTAGGTATTTGTATGAGTTGGACGATTCCAACTGTGACTCACTGATATCATCATAGGGTACTACACTTCTTTTCATTCTTTCAAGTGCACAATTTTACATTTGTGAACATCTAGAGCAAGTTGCCAGTCTCTGCACCATATTGAAATCTTCACACTTTGTAATGTTACCCTTGCTCAAACCACCAGCTGATGTTCACTCACTTCATAATTGACACATTTCATAAGCTTTGAGAGTAGTAAGATTTACAAATAAACTTTCTTACTTATCTTCTTTTCTTGTCATTGGCTGCAGTTTGATATGTCTGGTGGTTGATTCATGAGGCTGAAATTTATGACATTTTAGTTTCCATATGACATGATAATGTTTTTTTAATGATATTGTTAATACACATAACGTGAAGCTGCAAGTAAATACCCAACAAGGAGCACTGAATCATCAAACTTGTAAATAGATAATATTTTTACAAATGTACATTTAAACAAATTAATGGGACACATAATTAACACACTTATTCCAGATCTCCATGGTCAGATAATTGAACTACAAAATGATAAAACTGGAACTGCAAATATAGTTTGAGTGCAAATGCTGAAAAATGCTGAAACTCTCAACATATTGGAAATGTCACTTAGAGGACTGGAAATCTGCATATAACAACGAGGTTCATCTACATCTAAATCCATTCTCTGAAGAGATTTTCAAGACTCATTACGCCAGGAAAAGCCTACGTAATCACAGCTTCATGTTATGTGTATTAACAATATCATCAAAATACTTTCAACAACTGCTCAATTTCATTGTATTTATATTTAGCTCAGCAACTGCTGTTACATAAAGGAAGTTCATTAATAGCTTTGTATAATAGTATTTAAAATTCTGCAAGGAAATCTTTAATCAAAGCAGTCAGAGGGTGGTATAACTCTAATCACAAGACACTTGACCACCTGCAAATTTCTTCGAAGTACTGATGCTTCAAAATGATTTTTTCTGCAGTTTGTAAATGGCCACTGAACACACTCACTTTGATTACTATCCACATACAGTCTATCTCATCACTTTTATGTTGAAATATGGAAAAAAATGACACACTATTATAAGCTTGTAAATTGTACATCTGTATTTCATTTACAACAAGTCCATGTTCTGTTATTACAAAGATATTTGGTTCATCAGTAGCAAGCAATGCTTCTGTTGTCTGTTTCTTTCCTTCTTATTTTAAATCACCTCTACTATTTAAATCTCTTCTTGTCTGTCCATAAGCTGTGGAGTCCCTACCACACAGTAAGTTGCTGTCAGTCCATTAATCCATTTAGACACTGCATTTTTCATCTTGGTATCACTTCCAAAATGTTTCCCACTCAGGAAAACTTTGAGCGTTATTCAAAAGTGAGTCTTCCACAATTCTGTTGTTCTCTTTATTCCTCAAATTGTCATTGACAAACATTGGATGTCCAGTTCCATCATTCAAACTTGTTCATTCTTTGTCAATTGCTTAACAAAATTTTCTGATTTTTTGTTCCTTCATTACTCTACCAGCATACATTTCCTTTTACTGGCTGTAAATTTCTGCAGGTTTCAATTTCCAAGTGCTCAAAAATCATGTAACATCTATGGCTTTGCAATTGGCAATACTCTGAATTACACAGTTTCAATTTGAACCGTCAGGAAAGGCAAAATAACAACTTGTTTGGCTGGCAGTGACAAGCAATCCAGTCAATAATTTGAGCAGGGCCTGATATCAGTCAATACAATGGTAGTGAGCAGTACATCACTACTTGCTAGATCACCCTCATTTCCAGAAAGGAAAATATGTTTCAATTTCTATTCTGTGTTACAATTTTATTTCTTTCACATTGCAGACATCATAATCCAAGGTTTTTATATCTTCAGCTTACATAGTTCAGCTTACATAGTACTTTCCATCTTCTTACACGGCAGCTGCAGCTTTTGGCAATAAGAATAGCTGCTTCAATTTCCTTTAATTTTGTATGCTAGACTTCCAGTGATTTTGCCTTTGTGGGAAAAGTGGTTTGGGATGCACTCAGCCTAGTGAGGCGATTTAGTAGTGGTTTCAAGATCATTCAAGATTCATAGGAGGAATGTTAAGTAAACGTAACTCAACCATGGAGGAAGTGGATTGTAAGGCACTTCCTTGAGAATTGTTCATCAGCCTGAGGCCTTTAGGAGATAGGACTGACAGAAGAGAGAGAGAGAGAGAGAGAGAGAGAGAGAGAGAGAGAGAGAGAGAGAGAGAGAGAGAGAGAGAGAGAGAAGATCCAAGAAAGAGTGATGCTTTTCAGCATTGGATTGTTTAGCCAGCAGTAGAGCATTACTGTTATGTTTAACAAACTCCATTGGTAGATGTTACAAAAGAGGTGTTGTGAATCATAGAGAGGTTTGCAGATTGAAATTCTGAAAGAGCATGTTCTGAGAAGAATCAGACAACATGTTACCTCCTTCCACATACATCTCATGCAATGGCCCTGATGAAAATATTGAAGAACTTAGAGTCAATACAGAGGATTACTGACAATCATTCTTCCCATGCACCATTAGCAAGTGGAACAGCAAAGGGGGAATAGTTAGTGGTACCAGAAGTACCCTCTGCCGTGTGCCATTTCTTGGCTTATGAAGTAAAGTATGTAGATGAAGAAACCTTACAATGACTGGGAGAGTGGTGTGCAAAGCACATACCCCTACATACCGCACCTGCTGATGCCATTGGCAGAGGATGAATGACAATTGGCTGGGACCAGTTGGCCCATCTAGGGTCAGAACATGGAACTTTACTTACTTAATTACATTTGTTTTTTTAGGCTATAATTTTTTTGAAAAAAGTCGTCCAGTTCTATTCATAACACATCATAACTGTATCATATTGCCCATGCCTAGTAAGTTAAAATTACATTTCTCAGGTGTGTTTTAGCTTCAAGCAGGAAAAGCTTTATTTGAAAGACGCTGTAATAGAAGAAATGAACAGAATAAAGAAGAATAGTATATCATTAAGCAATTCGAACACCTTTCTGGTGGAAATTTTTGTTTTCTTCCCATCAACATATGATTAGGGAGTTCATTTCATAAGCATTGTGTCTTGAAAAACACAGGCACAAAGAAATTCTGTAAGTTTTCAAGTGCACTAGTAACAAAATATGTGGTATTCTTTAAATTGTTTTGTGGTATAAGCAAGGTGAACAAACTGAATCACATCTCTCTTACATTGCCATCAAGCAGTGATCCAGAATTTCCTGACAAAGCTCAATACAATGAGGAAAGCTCAATTCTAAAAAAAATACAGACTAGCACATTAGCAGGATTCATATTTATAACACACAGCACTAAACACTCTACAGATGGAAGCATGCTCCAAGTACACACAGCCACTACTTTAAAGTCTGTCATCTGGAACCAGAAGTAGCTGGGAATAAAACTTCTATCTATATCACTGCATGATCCCTCCACAGACAAAGTCAAGCAGGTGATGTCACAATAGCCATAGCATACCATACATGTTTGGCCTGTGGTTCCAACCATGAGTCTGGGCCATGAGAGAGGAACGCTTCTTATTGCAACAAGGACATATGTTTGCAGTAAAAACCAGCATTCATAGCAGATAAACAAACTTTTTTAAAGTGTTGCAAGAAAAAAAAAATTGCTGAATGCCACTTCACTTACTACATCTGCACTGCTGCCCCTGTACTGATTTCCACATGACAGTAATTGTAGGAGACACAAGTTGAAATAAACATTGTTGCAGAATTATTAATTGAAACTTTTTCAACTTTTCTGAACTAAAGATACAAATTTTAATGAAATCGGAACAGCAAGTTGTTGTGTCCCAGGTACAAACTACTAAATGGAAAGTCAGAATTAATTACAACTTACAAAATTTATTCTGAAAACAAGATGAAACATAACTCAGTGTAAGAAAATTTATTCTGAAAACAAGATGAAACATAACTCAGTGTAATGACTTGTGTCCATGTCTGTAGCAAAAGTTTTTCTCCTCTAAACACTATCATAGTAATAACCCATGACAAAGAGAAGATCTGCTCCTTACTCCAGGATATCCACCAGATGACTCCCCTTCAGGGCCATGACAGCCTGACATAATCACGTGGAGTTGCATCCTCAATGGCTCCATCCACTCCAGCAGTACAACTGCTGCATCTCCTGTGCCCCCCCCCCCCCCCCCCACCTCCCCCACCAATGAGCACTTTGATCTATGCTGTGCTGGAGAATTGGCACACAGTGCTCAAGAAGAGTGTGACCGTGTCTTACATACAGTGATTGCACTTCCATGAATGCACAGCACAACATAAGTGATCAGTTTATAAGCATACCTTAATTGTGTTTCAGAGATGCAGACACCAAATATAACTAAAAATATAACTAAACATAGTTAAAATAATTTAATTACTCTCTCGTGGCTACATATACCTACTACAACATCAAGATTAATGAGGTCAATGGCTGTTCTCCAAATTCATAGGCCAATGCTTTTCCAGGTATATTTTACATATTTAGAATATCAATGTAGAGTTTTTAGTAATGACTGAACATTATCTAGGAAATGTATTTAGTTGACTTTTATGTAGTATCAAAGTATAGATAAACAGCAACAACATTTTAAACAAGAGTTTAATATACATACTGACCACCAAAACAGCAGCATGTACAAAAGCTGTGAAAACAAAAATGTCTCAAGGGATGTTTATCAAATCCTGCTATATCAGTTAGAGACAGTGAAACTCACTTATAATGCAGAGAAAAATGAGACTTTGTTGTTGTGGTCTTCCATCTGAAGACTGTTTTGATGCAAGTCTTTACATTAGTCTAATTCTGTGCAAGCCTCTTCATCCGTGAATATCTACTGTACATACTACAATTTCAAGCTGCTTATTGTATTCATCTCCTGGTCTCCCTCTACAATTTTAACCACTCACACATCCTTCCACTACCAAACTGATGCTTCCTTGGTATCTCAATATGTGTGCTACCAACCAATACCTTCTTTTACTCAAGTTGTGCCATAGATTCTTTTTCTCACCAATCTCTTTGAGTATCTCCTCAACTAGATTGGTCTACCAATATAGTATTCAGCATTCTTCAGCAGCCCCATATTTTAAAAGCTTCTATTCTTTTCAAACCTGAACTGTTTATCATTCACATTTTATTTCAGTGTACAGGCATACTCCCAGTTACTACCTTCACAAAATACTACTGACTCTTAAATTAATATTGAGTCTAACAAATTCCAATTTTTCAAAAATCTTTATCATGCTATAGCAAGTATGCATAAATGTTTCCTCTATACTTCAGCCATTATCATTTATTTTGCTGCCCAAACAGAAAATTAATTTACCATTTTTAGTTTCTCATTTCCTATTTAATTCTAATTTCATAAGTTTTGAGAGGAGTAAGATTTACAAATAAACTTTCTTACTTATCTTCTTTTCTTGTCATTGGCTCTAGTTTGTTATGTCTGGAGGTTGATTCATGACACTGAAATTTAAGACATGTTAGTTTCCATATGACACAATAATGTTTAAGTAAGCCTGCTCCATATTTCTCTTTTTTTCCTTTTTCGCTATGTCACATTCCTCTATATCACACTGTCTTTACAATTTTCACTTCTATATCACCACAAATTACGTTGTTATTGCTAAACATAAAAGAAACTTCTGATCACTTCAGAGGCATGCCTGCTACTACCACATTCTGAGGTATTAACAATATTCCAAAGAGTTTTCAAATCAAAACTGTTTACAGACTTACTTGACAAAAGAAGAATCTTCACCAAGCTACATCATTATTTTGTAAATAAATCCAGAAATAAATTTATTAATTAGTGTCAGATTGCATGACTAATAATAGGAATTTTAAGTGCACCATATACTTTGTAATTTCAAATGTTTTCAAAAGAAGAGTAATTTTAACTGTACATACAGAGTTAGTACATATTACTTGTAAAAAAGTAATTTCTTTTTACACATTTTAGCCTTAAATGTATGACATCATATACAATATAATATGAAATTATTTTAGTTAAACAACTGAGATATTATCAACCTATACAATATTCGAAAATATTTTTCATATTGATTACTTCTGTTCAATAAAGGTGATGTTAGAGGAGAGTGTCCCTTTAGAACTTAGTTATAGGTAACTACATCATTTGGAAGAAGACTAATTTTACTATTAATATTTTCTGCAAGATCGTTAATAAACAACGTTAACAGCAAGGGCCCCAACACACTCACCTGGGGCACATCGAAAGTTTCTTCTACAGCTGATGATGACAACATCCATACATTTTAAGATTTCCACAGATGGCTAAATAAATAAATACATAAATGATAACATGTTGTTTCCTCCATACCAAAAAGTCCTCAATCCAGTAACAAATTTCACTTGATACCCCATATGATTGTACTTTTGACATTAAGCATAGGAGCAGTTCTGAGGCAAATTCTTTTTGGAAATCAAGAAACACTGCACCCACCAGGTTGCCTTGATCCACAGCTTTCAGTATGTCATTTGAGAAAAGTGTGAGTTGGGCTTCACACAATTGATGTTTTTGGAAACCATGCTGGTTGGCATTGCGGAGGTCATTCTGTACAAGGAACTTCATTATATTTGAGTTCAGAACGTGTTTTAAGATTCCACAACAAGACAGTGTCAAGTATACTGGATGACAGTTTTGTGCATCACTTCCTGTGTATCTTGTACACAGGTGTAACCTGATCCCTTTTCCAAGAACTGAACTAGATGAATATGACAAATCAACCAGAAACACCGTCATATTGGCTGGGACAATCTATTTTTAATAGCCTAGGACAGAACCTAGGCCAACACACTATTGTGCAAGCTGGACAACTACACAGTATAATTTGTTGCTCTATGACTGTCCTTCACACTATGGCAAAACACCAAGCGAGGCTTACTGGACAGGATGAGTAGGAAAGGCCATAAGCATGTCATAAGCTTCTCATTCTGTCTGGTAAGTTTCCCTGATCTGGGGTTCCAGGGGACTTTTCCAAACTCAAACCCTTTTCCTAAACCTCAGCAGTCCTTTCCTTTAACTCATCTTCCTTGCCTATCAACCATTGTGTCAGAAGATGGAGCCATTGGCTATGAAACCTTGCATATGTAATACTTTTTATGTGTGTTCCCCTGCTGCCTCGTGGTGAGCAGATTTCTTATCTATCTGATTAAATTATGAAATTAGAACTTGAATTGTATCACTAGTCTTCTTGTTCGACACATGAACAGTAATCTGCTATTGAGATTCTGTGGTTCGTTCATGAGAGATAGCATTTCTGAGGAAGCAGGGGACAGTAAAACAAAGTGTAGGGCTATAAATATAGAGAGATGCTGAATGAAACATTTTTGGCTGTCAAGAAAGCAGTGTGTGATGCCCTCACAAAATACAAGGAAATTCTGGTCACGTGTAAAGACCACAAACATGCATTGTGTGTAAGGGCTATGAAGATGATGATATGAGAAATTAGGGCTCATATGGAGGCCTATAGACAGCAATTGTTTCCTTGCTCTATTTGCAAGTAGAACAGGAGGGCAAATGACAAGTATTGCTGCAGGGTACCCTCTGCTATCCACCGTATGGTGGCTTGTGGAGTACCTGTGTCAATGAAGGTGTAAAATCTGGGATGGAATGTAACAACATTATGAAAAGGAAAATTGCCACTCAGCATGTAATGGAAATGCTAAATCGCAGACAGGCACAACAGAAAGACTGTCACAAGTAAAGTTTCTGCCAGCAGGGTTCTCACTCTCTCTCACATACACACACACAAAAAAAACCTTGCAATGCATGTGTCTGTGTATGTGTGGAAAAAAAAACCCTTGCGATGCGCGCGTGTATGTGTGTGTGTGTGTGTGTGTGTGTGTGTGTGTGTGTGTGTGTGTGTGTGTGTGTGCTAGTGTACACCTGTCCTTTTTTCCCCCTAAGGTAAGTCCTTCCGCTCCCGGGATTAGAATGACTCCTTACCGTCTCCCTTAAAACCAACATCCTTTCGTCTTTCCCTCTCCTTCCCTCTTTCCTGAAGAAGCAACTGTCGGTTGCGAAAGCTAGTAATTCTGTGTGTGTGTTTGTGTGTTTTGTTCATGTGCCTGTCTGCCGGCGCTTTCCCGCTTGGTAAGTCTTGGAATCTTTGTTTTTAATATATTTTTCCCATGTGGAAGTTTCTTTCTGTTTTATTTACATCGTCATATATATATAACATAAAAACCTTGCTATGCATGTGTCTGTGTATGTGCGGATGGATATGTGTGTGTGTGTGTGCGCTAGTGTACACCTGTGCTTTTTCCCCCCAAGATATATAAATGCAACTCCCACACACATGACTGCGGTCTCTGGCAATTGTGTGCTTCAGTCTATTTTTGATGAAGGCCTTGTTGGGCGAAAGCTTATTTGTGACAGTCTTTTTGTTGTGCCTCTCTGTGACTCAGCATCTCCACTATTTGGTGAGTGGCAACCTTCCTTTTCATAATAGCGGTAGATGTAGATGGTTATGCACTGGCACCAGAGTGAGTGTCTAGTTCATAGTGAATGAGACAGAAACTGAAATTGAGAGTAGAATAGCAAAAGCTGAAAGTCTTAACTCTGTTTTCAAATGTCTCTTTACAAAGGAAAATTCAGGAGAATTCCACCAATTTCAAAGATGAATGAAATAAGAATTAGTGTCAGTGGTGTTAACAAACAGCTGAAATCGTTGAAATTGAACAAAGCTCCAGGCTCTGATGTAACCGCTTTCAAATTCTATACAGGATATGCAGCTGAGTTAGGTCCTCTTCTTACTGTAACCTATTGTAGATATCTCTAGTCGGTTACAGGCCCTAGATTACACTTTATGTTTCCAAGTCATAAAAGCATAGTTATCAAAATACACTTTGCTCCACTTCAGTCCTGTCAGCCTATCAGTACAAAAGAAGCATGATAGTGATGTAATAAAACCATTAAGATGATCAGATGTGTTTTGCAAGCAAAGAAAATGTTGTAGAATGCAGAACACCTAAAGAGCCTTTTATTTTGAAATTTGCGCTTTCGGGAGTATTAACGTTGGTTATTTTTTATATTCAACTGTGTTTTCTCAGTTCTTGTAATTTTTTATGTTCCAGATTTTTTATTTTCATTTCATACATTGTGCAACTATAAATACATGTTCTGCAAACATTCTAAAGCTTTGTTTCTTAACTCATGGATATGGTGAATTTAATCATATGAGGTTGAAAGTTTAGATTGTAAAATGAAAAAAGTAGCATCCATTTTAATATTAATAATATAAAGAAAGTATTTTAGATATATAATTCAAAATGGTTAGCAGTACATTAAAATAGCAAAGTAATTTATTTTAAAAATATTAATTACATAACTATCAGTTGCTTGAGGTATAATAAAGTTTGTGCACTTCTTGTAAAATTTAGTTGCTTAGTCACAAAACGTGTCCTGCCTCACTGAATTAATAACATAAAAAACCTTGCTATTTCAGAATTTTGTTCCCTCTTGGAAAAATTTCTGAAGATACGCAAAAGTATTCAACAAGCTCTCATCTAACATAAAGCAAAAAACTAAGAATCCCAGTCAGTTCAAAAGAAGATAGAAAACTTACCTCATTAGCCACTTCTTGTATAAATTATCTAAATGTATATATTCAAGGCCTGAAAATTTCTGTTTGCTACAGTGCTAGTAGCAATCTGCACAGTAAAGAAGTAATGTACTGAAAAAAGGACACAGTATTTACAGTTGCATGCAAACACCAGTGATAGCAAGTAAATTTTAAGCCACCAGTATGAGATCAAACTAGTGATGCAACAGTATTTTTGAAGTAGCAGCTTTCTTTCTGAATTACGTGACTAAATTTAAGTGGCATTAGCATTTGTAATGTCAGGTAGTATGGTTATGTATTATTGTTGGTACAGAGTGGTATATGGACCAAATTTCTGTGATTTGCTTGTCTGTGCTTTACGTATGCCTTAATTCATTTCATATCCCTGTGGAGCCCCCTTCTTCTTTTGGTCTACAGAACATAAAGTTTTTTGGTCTATGGAACATGATGGATGAATGACTGAATGAATGAATAAACTGATTGGATACCTAACCAAACACAGATAGTTACAAGCAAAGATGGGTACATCATCTGAGAATTCGATACATCAGTACTGTGTGAGCCTTAATATGTCTCCAAACATTATGGTGTGCAATTGTAGGAGCTCAGTTAGTGTTCCTTGTGACCTCCTTGACATGGTTCAAATATGTGTCCAGCAAGTATTGGCAGTGATTTATGGAGAACTGCTGTGAATGTGTTGTGAATCAGCTTCGTCTCACATGTACTGTATCAGTGGCACACCAGGAGAGTGTGTGGTTGCAGAAAGCAGTGAAAAGCAACATTCTTCTGAGATTCCTGCACTTTCCTCACTGCTTGTGTTTAGGAATTGCCCTGCTGATTTATGACACCCACAGTTGCTAAGTATAACAGCAGCTTGGGCTGTCTAATTACTCTGATCTACATCTATATCTACACTTGACAAATCAAGGGTAAAGTATAATGTGCCTACAACACTAGCTCAGGGCACTCCCAAAGTTAATTTTACAGCTGTTAATTTTGTCCCATTAACAAGAACAAGGTGAAAATTGTCTACAAAGGCATCCAGGATTCAGTCACAGAAACTACTTCCAATACTCAGTAAGAAATGTAGATATTGGTATTCAAATTTCTCTTCATACTTAGGAGAGATAATCACCTGTTGTATCCAGTGCCAGCCCAAACCTTCACTCTTTTAATTCAGGCAATTGAATTATTAAGTGTGACAGCCTAAGAAGCATGTACTCAAGATCCCACAACTCAGTGTGCTGTACCCTATATGTCCTCTCTGCTGTGCTACAGAGTTTCATGTTGGTTGTAGGAAGACAAGCTGGAAGGGGCAGGCAGAAAGAAACAGTTGGCTCAGTCACACCTCTTGCTGTCTACTTCTGAGGCAGGTAAAGCATGCTTCATTAGGCCACACATTGAGCTCAGGACAAATGGTTTTCTGATCTGCCAGAGGGTACTTAACATTGTAGCAGTTATTAGAGTGTTTGATACATTCATATTTCAGCACACAACATTTTAACTGATTGTAGTTCACATTCATACAGAAGGGTAGGGATTAGTTTACCAGCTGATCAGCCCTTTAATATAGCTGCTGGTGAGGTGGTAAATGTGTGGCTTTTCAATCTTAGTACATTGTCTGACTTTCTCTTTAAATTGTTAGGGAGAAGGTTTTAAGTTTTATCTGGGTTGTTTTCACTTTTTCAGTTTAGCTGATGGGTAACCCGCAGTTTCATGATTTATTTTACCTGCATTTCTTCAATAGATGAACTAGAATTTGAACAGTACAGTTAAATGTTGACAAAGTCAATCACACACTCACACACACACACACACACACACACACACACACAAAACAGCTATAAGCTCATTTTTCTGAATATTAGGCTGATAACAGGCTCCTTGACATTGACGAGGTTTACAGACATTTTTTTTTCTTTTTGCACTTTTTTTGACAGCTCTTCAGGAGCTAACCTGGGTGTAAAGTTGTCATTACTGGTCACACATATTGCTGTACAACTCATTCAACCATCATGTTTTCAATAGTTACTCAGTTCCATGTTCTGTATCCCAGGAATCTGTCAACTAATACATATACATGAATGCAACAACTTGTAGGGATTAGGAATGGAACAGTCACATTATTTGAATGAGAGTGTTCCAGTCAACATTGTCAAAAGCTTTCTCTAAGTCTACAAATGTTAGAAAGGTAGGTTTACCTTTCCTAAATCTTTCTTCTAAGATAAGGCATAAGGTTAGTATTGCCTCACGTGTTCCAACATTTCTACAGAGTCCAAACTGATCTCCCCCGAGGTCGACTTCTACCAGTTTTTCCATTCGTTTGTAAAGAATTCGTGTTAGTACTTTGCAGCTGTGACATTAAACTGATAGTTCGGTAATTTTCACATCTGTCTACACCTGCTTTCTTTGGGATTGAAATTATTATATTCTTCTTGAAGTCTGAGGGTATTTCGCCTGTCTCCTACATCTTGCTCACCAGTTGGTAGAGTTTTGTCTGGACTGGCTCTCCCAAGGGTGTTAGTAGTTTTAATGGAATGTTGTCTACTCCCGGGCCCTTGTTTCAACTCAGGTCTTTCAGTGCTCTGTCAAATTCTTCATGAAGGATCGTATCTCCCATTTCATCTTCATCTACATCCTCTTCCATTTCCATAATATTGTCCTCAAGTACATCGCCCTTGTATAGACCTTCCATATACTCCTTCCACCTTTCTGCTTTCCCTTCTCTGCTTAGAACTGGGTTTCCATCTGAGCTCATGGTATTCATACAAGTGATTCTCTTTTCTAGAAAGGTCGCTTTAATTTTCCTGTTGGCAGTATCTATCTTACCCCTAGCCTCTACATCCTTACATTTATCGTCTAGCCATCCATGCTTAGCCATTTTGCACTTCCTGTCGATCTCATTTTTGAGACGTTTGTATTCCTTTTTGCCTGCTTCATTTACTGCAGTTTTATATTTTCTCCTTTCATCAATTAAATTCAATATTTCTTCTGTTACCCAAGGATTTCTACCAGCCCTCGTCTTTTCACCTATTTGATCCTCTGCTGCCTTCACTACTTCATCCCTCAAAGCTACCCATTCTTCTTCTACAGTATTTCTTTCCCCATTACTGTCAATTGTTCTCTTATACTCTCCCTGAAACTCTCTACAACCTCTGGTTTAGTCAGTTCATCCAGGTCCGATCTCCTTAAATTCCCAGCTTTTTGCAGTTTCTTCAGTTTTAATCTACAGTTCATAACCAATAGATTGTGGTCAGAATCCACATCTGCCCCTGGAAATGTCTTACAATTTAAAACCTGGTTCCTAAATCTCTATCTTACCATTATATAATCTATCTGATGCCTTTTAGTATCTCCAGGGTTCTTCCATGTATACAACCTTCTTTCATGATTCTTGAAACAAGTGTTAGCTATGATTAAGTTATGCTCTTTGCAAAATTGTAATAGGTGGCTTCCTCTTTCATTTCTTATCCCCAATCCTTATTCACCTACTATGTTTCCTTCTCTCTCTTTTCCTACTCTTGAATTCCAGTCAACCATGACTATTAAATTTTTATCTCTCTTCACTTCCTGAAAAATTTCTTTTATCTCATTGTACATTTCATCAATTTCTTCATCATCTGCAGAGCTAGTTGGCATATAAAGTTGTACTACTGTAGTAGGCATGGGCTTCGTGTCTATCTTGGCAACAATAATGCGTTCACTATGCAGTTTGTAGTAGCTTACCCGCACTCCTATTTTTTTATTCATTATTCAACCTACTCCTGCATTACCCCTATTTGATTTTGTATTTATAACCCTGTATTCACCTGACCAAAACTCTTGTTCCTCGTGCCACCGAACTTCACTAATTCCCACTATATCTAACTTTAACCTATCCATTTCCCTTTTTAAATATTCTAACCTACCTGGCCTATTAACGGGTCTGACGTTCCATGCTCCAATCTGTAGAATGCCAGTTTTCTTTCTCCTGATAATGACATACTCTCGAGTAGTCCCTGCCTGGAGATCTGAATGGGGGACTATTTTACCTCCAGAATATTTTACCGGAGAGGACGCCATCATCATTTAATAATACAGTAAAGCTGCATCTCCTTGGGAAAAATTATGGCTCTAGTTTCTCCTTGGTTTCAGCCATTCGCAGTACCAGCACAGCAAGGCCATTTTGATTAGTGTTACAAGGCCAGATCAGTCAATCATCTAGAATGTTGCCCCTGCAAGAACTGAATAGGCCTCTCAACAGATACCCCTCCATTGTGGTTACACCTACAGCGTGGCCATCTGAAACACTGAGGCACGCAAGCCTCCCCACAAACAGCAAGGTCCATGGTTCATAACTACACGTAATTTTACATCTTCATTGTCAAAGCAGGTCTGTGTTGACGATTTATATGAATCTGGCACTGATATATGGAGAGTTGAAATTGCTGCTTCTGTGCCATAGCAGTGTTTTACAGCTTTAGAGGGATTGTCGTACCTTTGTGACAGGTTTCTCTTTATCGTCAGTTGAGGTGGCGGGATTACGGAAGTGTCCGATTCCACCCATGTCCTTTGACTCGTGACGTAAGGGTGTTGTTTGTCACGTCATTACACCGTGGAGTTTATGGGTTGGTTGTGTTTGTAGATGTCATCTTGTTGTGTTTGATGGTCCCTCTAGTAGTCTGTGTGTATGTGCTTAGTGTAATGTGTTGTATTGCGTTTATTTGAGCTCTGGTTTAGGATGTAAGTATAAGAATTTTGGTGTCAGAATGGAAAATTTTTAGATCTTCGGTGCACTGCTTAAAAAGAAAATGCTACAGGACAGACTGAATAAAAGTATGCTGTCTTTCCTCTTTGTCGGCCAGTAAAGGGGAAGGATTTCTAAGTGCAAAGCAGGCAGTACTGACATTTTTAGGTTGTGCCAAGAAGGCGAACACTCTGAACAAATGTTCCAACAGTAATTAAACTTCATTCTAGGCAACTGATTCCTCTTTTTTTGCTATTTGGCGGTCATAGTCTCATCACTATTTACTGCCTGAGGCTAATGTAAGGTTATTCGCACAAGATCAGATATTGGTACCACATCCATCTGCAGAGATGCATGTCACAACTACAATGTGGTGTGTAATGTCATGGTGAGGGTGGATGTTTTTGAGTATGTCTGTGTTTGTAGTTGGTGTCATGTAGTATTTGGTGCCACTCTCTCATGCTGGATGTTTGTTAGTGAGTTGTTTGACATGAATTGAATGTTTCAGATGGCTGTTGGAAGAATTTGTGCTGGCATTCTAATGAATTACTTTGAATTTGCATATTGTGGCTGATGGATTCAAATTTAAATTTTTGTTTGTTCTTCATTTGTGTATAAGATACAGATATTTGTGAGTAGGTGATTACATGTTGCAATGGGTGACGATATCATAGCTATGTCAGAGTTCCTATAGTTAGTTGGACTGATGGTGAACAGTTTTGGTTTTTTACTTCTTTTGTGTGTGTGTGGGGGGGGGGGGGGGGGGGTCAAGTGCTTCTGTGTTTTTTGTTATATATTCTGTGTATGGTATGAGTTTCTTGAGTATAGTTGTTTGTATATATTGAAACTGGTGATGTATTTGGAAAATAGTGATGATGCAACATTCCATAATTTTCTGGTGTTCCTTGTTTGAGTGTTGTCATTGTGTTGGATTGTGTTTGGTAGGTATCATGGCTATTGATGTACCATCATTGGTAAGAAATCATTTCTGTAGTTGGTCGTGTGAGCATGATTTGGTTTGTTGTATTGTGGACTTTGCTTTAGCCAGAGTATGTGAAAGTGTGGATAATGGATTTTAGAATTATAGTGGTGATTTTTTTGTACAGTGGTGTTCATATTTTGCTGCCATATAGGTCAAGTGAAATTTGTGTCATCGAGTTTTGGATTTGTGTGCCAGTTCACGGTATCTAGGGCTTTGTTTGAGCTATATGGATGAAGTAAAATTCGCAACACAATGTTTTAGAGTTGTATGTTTTTTCCTGGTATGGAGGGCTTTGTTGGAAATACATAGGTCAGGTGAAAATGGTGGTGTTAAGTTTCTGAGTTGTATATGGGTTATTGGTATTGTGGGCTTCATTTCAGATCTATAGACCATGCAAAAATTACAACACACATAGTTTTCATTTTTGCAATTCTTTTGTGTTAAATTTTAAAGATTTTGTGCACTTGGTTTTTGGATGAATATTTGTTTTGTAGTGATATCATTGTTCTTACTGTCATATATTTCATTTGTCCCCATCAGAAACCCACTTCTTCATTCACTAGCCTTTTAAGTTTCATTCTGTTGCTGGTGTTAAATATCACATGTTATTCATGTTTGCTCGCTGGTGTAGTAAGTGGCTTCATGGTCACCATATTGTACATTTCTGAAATGGATATGTACACCATGTTGATGACATTACTACTTAAAACACTCGATTCAAGTCATGACCTTCAGTTATGCCACTCTATTTTTATAATAGCTACAGCAGAGATCCCTTTATATAGACTCACTTTGTTTTTCAGATATGGTTTGTGTGTGTTTTGAACACTTAAAAGTAATACTATGTTCCAAGGATCATTGGTCCGCTTCTATCAAAATGGTGTATTTTACATTGGTGGATCCTGTAGTTATAGCAAGATGGGAGAACGAAACATGTGCACATTGAATGTGGTGAGAAGTATGTACAGTTCACACCTGGCCACAGCTGCCTAACTCCAACAAAGCTGCAAACATGCAATAAGTATGTACCATCTGATAATGGTGATACAAAACTAGTCATGGTAAATAAAGATTGAAAAATAATGGAAAAGGTGGCCAGTTGCTGTAATTTATGAAAACCTTTATTCATCACACTCACATTGTCCCACATATATGAGGGATAGACCTTAAAGTTTTAAAATTGTGTTGGTTAATGTCATAATATATTAGTAGGGAAATAACATAAAACCTTTGTGGCTTTTGTTGGATGTTTTAATGAGCCTTTGGAAGATTGAGTGACAAATGATTACTATGTTTTGTTCTAAACTTTTATTATAATAACTTAGTGGAAGACAAACAACTGGTATCACAGGGTTGCTGGTTGTATACAACATTCCACATACTTAGACTGAACAACAGCTGCACACACAATGCAAATGGAGCAAAACATATGCTCAGATTATTTTTACTATCGTCATTGTCAGCATCAGTGGGAAGTTCATCAGTAGGGGTGGTGGACAGGGCAACAGTTGGCTCTCCACTTTCTGTATCCTACTACTCCAGAGAAAATCGTGTGGTGCCTAAAAGTCAGTAGTTATTGCGAGCACATTGCTGCCAGCCAGATGGCATCCTGCACCACGGGGTGTACAGGAAGAAAACACACACCAACCTATATTTGCAAGCTGTAATGTAACGGACTACTGAAGAGTGCGATAACACCCTTATAGTCGCATCTGCCCTTGCAATTTCATTTCTATGACTTCTTTTATTTAATATTATTGTATGTAGTATTTAATTTTGCCCAAATCTTTTTTATTATATTATTCTATAATGTGAACCTTATTTGTTTATTTCTGGAGAATATGTTGGCACCAGTGTGAGCCAAAGACATTCTTGTGTGAAAGGTAGAGAGTCGGACATTGTTAAGGTGACTGTTGGAGTGAGTTAGTTGGACTGTTGTGGGGAGAGCGTGTTTTTTGTGAGGTGGACTGTTGACAGGAGTACGGAAGGAAGTCTGTCGTCTTATATGGAGAGTACCTATAAATAGTATGTGATATGAAGATGGAAATTATTGTGAAAAAGTTAAATTAATAAAAATCAAGAATCAATAGTAAAACAAAAAGCGAGTACCAGTTCTCATTACCACACAAAGACCCGGACCTAATATTAACAATGTTAGATGGATGGAACGCACCATGGCGAGAATCAAGACAATGAGACCAAATTCAGCATCTAAATGTAAGGTATATTAATTAGCTTTAGTATTCTGTGATGTATCATTCTTTTGTCTAAATATTAAGCTTAACATCGTCTGTTGTAGATACCGACCACCCAAGCTGGCGGGGTATCGTCAATTGATCATCATAATCTCAGGGTTTGAAATAGCATTTAAATGAATTGAAATTTTGTCGCTTGATATTTGATTTTCACACTGGATGAAAGAGGGTACATTACAAAGCGGATAGCTGCCACCATCCTGTGCAGAGGAATGGGGTGCTAAAAACACTGGTGCACAGGACACGCACCATCTCTGATGCAGAGAGTCTGCCCCAAGGACTGGAACATCTCAAAACTGCTTTCCAGAAAAACGGGTACTCGGAACGGCAGATCAGATGTGCTCTCCACCCCTCGTCTACAGTACAGCGTGTGGAGACAGAAGAAGTCACGGAGAAAGAGATAGCCACTGCCTATGTACCGTATACTCGCACACTATCAGGAAAAATAGGACGAATATTGAGGAAACACCGAGTAGGAGCTGTCTTTTGCCCACCAAATAAAACGCAAGCATTATTGGGAGGTGTAAAAGACAATCTCTGTTTGTGGAAGGCCGGCATATACCAGATTCCGTGTCAGTGTGGGAAGTCTAACATTGGACATACAGTGCGCACCATTGAAGATCATTGCCGAGAACATCAGAGGCACACTGGACTTGGGTACCCCAACAAGTAGCCGGTCATATGACTCTGTTCATCCGAAAACCACAAATGGACTACCAACATACCAGGGTCTTGGCACAGACATCTAAGCGTCGTTAGAGAGGCTATTGAAATTCGTACCAAGCAGAGACTCAGCAACCGAGATTGCGGCTACAACTTCCGCAGGGCATGGGAACCCACATTGAGTCTAATTAAAAAGACACTCAGCAAAGGAAACAAACAGATGACTCGGGCAGACGTGGCAATTATACCTATGCCACCACAGATGCCAAAGCCAGTGTCTCGCCGACCGCTGACATGCGGGCACGGAGCGTGGAGAGAACGCATCGTGAGGGGAGGTGATTTAAGATGGCCGAGCTCAGTTCGTCAGCACACATGACGATGCCAACATGTCTGATCGGCGAAATATTGTGCCTGTTGGACACTATGGACTGACAATACACCTGTGGACTGTTTGAGCAAGAAATACGCTGGGAGAAACTGAAGAATCACATGACAATTTCTGCTAGTCAGCAACTTGCACATGCATTTATCTCTTACTGTGAGACAATATTCCATTTAGTTTTAGGTTTGCCATCAGATGTTAATTTCAAGCAATCTGAACATGAATTGGATGAAGAAATACTGAATTTTCATCTCTCCTGGAAAACTTATCAAAGACACACTGTGCATCTGTTTAGAATATTCAAACAATGGAAAATCCAGGATGGAATGTAATGAAATGAAGTCATGTGGCTAATGCCTCCCATCTCGTAGACGGTTTGATGGGTGCAGGTGTTTCAAGTTGATGCCACTTTGGCGACCTTTAAATCAATGGGGAGGAAATGATGAAGATTAGGACAACACAACACCCACTCCCTGAACAGAGAAAATCTCCGACTAGCCGGGAATAGAACCCGGGCTCAGAGGATTGACATTCTGTTGCTCTGACCATTCAGCTACTGGGGGCAGACGTGGAATGTAATAATATTGTGAAAAGCAGAGTTGCTTCTCACCATATAGTGGAGATGCTGACTTGCAAATAGGCACAACAAAAAGTTTTTTGCCAGTAAGGTGTTCGTCAGAATTAGATGACAAACACACACATACATGCTCATGCAAATGCAAATGCAAATGCAAATCACACACAAGACTGCTGTCTCGAGCAACTGAGGCCACACTGTGAGGAGCACCACCAGTGCATGATGGGGGTGGTGACTGGGTGGGGATAAGGAGCAGGCTGGGGCGGGGAGGGGGAGGGATAGTAGGGTATGGGTGGTGGACAGTGACATGCTGTTGGGGAGTGCTCAGGGATGAGATGGATAGAGGCAGCGTAGAGGGAGGGGGAGGGATAGTGGGAAAGGAGAGAAGTTAAAAGACTGGGTGCGATGGAGGAATGAGGGCAGTGTAGTGCTGGAATGGGAACTGAGAAGGGGTTGGATGGGAGAGGACAATGACTGATTAACTTTGAGGCTAGGAGGTTTATGAGAATGTAGGATATATTGCCGGGAAATTTCCCACCCTGCACAATTCAGAAAAGCTGATTTTGGTGGGAAAGGTCTATATGTCACAGGCTGTCAAGCAGTCATTGAAATGAAAGATCTCGTGTATGGCAGTGTGCTCAGCAACAAGGCAGTCCACTTGTTTCTTGGCCACAGTTTGTTGGTCACCATTCAGGCAGACAAACAGCTTATTGGTCATCATTCCCACATAGAATGCAGCTGAGCTTGTAGATCACATGGCTGGCTTCACAGTTAGCCCTACCTTTGATGGGATAGCTGATGTTTGTGACCAGACTGGTATGAGTGGTGGTGGGAGGATGTATAGGACAGGTCTTATATCTAGGTCTATTACAGTGGTATGATCCATGAGGTAAGAGGTTGTGTAGAGGTGGATGAGTTACTGTGTGGGTTCTGTGGACAGCAGAATACTCCTCTGTGGCCAGATGGTGGGACTTTGGGAGGTGGTGGAAGACTGGAAACATAAAGCGCATGAGATTTGTTTTTGTGCAATGTTGGAGGATAATTACAGTTTGTGAAGACTTCAGTGACACCCTCAGCACGTTTTGAGAGGGACTGATGCAGATACAACCTCCAGGAGTGGCTAGTCTGTGTGGAAGGGACTTCTTGATAAGGAATCTATATTTGGCTGAATATTTGTGACAGTCTTTTATATGGTGAGTAGCAACTCTCCTTTTAATGATATTGCTATGTTTAGAATAAGGTATAATGAGCCAATTATAACACATTCAGGTAATGATACACAGCTTCTTATTTGTCATCTGTCCAGTTCTTTTTCCTTGATTTTTCCACACATCACCTCTTCTCTGCTTCTGACTTCAGATTGATCAGTCTGTGAGAGCATATAATGGGCTATAAAAATGAACACTATTTACAACAGTTTCTCCTAGTAATAATCAGTTTGGTTTGACCTTTTGTATGTGACATGATCTTGAAGAAGTAAAACAAGCAGAAGTACCAACAATTATGACCATTGTTTAATTTGTAAAAAATAAAAAATAGAATTACCAATACTGTGACCTACCAGGCAGCATTTTTTAAAATTAATGTCTTAATACATTATTTCAATGCTTTTTTTGATCGGAGGTATTGGTATGGCACACCATCAAAAATCGGGCACTGGTTATAAAAACAAAAGCAGTTGTTTGCTTTGGAATACTGACACCAGTAACTTTATCTGAATTGCTTTGTCATCTCACAGCAATAAAAAAGGAAGATTAATGTTTCATAATATCATGAAGAGGATAGTTGTCACTCACCATATAGTGGAGATGCTGATTCGCAGACAGGCATAACAAAAAGACAGTCAAACAAAGCTTTTGGCCAATCAGGTCTTCATTGGATTTGTTATAATGACCTGTTTTATATGTCTTTTGTCAGTTATGTCCTTGCTCGCCACAACCACCCAAAGAGACTGATCAATGAAATTGATCTTATGAATTTCTGTGTGTTGGAGGAATGGGGAGGTAGAGGGATCTGCTAGTATAGATTTATCTTTGAGCCAATATAACAGAATTTAAAAATAATTTGATAGTAATCAATGAAATCAAAATATTTTGTGATTGGCTCTGCATGGGATCTGAACCCTGTCACATTCATCTCTTGTCGTAACATATTTGGTTGCACTGATAAGAAAAAACTTCTGAAACAGTACACGACATGAAAGCCCCATGTATAACCGGCAGTCAAATGGAAACAAAACTAATTGAAGAGTTAAGTTAACTGTGTATTATTTAAGAAGTAATCACCATAGTTGTGGATACATTTATGCCACTGTGAGATACTTGGTCAATCCCTTCACAGATAAATGTTTGTGGTTGCCTACAGAACCATGACTGTACTCATGTGAGCACCTCTTGGTGTGAAGCAAATGGATGGCCAAGAATGTCTTTCTTCAGCACTTTAAAAAATATGGAAATAACATGGGGAGAGTTTGGGACTGTATGGAGGTTGTGTGAAGGTTTCCCAGCAAAAGTTGGCAGCATAGTTGAAACATTCGTTACTTCTTTAGTTGCTTTTATATGGATGTTATATGGCAAACTGGATAGAAGGATTGCAGAGGATCACTTCGGATTTTGAAGAGGAAAAGGAACAAGATATGCTATTGGCCTGTTACGAACTATAGGGGAAAGATATATGAAACATGATAGTGAAATCTTTGCTGTTTTTATAAATTTAGTAAAAGGCTTTTGACAGAGTTCAGTGGATCAAGCTGATGGGTATTTTGAAGAGGAAAGGAGTAGATAGGAAATACAGACGACTGATATGGCATCTATATTTACACCAGAAAGTAAGGATGAGGATTGGAAATGAAATGTCAGAAGGAAGCAGCATTGGATGAGGTGTTGGACAAAGTTGTTGCGTTTCCTTACTGTTGTTTAACGTATACCTTGAAGAGATTATTGTGAACAGCTTAGATGGGAAAAGAGGTATATCTATTGGCGGAAAAAGGATAGAATGCATCAGATTTGCTGATGACATGGTTTAGTGGCAGAAAGTGAGCGGACAGTGAATAACATGCTGAAAGATCAGAATGAAGCTTGTGTGGAATATGGGATGCAAATAAACACAGCAAAAACAAAGAATATGGTCATCAGTACCAGACGCAGACTGTCCAATATTAAAATAGGACATTCTACCATTAGCCAAGTAAATGAACTTAAATATCTTAGAAGCACAATAACTGGAGGACTCAAACCTCCGCCGGGACCAGCCGCAACAGTCCAAGACTGCAGTGCCTCAGACCGCTCTGCTAATCCCGCGCGGCAAAACGTTAAAATATAGAGCATGGAGAAACTGTGTGATTGTGCAACTGTTACGTTCATCTGTTGCAGTTTATGTGATGAACAATTGTGTTTTCATCATTTCCTTGAGAGTGATTACACTCACATTCTGATGAACACCTAAATTGGATAAGGAGGCACACCTCACTCACTTACCAAGTGTACAAATTAGGTGTGTTGGTCATGTGACACACGTATTTTCACTAGTGGTGTGTATGACATACCAGATGTGTTTCATGGCAGAGGGCTTGGTTGACTTGTTGCCTTGTCATCAAAGGTTTGCGGTTCCCATTCGAAAGCCGCTACATTTCGGTTGCTAATAGAGTAGTTGTGTAGAATCAGCTGTCGTTATAGGTCCCTTCCTTACAGTTCACTGTTGTAAACAGGCGTTACACCACAACACAGGATAAATTTGAATACAGAGCGACTCTCTATTGCAGGTCTTATCCTTCGAGCGTCCAATACTTCTATTTTGCGTTTTTTTTCTTAAGATTGGTATACCTCCTCCTTGTTCTCATGCTTCATCTGCATCCAAGTTTTAACAGGCTGTTCACTGGGTCATCTTACCACTAAATCTGCCGGACGTGCGATTTGGAGTTTCCCTTGTCAGTGAGATATATTTATTAACAGGTTTATGTTGACAAGGTCAGTCCACAGATGTCGCTGCATGTTGCGCATCCTGTATCGACGATACAAGCACCTTCATTTGAGAAAATACCAGACTTCTCCAGTAGTACATGGCTGGAACTGCTTTAAGCAGCGTCACGCGCAAGAATCAGGCAGTTCCCATTTGAATAGCGAAATAGTGAGCTGGTGATTCTTTCTAAATGTAATACGAAGAACTAGAACGCGTCAGTAATGTTTGAAGTGTTTACTGCGGGTATATATAGCGTGAAGACTATAGTGACGTGTACACTCTCCGGCGGTACTCCACAAGGTTACCAACGTTCGGTTGTGCCATTCTAGCACTAATCAAAGCGCTAGTTTTTCAGGTGCCAGCCAGCCAGCCAGAGGTACAGCTGAGCAGAATCAGCTGCTGCAGCAGCAGCTGCTGCTGCTGCAGCGCCATTCCTGCCAGTCATCGTCGGCCTCAGCTTCTGCGCCAGCAGTGTGGGACTCTGGTCGTCGTCTGTCTTCATCCGTCTTCATCTGTTCCGAGTTTTTTCCTTCTTCTTCTTCCCCTTTCCTTTTTGTCCTGTGTCTTTTTGTTTATCCTTGTCGTCATGTCAGCCCCCACCACCACTACGACACTACTACCACAGCCATAGTCTCACGTCCCCCTCTGCCACCACCACCACCATTACATGGTGAGCCCAGTCACACACCCCCCTCTTTCCATCCCTCCTCTTCTCACTCTCCCTTCGCCTTCGCTTTTTGTCGCCCCCTCTCCAGCTTCTTCCTCCTGCTCCTCTCCCTCTGATCCTTTCCCCCCACTCCACCAGCCTGTCACTGCAGCTCCAGCTGGGGTGGTGGCCCGTAGGGCCACTGCCCACACCCAACTCTCCCCATCGCCTTCGCCATCACTGCCACCACTGTCGCGTTCACCGTCACCATCTCTGGCGCCGTCTGCTGCGTCCACGCCAGGACCTGCCCGTTCCCGCCACCTCCCTATAGCTCCCATCCCTCATATCACCACCCAGCCTTCTCCCGCCGTTAAACGCCCTAGTGGCCCCGCCACCTCCTCCGCTCCCAAAAAGGCCCTGCCCCGTCCTCCTTCCCCCTCCCAGGATGCCACGGATGTCTCCCCACCTGCCCCTGCTCCCTCCGCTTCCTCCTCCTCCTCCCCCCCTTCTTTATACAAATACCTCCTCTCTCATCCAGATCCTTCCATTCTCGAGGCCCGGAATCTCTCCCTCCTCCTCTGTAAACACGTCCCTGGTGCCCCCATCTCTCTCCTCACTCCCAGACGGTATTTCGTTCTCATCTCCTCCCCCAGCCCTACCATCCATACTGACATCCTCTCCCACCTCACCATCACCTGTTTTGGCTGCAATGTTTCCCTCACCCTTGCTCTTTCTCCATCTCCAACCCGCCAACCCCAACCCTCGTGTTGCATCTTATCCTATTCTACCACATCTGCTGCCTTCCCCCCCAACAAGAACCTCTTCCTGCACACCCTTGCCACCCACCACGTGAACCCTTCCTCCTCAATGAAACGTTCCTCCAACCCCACCACATTGACTACACATTGCCCTACCTCCTTCACCGCTCCGATAATCCTCTCCCGATTGAGCGTGGCAGAGTTGCCATTGGTCACCACTGCCAGATTCCAGTTCGGCTCCAACCTCTCGTTCCCGACCCCACTGAATACCTGATCCTTAGTCTCCTCTTCCCTGGTTTTACCGTTACCTGCGCCACCATCTATGCCCGCCCTAACGTCCCCATTCCATACAGCTTCCTCTCCCACATTGACCGTACCTTCTCCTCCTACGTGATCGCCGCCAACCTCAACATCCATAGTCCTTCCGCCGCCCAGTTACGGCGGTGGCATCGGTTCCTCTCCTCCCTTCAAGGGGACCTCACCCCATCCCCCAGCACACCCGTCCCAAATCCAACTCTACTCCCGATGTTATCCTTTCCTAACCTAACCTCTTTGGCTGCATAACGGTGGATGTCCTGGATCCTATAGGTAGCGACCATCTCCGTGTCCTCCTCACCATTTCCGATGGTTGTCGCCCCCACCCCGACCCTCGTCATGACCCTCCCTCAAAGTACATCCATGACTATTCCTGTGCCAACTGGAATGCCTACCGGGATACCGTCTCCACCCAGGTTGATAGCCAACCCTTCACCTACCACCACCCTTATGATGTAACCCATGCTGCCACCTTTCTCCAGCAGACCTTGCCTGACGCCATGGAAGCCCACGTCCCTACTGTCGCCATCCACCCCCATTGTCCTACCTTACACCCACAGGCCGTCCTCCTCCTCCATGAATCCTGTCGTCTCTACCGTGCCTTCCTCCACACGCGTGACCCGGACACACGACGATGCCACTGGCAACTCCGGCGACACATTCGTAATTTCCTCGCGGCCAAGAAATGCCGGGACTGACGGCAGACATGCACCCGTTTAAATGCTATCCTGCCTATCAACTCATCCAAGTTCTGGTCCGCCTTCCGTCGCCTTACTGGAACTAAACCCTCCCCCTACTATCCTCTTCTCCATGATCATCACCCCTTCCCTGACTCCCTTATTAAGGCCAATCACTTTGCCTCCTACCTCTCTGATGTATTTTCGATCCCCGACGATCCCCAGTTCGATTACTCCATCTTCCTGGATGTCAGCAATCGAACTGACACCTCTGTCCCTCCCCTCGTGCCAGGTTTCCTGTACTTGGACACCATTGCACACACGGAACTCAATGCCCCTATCACTACACAGGATCTCATTGCTACACTCCACACCAAACCCAACACCGCTCCTGGTCACGATCGTGTCACCTACCGTCACCTTCGTGAAGCTCCTGTCTCTTTCCTCTCCATCCTAGCCAGGCTCTACAATGTAGTCCTGTCCACCGGTTACTACCCCGACCTGTGGAACACCTCCCGTATCCTCATGTTCCATAAACCTGGTAAACCGCCGTATGCCGTCCCCTCCTACCGTCCCATCAGCCTTACCTCGGTCTTCAGCAAGGTCCTGGAATCTATCCTCACCTGCAGAATCCACCAGCATCTCCGCTAGCACCGCCTCCTTCCCATTACCCAGTGTGGCTTTCGGCCATCCTTCTCTTCCGACGACCTTCTCCTTCACCTCACTTCTCTCCTATCCAAACAGCTTAATTCCTGTTGCTCTTCAATCTTCCTCTCCCTGGACCTCAAACATGCTTCACCTCACTCATCTCTTCTCCGAACAGCTTAATTCCCATCACTCTTGAATCTTCCTCTCCCTGGACATCGAACGTGCTTATGACCGCGTATGGCATTCCGATCTCCTCTTCAAGCTCCAAACCTTTGGCCTTCCATTAATTACATCCGTCTGATTGGCTCCTTTCTCTCCTGCCGTCCTTCCTATGTCACCATCTATAACACGGATTCCTACACCTTTTTTCCTTCCGCCAGTGTGACCCAAGGCTCTGTCCTATCTCACCTTCTGTACCTTTTATATATGGCGGACATACCAATGCCGTCACCCCCCGTCCACCATCTCCAGTTTGCCGATGACACCGCCTTCCTGGCCCTTGCCCCCACCCAGCAGTGCTCCCAACACCTTCTCCAATCCCATCTTGAACGGTTCACTGCTTGGTGCAACCAGTGGTTGCTCAAGGTCAATCCCTCCAAAACCAAGGCGAAGATTGTAGGCAAAACCACCCCTTCCTTCCGCCTCCTTGACTTCTATCTCACCGTCTATGGCCATCCTATCGCCCTCACCCCCACCCTCAAAAACCTTGGCGTCACCCTCGACCGTCAACTCTCCTGGACCCCACATCTCCGGACAATCCAAGCCAAGGCACACTCCCGACTCTGTCTCCTCAAGCTCCTTTCTGGCTGTACGTGGGGTCTTGACCCCTCCACCATATTCCACCTATAAATCCCTCACCTTTGTTATGCCCATCTGGCATGGGTCTCCACCCCTCCTACCTTTTACAAATCCCTCCAAATCCTTGAACGCCATGCTCTTCGCCTAGCCTATCGCATCCGTCTCCTCTCCCCCACACGGATCCAGTATGATCTCATTCCATTCCCCCACCTCCTTCTTTTCCTTGAGAGGGTATGGATCCTGTACGCCTCCCGCAAACTCGACCCTCCTCATCCGCTTGTCTCGCCCATCCTCTCCCGCCCCCGCCTTTATTCCCCCGTCCCACCCGGTCTCCATCTCTCCACCCTCCTTACCCTCTCCCAAGGTGTCTTCCGCCAGCTCCCCCTCACTGATGATGTCCTCCTTCCCTCCATATACCCCTCCTACCAACTTTGATCCTCCTTTCCTCTTCCTGTGTCTGTTCCTTTGGGCACCCTCCCTCCCTCCTCCCTTTCTTCCCACTCCTCCCCCGGGCTTCCCCTCCCCTGACCCTCTACTCCTCCTTCATTTCCTCAGCCACTGGCGTCTTTGTTCTCCCCTCTCCACCCCCCCCCCCTCCCGCCCTTCTTTCCCTCTCGGCAGGTCCCTGGACTCGCACATGCTATGTGGACTTTCGCGCGCCGGAGATCATCGCCATTAGTGTCTCGTGTGTGCCGTCATGTTTAGTGTTCAGTGTTCACCGTTGCACTCCATAGTTCACTTGTACCAGACTGGACCTGTTCTGCAGATTAATTTTTACTTATGATGATGGCAGACTAACATGCTAATACTAGCAATGAATTGTTCTCCTTGTGAAAATAATTAATTTACTGACTGAACAAAAAAATATACAAAAACTTGTCAACCACACAGCAGGAGCAGCACTAATTATATATTTACTGATGAACATAAAAGACTATTCCCCTAATTTTATGAGATTGGGGTTTCACAGAGAATTTGTGATAACAAATTGATTTCTGAAAGTATTTGTATGGAGTGTAGCCATGTATGGAAGTGAAACATGGACGAGAACTAGTTTGGACAAGAAGAGAATAGAAGCTTTCGAAATGTGGTGCTACAGAAGAATGCTGAAGATTAGATGGGTAGATCACATAACTAATGAGGAAGTATTGAATAGGATTGGGGAGAAGAGGAGTTTGTGGCACAACTTGACTAGAAGAAGGGATCAGTTGGTAGGACATGTTCTGAAGCATCAAGAAATCACCAATTTAGTATTAGAGGGCAGCATGGAGGGTAAAAATTGTAGAGGGAGACCAAGAGATGACTACACTAAGCAGATTCAGAAGGATGTAGATTGCAGAACGTACTGGGAGATGAAGAAGCTTGCACAAGATAGAGTAGCATGGAGAGCTGCATCAAACCAGTCTCAGGACTGAAGACCATAACAACGACAGCATATGTGTCTCGAGTAAGTTTTCTTTCATCACTACACTCTTCCCAAGAACATAACCATGAGATGAAGCACTGTAAGAAATTTTGTATGCGACAGGATTTACTAGTCACTGGTTCTTGGAAAATATTTCTTAACCTCTGTCACTTGAGTAATGTTTTTACATTTACAATATTCCACCAACAATTTATTATTTTTATGAATGTTGCAGTACTTTCCCAGTTGCTAATTGCTTTCTTTGAACCAAATGTGTCCAAAGCAACAACTGTCATATCATTGAAAATACGCAACACTAACTTGACATTTTGGCGCTCAGTTGAGTTAGAAAATAGAGACTTCAAAGTTGAGGAACTGCCATATTGCAGTAGTTCATCTTTTTCTATCAAGTGCAATTCTTTCAGTGCTCCAACACAAGACAAACCTCCCATCACACTGTCACTGAAGTCAGGAAAACACAAGAACTGCTCCTTTTGGTTAAACTAGTTATTACATATACACTTCAAAATATGGACAGTGTCCACAAAATAATACAATGGGCTATTTGGAGAAGACTGTACAGGGTGATCGTACTTTACTTTCACATCTGGAGGAGTAGAAAACTTAAGACACTGCTTTCTTATGAACTGCATTATTGTCTGCTACTATACCAACCACCTCAAATCCAACTGCTTCTAATTTAAGAATGACTGCTTTAATGTAAGAGAACAGAACATCACCCTGAATAGTATGAACTGGCAGAATAGATACAACATCCTTGTAAGGCGATTCCATGCTCTGAACCATAAAAACATAGGCGCTGATTGGACACAAAATTTTTTCAGTGTTAAAGGTACATACTACAACATTTCCAGCTTTGTAATCAAGATGAGACTTCAGATGAGTTTCATCCATCAACAGGAGCACAGTTTTATCATCTGAGGATAAACTACATACTTTATTTGTGATGTAGCTCATAAACTGATGACCCTGTTGCTCAATGATGGGATTTGTTGAGAGTTTACTACAAAGCCTTGAAAGGGTGTTAGGACTAGGCATAGAAAAACAGTCAGTGTTCCTCAAAAATTTGTAAGCATGTACTAGTGACCACATTATCATGGAGTTAGTATCATACCTAAATTGAGTTGAACTTCTGCACTTCAAGACTGAAATCTGTTCCTTCAAAAATGTAATTTTAGTTTCGTTTCCTGGCAACTTCTCTAATAAATTTTGCAGTAACTGGTCAATTAAAGACAAAATGTTATCCACAGGAGCCTCAGAACTATTATACAGAAGATAAATGTTCTTAAGAACATCACTTACCACCTGTATGTTACTTACTTTCATGGGAAATTTCATGTTTCCAATACATTTCACTTCAATATCATTATTGAAGACACTGAGTAATAAATCAGTGCTTATAACTACTTGGCAAAAAATTCTTGGGTAAGGACTATGATTTAGTAACACTATGCTCACACTGTCAGATTTGTTTATCACTACCCAGTCACTGTGGTTTTCACACTCACTCAACTTTGTTCTCATTTGTTCTGAACTATCGAACGATATTGCATCAATCATTTTCGCATGTGTGTCCACACTTTCTTGGATAGCAACTCGAAGAGCACGATTTCCTAAACGCCCCCTACGAATTTCTGGGTCCTCTCGTACTGCAGTTTGATGACTCGACAAGTAAGATGGGCAACCAGGCAACTTCGATGTGATAGCATCTGAAAAATTAATAACGAAGTATGAAACCGATCTCACAGCATATAAGTGAAATACAGATAGTTCTTATGCCACTGTACTAACCAAACAAATACACTGATACCTACAACAGAGTTCTTACTCGGTGTCCAGTCTCGTCTGTGAACAGCCGATAAGCATTTCCGTCTTAAATTCTCGTCAGATGGAAAATAAAATACACTGACTTTAGGTCCATTATCGTAATTGCCCGTGCAATTCGGCATACAACAGCTTCGGGGCATCGTAAGTGAGTATAGATTAAATAACTACTCACGAAATGCACAGAATACAATATGGATATGCTACGAATCACTTGTGTCGGTATCTAGCTTCTCAGACGTCACAGGCTCACGATATGAGGCCTTGTTTCTAGGTGGCATTGACGCAAAGCGTGTATCTTCTCTGCGACTCGGCACTGCAGTCTGACGCCGAAATAGCTCCCATTCCCGCCGCTGAAAGGCGCCACTGCTAGCTCAGTGTTACAATGCCGTATAGAATTTAAAAATAGAGAAAGCGCAAATAATTGCTGAATGTAATACAGGAAATTATAATTCATATATATATTGTTGATTGTATTTACTATTACGGAAACATATGCCATGACTGAAGGACCAGGAAAACATCTCTACTCATTCAAATCACCAAATCGTGCGTCTATATAAAATTGCGCTGTAGATTGCCAGCTTCCATTCTGATATGTTCGACAATTTTTGGAGGGTCAACGAACCCTATAAACAGGTCAAGCTGAGTTGAAATCATTATGTGCCATTGACATTCGTTTCGGGGCCCGATATTTGCAAAGGAACTATCATGAGATTCTCGCATGATCATGTAGGTAAATTTGTCAATTTTATAATGACCTATGAATGCTTCGATATTAGGCATAGAATTGTTAAGGCTTGCAGTGAAAAAATAGAAGTCGCGGTGAATTTGCGTTGGTGGAATTTGCGTTTCGTGCAAGTTACATCATACCCTGCTTCGTATCATGGGCGGAAGAAATACTAAATTATTTCTTAAGCTTGAAGTGATCTGTCTGCAGTCTCGAGAAAACGGACTGTATAAAAACCACACCCTCATGAAAGTACGCGCCAAAGAAAAAACCAGAAAGAATTAGTCATAAGGCTCACATATCTCACAAACTGTTCGAGCTTTCGGAACAAGATTTTTGACAAATGATAGCACACAAAGATCAGAGTATTTTGCCATATGATTATTATGCGAAACTTTCATATCCGGTGCGACAATGAAGCAACCAAGATTTTTTCAATGCAATAATGTAATTCTTAAGGACCATCCATATCCGGTGAAACGAGAATATCTGTGGGTTTTCTGACAAAATAAGTAAAGATTTTTGGCGTTTATGCTATTCTGAGAATGGGTTGTTTTCTAATCTGTTGACCTGACTTGCCCTCAGTTACTAGTTTAATAACACTCTGTTTCATGATTCTGTCGCAATTTCAACTGTATTAGAATGTTAGTGAGATGAATATTTGTAAACTAATCTGTGTTTCGACAAAAGAAGCAGTGTTTAACATGGCAACAAGAGAAGTTATGTATTACTCAAAACTGGTCATAGTTCTTTGTGAATCCATCTCTCCTCTACTACCTACTTGGTATGACTGACAACTAGAGACGTGACCAGTGGTGTAACATTTCCAATGGCTTCTTCTTTCAGCATTTTAGCCTCATGGAGCATATTCTCAGTCGCTTTTAAAGTAGCGTGATATGGATAAAGGAAGATTAAACTATGTCCTTTGGCGTCAGCCAGATTGTCACCCTGGTACTGTGGGGCTTTCTGCTCGTACAGCATTTAAAGCTCCATTAACTTCACCTTATGCATGCTATGTTCAACTCTATCCAGTGGAATATTTCTTTGTACTTAGAACCAAATATCCACTTTCATCTACTGCGTTGTTGTAGCTTTATCCTTGACAACAGAGTGGTATGGCTCAGCGTCCACTATTATTCTCGAATTCAGAGACATATTTGGCAGCAGAACATTATTTTCACTGCCAGTGAATGTGTTTCTTGAACTCCCATTTTTATTGTGAATATTGAGTTTTCAGACATACTGCACTGTTGTCATTAACACAGCACCGGCACAAAACACTCATTCACAGTACCTGACGACTATAGAACACTTCAACGCCAGAAGATATCACTTCACAACGAGAGCTAATGAACATTGGTGCCTCTGATGTGCGACACCACTTCGTATTGTTTGCCGTCGGCGTGGCAACAGGGGCGTTTTACCAACCGAATTGCTGGTAGCGTGGTAGGCAAAGATGGCTCGGCTCGCCTTAGCTCTTACTTGGGCAACGGCGTCTCGTCCCCGATGCTGAGCCAAATGTCAAAAGTCGCAACTAATTTTAAATGCACAATAGTCTCTCTTCTGACGATTACATGCATCTTCCATTTATGTGGGCAGTAAAACGTTGCACACACGTGGGCGGCGCAGTTGTCCCATCAATTATTAATCCCCATCTGTCCAAACCATGCCCGAGCAAAGCCTAATAGTGCACCATAATCTATAAAAACGTAAAAGTCAACAAACATTGCTGGAATTCCCCCATCAATTGTTTAAAGAACGGTTCATAAAACCGACGATGATAGCAAACATAGTTAGTTGATTTTACGAGACCTACATTCAATTTTGAAACATCAGAAAAAAGCACGCCGCAATGTTTTTATTTTTAAGTATCCCAGCAGAAGAGCGTAAGTTGTGTGTGGTCAGAGATAAACACGAACAACCAGAAATAGTTATCTATTTCCTCACAAATCTACTCACATTTCTAACGTTAAGTTACTCTTCGCGCAAATATACCTACCGATGTGATTGATGATCTACTACTACCTTTACATAAATCAGACAGCTACACTAAATAAAATAAATCTTCCAAAGAAAAATAATTTTTTGTCATCAAATGTATTTTGTTGTATTAAATCATTTTAGTACAGAATTTAAGAAAAGAAGCTTGAATAATCTAGTCCCTAGCAGTCTGTGTCTTCCCTAACCTCCGACAACAAACAGCACATCTGTGAAGGAGACCACGTATAAGACACTGCTGCGACCTATTCTTGAGTAACGCTGGAGTGTTCGGGACACATAGTAGGTCGGATTAAAGGAAGACATCGAAACAATTGAGAGCACGGCTATTACGTTTGTTACAGGTAGATTCGAACAACACGTATGTGTAATGGAGCTGCTTTGGGAACTCAAATGGCAATACTTGGAGAAAGATGTCGTTCTTTTCGAGAAATACCATTGGAAAAATTTAGAGAACTGGGATTTGAAGCTGGCTGCCGAACGGTTTTACTGCCGCCAACATACATTGCAGTAGGGGGGGGGGGGGGGGGAAAGAGTAGGGAGGGAGGCAGGAAGATGAGACAGGAGAAATTAGGGCTGATACAGGGGCATGTACACAGTTGTTTTCCCACTCTGTGTTTGCGAGTGCAGCAGGAAAGGAAATGACTACAAGTGGTACTGGGTACCCTTCGCTAATCGCCCTAAGTGGCTTGCGGAGGATCTATCTCTATGTGATTACTCTGCTGTTCACAAAAAAATGCTTGGCAGAGGGTTCAATTACCAACCTTCAAGTTGTCTCTCAACCATTCCACTCTCCAACAGCTCGCGGGAAAAACGAGCACTTAAATTTTCTCTGTGAGCTTGATTTCTATTATCTTATCGTGATGATCATTTCTCCCTATGCCGTTGGGTGACAATAAAATGTTTTCGCGAATGGAGTAGAAAACTGGTGACTGATATTTCATGAGAAGGTCCTGTCGCAACAGAAAACGCCTTTGTTTTGATGATTGCCATTCCAATTCATGTATCATGCCTGTCGCACTATCTCCCCTACTTCGCGACAATACAAAACGAGCAGCCCTTCTTTGAACTTTTTCGATGTCATCCGTCAGTCCCACCTAATGCGGTTCCCACACCACACACCAATACTCCAGAATAGGGCGAACAAGTGTGGTGTAAGCAGTCTCTTTAGTAGACCTGTTGCTCCTTCTAAGTGTTCTGCCAATGAATAGCAGTCTTTAATTCGCTCTACCCACAACATTATCTATGTGATCGTTCCTATTTATTTACTTCTAATTGTAATCCCTAAGTATTTAATTGAATTTACAGCCTTCAGAATTGTGTGACTTATCGCCTAGTCAAAATTTGGCGGATATCTTTTAGTACTCATGTGAATAACTTCGCACATTTCTTTATTCAGAGTCAACTGCCCGCAACTTACAGATATCTAATCTAAATCATTTTTCAAGTCGTTTTGATCATCTGATGACTTTACAAGACAGGTAAATTACAGCATCATCTACAAACAATCTAAGATGGCTACTCAGATTGTCTCCTATGTCGTTAATATAGATCAGGAACAATAGATGGCCTATAACATTTCCTTGGGGAGCGCTGGATAATTACTTCTGTTTTACTCGATGACTTTCCTTCTGTTACTACGAACTGTGAGCTGCCTGACAGGAAATCACGAATCCAGTCGCACAACTGAGGCGATACTGTGTAGGCATGCAGTTTGGTTAGAAGACGCTTGTGAGGAACGGTGTCGAAAGCCTTCTGGAAATCTAAAAATATGGAATCAATTTTACATCCTCTGTCGACAGGACTTATTACTTCATCAATATAAAGAGCTAGTTGTGTTTCACAAAAACGATATTTTCTGAATCTGTGCTGACTACGTGTCAATAAATGGTTTTCTTCAAAGTACTTCATAATGTTCAAATACAGTATATGTTCCAAAACACTACCGCAAATCGACGTTAGTGATATAGGCCTGTAATTCAGCAAATTACACCTACTTCCCTTTTTGGGTCTGGTGTGACTTGAACAATTTTCCAGTCTTTAGGTACGGATCTCTCTGTGAGGGATTGGTTGTACATAATTGCTAAATATGGAGTTATTTTATCATCATACCATGAGAGGAACCTGACTGGTATACAATATGGACCAGAGGCCTTGCCTTTATTAAGTGATTTAAGCTACTTTGTTACACGAGGATATCTACTTCTATGTTTATCATCATGGCAGTTGTTCTTGATTGGAATTCAGGAATATTTTACTTCGTCTTCTTTGGTGAAGGAGTTTCGGAAAACCGTGTTTAATAACTCTAATTTAGTGGCACTGTCATTGGTGACTTCACCGTTGTTATCACGCAGTGAAGTTATTGATTGCATCTTGCCACTGGTGTGCTTTGTGTATGACCAGAATCTCTTTGGGTTTTCTGCCAGATTTTGAGACAGCATTTCGTTGTGGAAATTATTAAAAGCATCTTGCATTGAAGAATGCGCTATATTTCGAACTTCTGTAAAACTTTGCCAATCTTGGGGAATGTGCGTTCTTTTAAATTTAGCATGCTTTTTTCATTGCTTCTGCAACAACGATCAGACCTGTTTTGTGTACTATGGGTGATAAGCACCATCACTTAATAATTTATTAGGTATATATCTCTCAAATGCTGTCGATATTATCTCTTTGGCCATGCAGTTATAGGCGATTCAGTCTGGAACCTCGTGATCGCTACGGTCTGTAAAGGAACTGAAAATATTGTGATTTGATCGCAGAGGTGCTGAAAAATTGTTCCAGTGACACACCAGAGAAATATCTGGTAAACTTTTTATCTTTGAGAGACATAGGAACAATTTCGCCCTTCGTTTTTTATTTCTTGTATGAACGACTACCTTTTGTTCTGATGGGCTGGTGGGATGTCATACTGTCTAATTACTAGTGTGTGTGTGTGTGTGTGTGGTAAATGAATGAGTTAAAAGACGCAAGATGTGTTTTATATTATTTTCATCGCACAACAAGCCTTATTCCCATGCCTATGGAGTATTTATGTTAAGCAGAGAAGGCGAGTTTTAGGTGGAACCGAAGATCTTCAAAACGGCGCTGCTCAACAATAGAGGTACGTGATTGTGCTCTCTACCTTCCTTTCGTGGCCGCTAAAATTACTTCCGATTCGTTTTGCCGAGACATTCAGAACCTACAATCTTCTTTTTCTTATAAAAATACTAGTCCGGTGCAAAAGAAATACTCTTAGATTTAAATAATTGCCATTCTTTTACCCAGGCCACGGGGAATGATAGAACGTACGTGCCTCTACTCTGAATGTACGTTCGCAATCTCCGAGTGTGATACGACGAAATTATTTCAAAATGAAAATTTCTTATCAGACCGCAACCACTCGCACGCGAATGTACGTACCCACTGAATGTATCTAGTCAGTCACGCGCGTGGTTCAAAAGCTTTACTTTTAATATTTAGTGGATTACATTTCCGAAATTAATTTTTGTTTATGCTGCAAATCGTACTTCACGCGAAGTATTTATTACGTAAGTTTCAGGCTCAATTTAATAAAAAGAAAAGATTCCGAATAATAGAAATAAAGAATAACATTCAAACAAATCAAACCTAAATAAACAGAAAGAGGGAACGTTACAGGTCGCAGGTTCGAATCCTGCCTCGGTCATGGATGTGTGTGATGTCCTTAGGTTGGTTAGGTTTAAATAGTTCTCAGTTTTAGGGGACTGATGACTATAGATGTTAAGTGCCATTGTGTTCAGAACCATTTGAACCGTTTGAACTATCTCTTTGAAAACATTCCACAAATTTTCTACACTTACATGATCAGATCGGAAGGAGTGAAGACTGTCTCTTAAAAAAGCTTTAACAGCATTTTTATCAGCTTTTTAAATCGATATACTTTGCATCTCTTTTTGTTGGTTGTAGGTGTTATGGTATTAATCGTAGCAGCAACTGCCTTGTGGTCACCAATCCCTGTATTCATCACAATACTCACTATTTGTCCAGGATTATTTGTTGCTATAAGGTAGAGTATGCTTTCGCAACCATTTACGCTTCAAGTGGGCTCATGGATTAATTGTTCAAATTAATTTTCTGAGAAAGCATTCACCACAATTTTGGATGACGTTTTATGCCTGCCGCCGGCTTTAAACTTATAATTTTTCGAGCATAACAGTGGTAGATTGAAGTCACCACCGACTTTAATTATATGAGCAGGGCACTTATTTGAAATGAGACTCAAGTTGTCTTTGAACCGCTCAGAAACTATATCTTCTGAGACGTGGGATCGGTAAAGCAATCCAGTTAATAGTTTAGTCCAACTGTCAGGTATAACCTCTACCCCTTACTATTTCACACGAACTATCTACTTCAATTTCGCTACAAGGCAAACTACCTCTGACAGCAATAAATACTCCACTACCAACTGTATTTAACCTATCCTTTCTGAACACTGTTAGATCGTTTGAAAAAATTTCGGCTGAACTTAATTCCAGCTGTAGCCAGCTCTCTGAACCTACAGCTATTTGAACTTCAGTGCTTTCTAAGCTCTGGTTCTTTTCCAACACAGCTACGACAATTTACAACTACAATACCAATCGCTTGTACAACTACCTTAATGTGTTTTACATGCCCACTTTTAGATGGTCGCCTCTTCTGTTGTTCCCTAAGATCCTCTAACCTAGAAAACCGCCCAGTCCCTTCCACACAGCCCCTACTACCTGTGTAGCTGCCTCCTGTGTGTAGTGGTCTCCTGACCTATTAAGTGGAACCTGGAAACACAACACCTGATGGCGCAAGTCAAGGAATCTGCAGCCTACACGTCACAGAACCGCCTGAGCCTCTGATTCAGACCCTCCACTCGTCTCTGCAGCTAAGGACCACAGTCAACAATGGTGCAGATGGTGAGCTCCGCCTTAATCTCGGAAGCAAGATTGGCAGTCTTTACCATTTCCACCAGCTGCCCGAAAACAGACATAATCTGCTCCAATCCAAGGCGACACACGTCATTGGTACCGACATGAGCCACCACCTGCAGTTGGCAGCAACCTGTGCCCTTCATGGCATCCGGAAGCATTCCAGGACACAATGATAGGTAGTCGTAACTCTGCCATTACGTGAAGTATCGTTAATGAATGCTGATGACAGAAAAATTGTTACCAACTCTTAATGCAGTAAAAGTTACCCAATCTTAGCATTTTAAGAAAACTAAAATGTGTGGTTGCCTTAGTCTTAAACCAGTATTTATGTCACCAAGAATATATATTCTGTCCTTAGTTCATTATGCTAAAAAGTGGTCAATTTTCTCTCAGGACTGTGCAAATGCTTCAGTATTTGTGTCTGGCATACAGTGCAAAAATATATTTATGATTTTTAACATTCACTGTAACAGTGCAGCTGCTTCAATTTTATTTTCCATGCTTCTGTCACCCACACTAAGCCCACTGTAATGCCCAAGAACTGTAACCCTAACAACCTGATTAATGTAGTCTCTTCTGCGATGCCTCTTCAGCACCACACCAGTCTTGTAATTCATTCCTCCATTACAAAAAAATGGTTCAAAAGGCTCTGAGCACTATGGGACTTAACTTCTGTGGTCATCAGTCCCCTAGAACTTAGAACTACTGAAACCTAACTAACCTAAAGACATCACACACATCACACACATTCCGGACTGTGCGCCTAGAACCGCGAGTCCACCGCGGCCGGCCCCTCCATTACATAACTGACTTTATAATCAACACTTTTCATAAGCTTTGAGAGGAATGAGACTTACAATAACCTTTTTACATATCTCATTTGCTCACATTTGGTTCCAATTCTTCATGTCTAGGGGCTCATTCCTGAAGCTGAAATTTTTGACATTGTAGGTTCTCATGATTCCAATTGATGTAAATAATGCTGAAGTATTGCCTGAGCAGAAATTTTTGCTTCTGTAATTGTTATTCTTTTACATTTTCACTGTCTTTACAATCTACAATTCAAAATCAGAAATTACACTGTTATTACAAAAATTAAAACATGTCTGATCACATTTTAGTCTGAAATATAACATGCACAAAATCATGGGTAATTCTTCCAGAAAACAGCTGAGATAATACTGACCAGTTTAAAATGTAATTATTTCTGATATTGATTACTTCTGTTCAGAAAAGTAATGCTAGAGGAGGTTGTTCCTCTACAATATCCTCCTCACAAAATTTGAAAGCAATGTTTTTACAATATTTTGTGACAGACCGTAAGGTTTTCCAAATAGTGACAGAATGATGCCAAAAGATAGAATACAGCTGTATAGAAGTATCTGATATGTAACACATTACAGAAAACATAAAAGAAATATCTACTATACATATATCGGGATATGGTATTCCAATTCTCTGATCTGTGGAACATACTGCCTCAGAATACAGTTGTATAGAAGTATCTTATATGTAACACACCTCAGAACACATAAAAGAAATATCTACTATACATATATCAGGATATGGTATTCCGATTCTCTGATCTGTGGAACATACTGCCCCCAAGACAAATAATGCAAAGTCAAAACTACAACATTACAACACTAAACTGTAGAAACAAATACAGTGACAAGGTAAATTACTAGAATTACAAATTTCAAGTTTACATCCATAAATATCAAACCTTCAAATCTTCAAAGGAGATGAGAAAAAATTCAGAGCCTAACTGTAAGACGAGTGAGCAGACTCGAAAAACACAATGATGGGTACAGATCAGAAAAATATACTTAATCATGAGAAGGAATGTAGGACAAAATCAATCAGCCACATGAAGCCGAGTATTTAAGGATACAAAGGGCATATGAACAGTCCATGCAAAGTCTGAGTGTTGGCACCACCGGCACGTATCGAGGTTATGTTTAGTTAGTAGCATCTTTGGAAAGAGCACACAACAAGTTTCAGCCAAATTGGTATATTTCTTTGTGTTTGGCATTCTTGTGAATCAAAGAAGTTGAGTGATTGTCAAAAAAATGGATGAAGAAGTATTTCGTGTGGTGATTAAACATTACTTTATGAATGACAACACGCCTCAGGAGACTAAAGAGAAGCTTGATAAACATCATGGTGACTCTGAACCTTTGTTTAGAACAATTTATTAATGGTTTCAAAATTTTTGAAGTGGCCATTTGGGCACAGGTGGTGCTGAATGTTCTGGACGCCCTGTGGAGGCTATGACTACAGGAATAATTGATAAAATCCGTGATATGATGATGGATGACAGAAGTGTTAAGGTGTGTGAGATTGCTTGTGCTGTGGGCATCTCGAATCAATGGGTACATAATATTTTGCATAGACATTTGAACATGAGAAAGCTATCCGCAAGGTGGGTTCCACGATTGCTCACGGTTGACCATAAATGGAAACGTGTGAAGTGCTGCAAGGATAGTTTGCAGCTGTTCAGGAAGAATCTGCAGGACTTTAAGCACCTTTTCATCACTGTGAATGAAACATGAATCAATTACTATGCTCCTGAGACCAAAGAACAATCTAAACAACGGGTTACGAAGGCAGAATCTGAACCAAAAAATGCGAAGACCATTCCTTTGGCTGGAAATGTTATGGCAATTGTCTTTTTGGATTTGCAGCGGATAATCCTCATTGACTATCTGGAAAGGGATAAAACTATTACAGATGCATATTATTCATCTTAATTGGACCATTTGAAAAACGTGCTGCAAGATTGAACCGGTGAAAAGTCCTTTTCCATCATGACAATGCCCGACACACACCTCAGCCATTGTGGTCGCAAAATTAATGGACATAGGATTCCAACTCGTTTCACATCCCCCCTATTCTCCAGTCCCTCAGGTTACTATTTGTTTCTCAATTTGTTGAAAGTGCTGGCGGGACAAAGATTTTATTCAGATGAGGAGGTGACTGCAGCAACTAATATCTGTTTTGCAGACTTGGACAATTTCTATTATTTGAAAGGGATCAAAAAATTAGAAAAGTGTTGGATGAAGTGTATAAGTCTAAAAGGCGACTATTTTGAAAACTAAAAAAGGTTTCCCCACAGATGTAAGTAGTTTTTATTTTTGCATGGACTTGTCAAATGCTCCTCGTATGTCAATTTACGAAAGGACAAATTAATCATAAAATATTAGGGCCTATCCAGTCTCTGGACTGAAGACCACAACAACAACAACAACAACAACAACAACAACAACAGGCATACAATGTAGGGACCAAACCATGAATTCAAACCACACATGTACAAACCAGCAAAAAATCTTTCAACACAACTAAATGAATAAAGTTCACAATCATTTCAATCATATGTAAAGAATAATTATAAGAAGCATCTAGCCTCAATCAATAGTTGCATGCTCTCCTTGAGCACACACACAGTGTTGTGATGACAAGGGGTACACAAAACAGAGTTAAGCATGAGTTTGCCCACAATTAAAGTTTCAGTCAGACACAATAGTGCAATACTCACGATAAAAAACAGGTGAACAGAGTCATAATTAGCTTCTGAATGATGACATAATCGAGTAGCTTGAGGACAAAAATCAGTGTATGAAAGCTGACATATCTGTATCATATTATATTGTATATACTAGTAATGTCTTCCATACTATTTGCTAGTTGTTCATAAAAACAAACCTACTTATGTAAAGGCCTAATAGAATCATTTACAATTGGTAAAAAAAGAAAAACACGAATAAAGGGAAAACCATACTGATTGAAAGTTATATAATGTATTGGGATGTCAGTCCCTCTACTTAAAAAGAAACATCTGTATATGTGGGATACCACTCTCTTTGGCAGTCTTGGGTAACAATTTACAAATCTCAGTCACAACACTGATGTAGTTGAGAGATGCATGAGTACATTACTCAGCATCTAATATCTCTTGTAAGTTGACTGGTCCAGCAGGGTACAGCCATACCACCAAATAATTGTTCCCAAGTCATTACAATGACCAGAATGTCATCAGCATGCACAATTAATTTTGAACTCACTTCACTATCCAAGACAGAATCCAGGGCTCTTATGAATTCAGCTGCATATACATTTAGCCCAAATGGCACAACACAGTATTGAAACCACTTACCTCCAGACAAAAATTCTGTATTCCTTGCAGAATTAATTTCAAGTGTTATCTGGTGAAATCCAGAGGTGAAGTCCAAGATACTCACGTATTTTACATAATCAGATTTGTGTATCAGATCATCCATGTTCTAAGGATGGTCATTCTCTCTCATAAGAAATTTAATAACATGTCTAGAGTACAAAATATTTCTTACTACACCATTTCTCTTACTTATCACAAGTAAATGATTATTGAAATCACTCCTACTTCTCTCAATTACACCCATGTCTCCATTTTATGAAGCTCTTTCCCTACAACTTTTCTTTTTGAAAATGGTATATTTCATCGCTTGAGAAAGACAGGTTGATGATCTATATGGTAGAGCATTCACTGACAGCCTTTCACTTTCCCTGGTTATTTACTAAGTACATTTCTAAATCCTAATAACAAAATCCTAAGTTCTTGTTCATTAAGAGTTGTAGCTACCCTTTCTTACTAATCTACTATACATTCAAGATCTTGATCCTCAGTCTCTTCAAACACCTGGTACTCACCTTGGTTCACAATGTTTTGCAAACAGTTACAACTTTTCCCACAGTTTAAAATACAGAAATTTGTTTTCACATAAGTATTAATTTCTTAGAATGCCCATCCAAAACAAGCCTCAACTTTCACTATTCAACCAATATCGAGAATTATATTTTCTTCCAGGCTAGGGGTCACTTAAAATCCATGTTCAAAAGTTTTGTTTTCTATACTAAACATTGAAAGTACCTGAGATTTTACGAATTCACATTGCTTACCTGTAGCTCCTCTTATCTTTACACCCACAATGGACATTTCCACAAAATTTGCACTATACTCAATCTTGTCTCTAAATTATTCAGATATACCACATATTGGGCTACGTGTATCAGTTGAACACTTACCTTCCCACGCGACAGTCTCAATCTTAAAGTATGTTGTTGTTGTGGTCTTCAGTCCTGAGACTGGTTTGATGCAGCTCTCCATGCTACTCTATTTGTGCAAGCTGCTTCATCTCCCAGTACATACCGCAGCCTACACCCTTCTGAATCTGCTTAGTTTATTCATCTCTAGGCCTCCCTCTACGATTTTTGCCCTCCATACTGCCCTCCAATACTAAATTTCTGATCCCTAGATGCCTCAGAACATGTCCTACCACCTGATCCCTTCTTTTAGTCAAGTTGTGCCACAAACTTCTCTTCTCCCCAATTCTATTCAATACCTCCTCATTAGTTATGTGATCTACCCATCTAATCTTTAGTATTCTTTTGTAGCACCACATTTCGAAAGCTTCTATTCTCTTCTGATCCAAACAATTAAGTGTCCATGTTTCACTTTCATACATGGCTACAATACGTACAAATACTTTCATAAACGACTTCCTGATAAATCTATATTTGATGTTAACAAATTTCTCTTCTTCAGTAACGCTTTCCTTGCCATTGCCAGTCTACATTTTATATCCTTTCTACTTTGATCATCATCAGTTATTTTGCTCGCCAAATAGCAAAACTCCTTTACTACTTTAAGTGTCATTTCCTAATCTAATTCCCTCAGTATCACCCGATTTAATTCAACTACATTTCATTATCCTCGTTTTGGTTTTGTTGATGTTCATCTTATACCCTCATTTCAAGACACTGTCCATTCCGTTCAACTGCTCTTCCAAGTCCTTTGCTGTTTCTCACAGAATTACAATGTCATTGGCAAACCTCAAAGTTTTTATTTCTTCTCCATGGATTTTAATACCTACTCCAAATTTTTCTTTTGTTTCCTTTACTGCTTGCTCAATATACAGATTGAATAACATCAGGGATAGGCTACAACCCTGTTTCACTCTCTTCCCAACCACTGCTTCCCTTTCATGCCCCTCGACTCTCATAACTGCCATTTGGTTTGTGTACAAATTTTTCCTTTGTTATATTTTTCTTTGGTTTTGATGAGGATAAGGTCACCTATTCTAAAACGCACTGGATTCACTCCTTTGTTATTTCTTCTCTTCCTTCCTGCTGCTTTCTTTTTCATCATCTCTTTATCCAGTTTTGTCTTTTAGTCTTACCTGAGGGAAATCCACTTCTGATCTGATGATGTTGCTGGGTCTCGCATTGAACATAAGCTCATATGTGGCAAATCCTGTCAATTTGTTCCATAAAATGTGGATAATATTTTCAAAATATCGAATATGACCTGCCCAGGCTGTGTGTTTCTTACTGCAATAAATTCTGCACGGTCTATTAATTCCCTTCATAACCCTTTCACTCATGTTACCTTGTGGAAAATAGGTAGAAATCTTTCTGGTTTATCTTGTGTATTGCCATACAGTGTTCAAACCTCTCTGAAACAAATTGTGGCACACTGTCAGGCAAAAGTGATTTTGGTACCACTACATTGCAGAGGTAATCAGATGTCAACTTGTCCATTATAGTATTATTATTTGCCTTCTTAATTGGATACAGATTTACATATTTTGAGAATGTGTCCAACACAATGAAAATATACTTGCAACCTCCTGTAGATGTAGGCAATGCTCCTAGAAGGTCACCTGCTATAATCTCTTAAGTTCGCTAGGAAGGTCAGACTACATTAAGCCTTTTGATAGCACAACGGTTGTCTTTACTCTCTGACATTTATCACACTTTTCTAGTCTCTGATTAACCCTTCTCCACAAATTGTTAAATATTACTGTTTCCTGTATCTTAGCGACTATTCTCCTGATCCCATAATGTCCATAGCTCTCATGTCAGTAGTCAATAAATTTATCAACATGTTGGTAGGGAAGCATAACCTTCCAGTCCTGATCATTCAAATTTTTCCTGCTAAAACAACCCTTTGTGTGTATTATAGTACTGTTTCACCTTTGGAATGTTTTAATACTGCTTAACCGACCTTAAATTTGTATCCTCATTCTGGTACCTTCTCATTTGCTTGCAAATTTTCCTCATTTTATTGTTCTTCACTCCCTGCAAATAAAGCAACCTTACTTGTTCTTCATGGTTCTCAGTACTGTCAGTATACTTCTTCCCTGCTGGTATCCTAGACAACACATCAGGCACAATATTGTCTTACATACCTTACCTCCAAATCAAATTGTTGGAAATACAAAGCCCACCTAGTTTACCTGGTGTGTTTCAGCCTGCACTTCTGAAGGTAACTCAAAACCTTATGATCTGTATACACTATGGTCTTATGTCTAATCAAATAGTACTCAAACTTTTGAGATCCAAATTTAATTGCCAAAGCCTAATTCTGAAATGGAATAGTTCTTTTGGTGTGGCTGTAATGTTCTACTAGCAAAAGGGATAGTTTTGTGTTCAGCCCCCATCCCAGTAGGTACTAATTGGAAAATTTCTACCCCCAAACCAAAAAACTTGCATACAGAAAGTCAGTGAAAAATTTTGAAGTCCTAGCATTTTATTATTTACTAATTTGTTTTTCAAACTCTTAAATGCATCCTCACACTCCTCTGTCCAATCCCACCCCACATTCTTTCTCAACAAATTACCAAGGCAATTATAGTTAAATGACTGGTCTGATGTGAAATTTCGGTAGAAGCCATACAAGCCAAACCTAGCTTTAAGATCCTCCTTGTTTTGGGGGTGTGGGAAACCTGCAATGGCAGCAAACTTTTCTGCATCAGGATGTATACCTTCCTCATTAATCCTGTGAACCAAAATGAAATTTCCTTCTTTACAAATTCTGATTTACTTAATTTTAGTTTCGTGCTTCCTCTATACATAGCCCTCAGTTCTTCGTTCAGAATCTTACAGTGCTTCAAACATTCTGCACTCGCTACTAGGACAGTATCAACATAGACTGTTATTTCATTAGTTAATATCTCACATAGCACCTTGTAAACAGCTCTGATAAACACACACACAGACAAGTTCAGACCAAATGGCATCACACAGTATTCGTAACACTTAACTTCATATAAAATTGCTGTACATGGCCTAGATTCCTTGGCCAAACTGATATTCCAATAGCCACAAGTCACATCAAAAGAAGTCTGAAACTTACATCCATGGAACTTTTGCAAAATGTCATCTATGTTGGCTGGTCTATCACTCGTCCCAATAATGATTTCATTTAATTTCCTGGCATCCAGAACCAACCTGACACCACCATTCTTCTTCTTTACAACCACAAGTAGGTTATTATACCTGCTAGTTGACATTTCAATAATCCCCCATGAGAGACCATCTTTAGGATTTCTTTTCTCTCTGCTTCATTTTTTGAAAATGGACTAATATAAGGTTTTCTGAAAAAATGGTTGAGGATCCTTAAATTTTAATTTGCACTCAAAATCTTTTACCAAACATGGGCTGTCTGAAAATGCCTTACTGGTGCTTTTAATTCTTCCCTTTGTTTATCTGTAATGTTTATTTCTCTCTTCTATACATTTACTACTCATTAATGTTAATTTCTCATTAGTATTCTGTACTGTTTTGTTTGCCCTTTCATCACAATCTTTCACTACCATCAAAACTTTCTTATTTATTTCTGAAATATTAGAGCTGAATACCTTAATTCCTTTTTAATTTTTTCTTCAATTCATGATTTAAGCTAGACAGGACAGTTTTAATGCTATCAGTTTTATTTTCCACCCTACTATCATCTTCTCTCACAGTCATACTACTCAAACTACTCATAATTTGCCTTAACATAGCTTATAATTTTCTGCCTGCCATAAACTACTGCATTTGCTGGCTTTTTCTACTAGATCCTTCCTCCTCAACCTTAACAATTTCACCCACTTCAGCACTGTTTACATCATTGTTGCTCACATCACCACACAATGTAAATGATGCTTTTAGCATCATATCTACAATATGACCTTTGTCCCAATCATTCAAAGTTACATTCATGTCTGATTTATGACCACTATCATATACTAAATCAGTTCCCATTAAGTCTTTCTGTTCACTAAAAAACGTAACGTCTGTTGTCCATTCTCCCCCATCACACTGTCTTGCTTTTTAAGGCCACTCCTTATGAAACATTTAATATAAAATGGCTTTTGCTATTAATTACCTTATTTTTATTCACCTGTCTCCCAGTGCTGCTTCAGCTACTCCCACTCATCCAGAATCCACTTGTTTATATCAGTTGAGTTGAGTCCAGTTGGCAGCCTGATTGGCTGCTGCTGCTGATCCAATGAGCTTGATTCCTGGTTGGCTGCTGCAGCTGTCCTTCATAATGACTGCTCCAATGGGCTTCATTCAAGAATGGCTGCTGCATTAAACATTTGTAATGCCTGCAACTATAACCTTGGCCCAGGATTCATTGATTGGTAAATGTTGATAATCTCATTAATAGGTTGCAGGCAACATCAGCACAGTGCTACATTAGTTTGTTGTTGAACATCTATGGACAGTAAAAACCTAAGCACACAGTTCACAGTTCTTGCAGAATAATATGATACATGTGACACTACTTTTCAAATAAATTTAACAGACATTGTCACTGGTTGTTGTAACATGTGGCCTATTTGAGTTTCACTTATTCCACTTTTAAGTCGATACATTGTTGTTAATCTAACCAGTAAATGTTTCATATCTGAAAATCAGCCATGGACTGCCTGTCTCTGGAAAAAAACTGGTCCTTTATATATCCTCACAATACTAGGCACTAAAACTATACATTATTTGATGTTTAAGTTACAGAAATTACAATTAAAATGTCACTCATTCAGTTAAATTAATACATCAAAAAATTCCTTCCTTATAACGGTTCCTTCTACTGAAAGGTTAGGCTGAATTATTTTTTTAAATAATGAACTTATCTGATATAGTTATACAAACAATACTTTTGACAAATCTGTAAATTATTTTGGAATTAATTAAGGGCTGGCTTTGCTAATATGTTTCTGAATAGACCCAAATAAATATTTTAAAAAGGCCAGTTCTTCATCTTCCAAATGTTTATAACTAGTACAGAATTTATATTTGTCTATAAGCCAACAATAGAATCTAAATCATGAAATAATAACTGATGTCACCCTATAATGATCTGTAGAAAAAGATAATAACTAGGAATGGTCAAAATAAATTAGAGATTTAATTATATTCACAAAACTAAGCACAAAATTAGACCTAGTCTGCTATATTCTTTAAGACTGTGGTCAACCTTTCTCTTTTATGGAGATGCAGATGATACTCATGTATGTTATTGCTAATTAGTCAAAAATGAAAAAATGAATTTATGGAGCCAGATTGCAAAACAAGAGAGGAAGCAAAGAGATCCCAGCTTGTTTCATCACAGTGTCAGCAGTAAGGGTAGCATGTCTGTAAAGGAGAAATGTCATTGTGCTCCTCAACATGTAGATTTTAACTATTTAAATACATTGCATAAACATCAGTTAGCTGATGGATTACTAAGAAATTTAGAATCAGAATTTAAGAAATCAAATTTGTAGCAAAAACAAACTGTGCAATTTATCTTTTGAAAACAATGCCTCAAAGCAAAAGAAACATTAGAGGTTATTCATACTGATCTGAATAGGCCTCACTCAATTCATGGTTTGCTTGGTGAAAGATTTTTCTCACTTTTATTGATGACTATGGTAAAGCAGCTAGACTCTACACTCTCAAACTTAAATATCAAGTTTGTGATTGTTTTGTGGAATATGTTAGTGAAACTGCAAATTTACCTAGGAAAAAATATTACCAAATTGAGATTTAACAATGGGAACTAATATTAAAATTCAGGTCTGTAACAGTTTATAAGAGAGAAAGGAATAATTTTAAATGCATGTCCTCTTTGTGTACACAAATTAAATAGTGAAACTGAAAGCTAAAAATGTCAGTTTTAGATATATCAGGACTCCTGTTAGTTGAAGCAAGAGCAGACAGGAGACTTGCCATGAAGTAGTTTGTGCAGTTCCATATTGCAAAAACAGAACTTTACCTAATACTATAGAAAGGAAAACTTCTTGTGAAATATTGTCTGCAAAGAAACCTAATGTTAAATATTTAAAGTTATACTGAATTGGTGAGCATAGGGAAGTGGATGGTGTTGTGGATATGTGGTGCTAAATGGGAATGTGGGTTGGTCTGGGAGTGTGTCAAAATAGTCAACGCATTTGTGGTAAACATTGCACTTAGATGGTGCAGCAGCTAATGTAGCCACATAGTAATCTGTAGATTTCCTATTCAAGTCCCAGTCTGGCTTACATTTTCATTCATTGTCCCATTGCAGCTGATATCATTAGTTGCTTCTCTTCCCTTCCCCTTCTCCCCCCACCATCATCAACTTGAATAGTGTTGGAGCAGGGTATTTGTACATTGCCACAACATCTGGGAAAGACAATTTGGAATTACAAAGCAGACTAACGAATTTTAATAGGGTATAGCAATGTAGGAAGCAGAGTATTGACTTACAAAAAGGGTTATCATTTCCAGACATGTTGATGTTGCAGAAGATGATGTCAAATATATTTATGTTAAGGAGTCTGAATAAGGTTGTGAATATTTTAGTGCTTCTGAGCGAAAGGCATATACAAAGAATCAGTAAATGAGCAAATGGAAGCAAGAGGTATCAAAATTTGTACAAGCAATCATAAACTAGAACAGGAACCAAGGTTGAGTTCACTCAACTAAAGAACATAGAATGACTGATTGATTTTAATGATTGTGTCATGAGTAACTCTCTTTTAAAAACTTCTGTAGTGCTGATAGCCCAGAGAATTTTGAGGAAGTAATAAATAGTAATGAGTCAGAAATTTGTAAGTGAGCACTGGGTAAGGAAATTGGATGTTTAAATAAGTCTGAAAACGAGTAACTGAACTAGTGAATATACACTGAGGTGACAACAGTCATGGGATACCTCACCATATCGTGTCAGTCCTACTTTTACCTGGCATAGCACAACAACCTGATGTTACATAAACTCAACAAATTGTTGGAAGTCCCCTGTAGAAATATTTAGCCAAGCTGCCTCTATAGATATCCATAATTGTGAAGGTATCGTCAGTGCATGATTATGTACATGAATTGAGTTCTCAATTATCCATATATGTTTGATGGCATTCACGTCTGGTGATCTGTGTAGCAAATCATTTGCTGGAATTCTCCAGAACGTTCTTCCAATCAATGATGGAAAAGTGTCGCCTTGTTGCCTGGTGTATTGTCATCCATAAAAATTCTATTGTTGTTTCAGAATATAAAGCCCACAAATGGCTGCAAATAGTCTCCAAGTAGCTGAACATAACCAGATGTACCAGAGGATCCAGTCCATTTCATGTAAACACAGCACATATCATTATGGAGCCACCACCAGCTTACACAGTCCTTTGCTGACAATTTGGGTCCACAGAAAGCAATATGGGACATACAGAAAATATACCTGTCAGAACAGTGTGTCAAAATTTGGCGTTAATGGGCAGTGGCAGAAGAACAACAAAAAGAAATTATATTTATTTGCCACTTGCTTTGATACAAAAACTGACAATTCTTTTGTGATTCTGTTGTGAAAAGGCATTCATTGCAGAAGAAATGGATGTACAGTCTGCATTATTTTTCTCAGAACTTTATGTGGTGGAACCACCAGTACATAAGGCTGAAACAATAGTGTTTGTGAGTTACTGAAAGCATCATACGGCTTGACGGAAATTCCTGGAGCATAGTATGATTGTTGGATGAGTTTTGAAGAAGTCAGGGTTTTAAAAGAAGTAAATGTTATTAATTCCTGTATGTATTGATGACTACAAATTATGTTATCTTTATAACTGAGGTTGTTAATGATTTGCAAATAATTTGTTGTAAGGGGGAAATATTAGAAATCAAAAATCTGTTATCCTGTGATTTCAGATGAAAGGCTTAAATGAATTAAAGTATTATCATTAGAATGAATATTAATTATAATTATACTGAGACAGGAGAGCTATAATAAATCTTAACTAGGAAATATCAGATTGAACATTCATTGTTATGCAGTAGTCCAGTTGAAGAAAATTTGAAACTAGAAATAGCACAGGATGAAATTGTTGGTTCTAGAATAGAAAAAAAGTTCATTGTCTTCTAACATACAATTTCAAGCCATTGACTTAATGTACAAGGGACCTGTCAAAACACAAAAACTAGTTCACAGTTTTCCTTATAATACCTGTAATATAAAATATAGAGTGGAATAATTACTCAATTAAGCAATTAATAATTTTTCTTCAAAACTAAAAAACTTGTAAAAATTCAGTTCTAAGTATTTTCTGCCTCCTGCACAAATTTTCAGGTTTTCATTTATGACTTCCTCTACTTACTGAATAGTAACATTTGTGCACTAGTTACTGATATAAGGACTTTTTCAGTGTTTCTAAATTTATGCTTATCAATTCACTTCCTTTCACGTTTCTATAAATTTTCATACCCATATAATTTGGAATTTGAGTATAAATTTTAAATCTGGGGCACCATAAAGTTATTTTGTTTTCTGGTGTTGTAATCATGTTGAAAATGATTTGGTACTAACAAAATCAGGGTTATTGTGTACAAAGATAACATTTAATATGCTTACATGGTTTCGATTGCCCTGCATTGTGTGTATTTCTAACGATAGTTTTCCGACGTTTTAATATTCAACACATATGGTTTTAGATCTCCAAAATAAATACCATACACGCAGGAGTAGGTTTAATAATGAATTAAGAAAGAGGAGCATGGGTAAGCTACTACAAACAGCATATTGAACCTATTATAGTGGCCAAAATGGACACAAAGCCCATACCTACTACAGTAGTACAAGTTTATATGCCAACTAGTTGTGCATATGGCGAAGAAATTGAAGAAATGTATGATGAGATAAAAGAAATTATTCAGGTAGTGAAGGGAGATGAGAATTTAATAGCCGTGGGCGACTGGAATTCGACTGTAGGAAAAGGGAGAGAAGGAAACATGTTAGGTGAATATGGATTGGGGCTAAGAAATGAAAGAGGAAGCTGTCTGGTAGAATTTTGCACAAAGCTTAACTTAATCATAGCTAACACTTGGTTCAAGAATCATAAAAGAAGGTTGTATACATGGAACAATCCTGGAGATACTAAAAGGTACCAGATACATTATATAATGGTAAGACAGAGATTTAGGAAACAGGTTTTAAACTGTAGGACATTTCCAGGGGCAGGTGTGGACTCTGACCACAATCTATTGGTTATGATCTGTAGATTAAAACTGAAGAAACTGCTAAAAGGTGGGAATTTAAGGAGATGGGACCTGGATAAACTGAAAGAACCAGCGGTTGTACAAAGTTTGAGGGAGAGCATAAGGGAACAATTGACAGGAATGGGGGAAAGAAATACAGTAGAAGAAGAATGGGTAGCTTTGAGGAATGAAATAGTGAAGGCAGCAGAGGATCATGTAGGTAAAAATACGAGGGCTAGTAGAAATCCTTGGGTAACAGAAGAAAAACTGAAATTAATTGATGAAAGGAGAAAATACAAAAATGCTGTAAGTGAAGCAGGCAAAAAGGAATACAAACGTCTCAAAAATGAGATCAACAGGAAGTGAAAATGGCTAAGCAGGCATGGCTAGAGGACAAATGTAAGGATGTAGAGGATTATCTTACTTGGGGTAAGATAGATACTGCCTACAGGAAAATTAAAGAGACCTTTCGAGAAAAGAGAACTACTTGCATGAATATCAAGAGCTCAGATGGAAACCCAGTTCTAAGCAAAGAGGGGAAAGCAGAAAAGTGGAATGAGTATATAGAGGGTCTATACAAGGGCGATATACTTGAGGACAATATTATTGAAATGGAAGAGGATGTAGATGAAGATGAAATGGGAGATACAATACTGCGTGAAGAGTTTGACAGAGCACTGAAAGACCTGAGTTGAAACAAGGCCCCAGGAGTAGGCAACATTCCATTAGAACTACTGACAGCCTTGGGAGAACCAGTCCTGACAAAACTCTACCATCTGGTGAGCAAGATATATCAGACAGGCGAAATTCCTCAGGCATCAAGAGGAATATAATAATTCCAATCCCAAATAAGCACGTGTTGACAGATATGAAAATTACCAAACTATCAGTTTAATAAGACACTGCTGCAAAATACTAATGCGAATTATTTACAGACGAATGGAAAACTGGTAGAAGCCGACCTCAGGGAAGATCAGTTTGGATTCCGTAGAAATGTTGGAACACGTGAGGCAATACTGACCTTACGACTTATCTTAGAAGAAAGATTAAGGAAAGGCAAACCTATGTTTCTGGCATTTGTAGACTTAGAGAAAGCTTTTGACAATGTTGACTGGAATATTCTCTTTCATATTCTAAAGGTGGCAGGGGTAAAATGCAAGGAGCAAAAGGCTATTTACAATTTGTACAGAAACTAGATGGCAGTTATTAGAGTCGAGGGGCATGAAAGGGAAGCAGTGGTTGGGAAAGGAGTGAGACAGGGTTGTAGCCTCTCCCCGATGTTATTCAATCTGTATATTGAGCAAGCAGTAAAGGAAACAAAAGAGAGGTTTGGAGTAGGTATTAAAATCCATGGAGAAGAAATAAAAACTTTGAGGTTCTCCCATGACATTGTAATTCTGTCAGAGACAGCAAAGGACTTGGAAGAGCAGATGAATGGAATGGACAGTGTCTTGAAAGGAGGGTATAAGATTAACATCAACAAAAGCAAATAAAGGATAATGGAATTTGGTCGAATTAAGTCGGGTGATGCTGAGGGCTTTAGATTAGGAAATGAGACACTTAAGGTAGTAAAGGAGTTTTGCTATTTGGGGAGCAAAATAACTGATGATGGTCGAAGTAGAGAGGATATAAAATGTAGACTGGCAACAGCAAGGAAAGCATTTCTGAAGAAGAGAAATTTGTTAACATCGAGTATAGATTTAAGTGTTCAGATGTTGTTTCTGAAAGTATTTGTGTGGAGTGTAGCATTGTATGGAAGTGAAACATGTACAATAATTAGTTTGGACAAGAAGAGAATAGAAGCTTTCAAAATGTGGTGTCACAGAAGAATGTTGAAGATTAGATGGGTAGATCACATAACTAATGAGGAGGTACTAAATAGGATTGGGGAGAAGATAATTTTGTGGCACAACTTGACCAGAAGAAGGTATCGGTTGGTAGGACACGTTCTGAGGCATCAATGGATCACAAATTTAGCACTGGAGGGCAGCATGGAGGGTAAAACTTGTAGAGGGAGACCAAGAGATGAATACACTAAGCAGATTCAGAAGGATGTAGGTTGCAGTAGGTGCTGGGAGGTGAAGGAGCATGCACAGGATAGATTAGCATGGAGAGCTGCATCAAACCAGTCTCAGGACTGAAGATCACAACAACAACGACAACAACAACAACAACAACGACAACATTATTACTGACTCAAAGTAGCTGTAATGTGTTACTTTTCTTATCCATATACTGGTAGTGTTGTACAATATCCTCAATGCAAATGCTAGGGTATTTAATTTGGTTTCAAGGTACTGTATATGTGATCCCCATGATAGATTTTTATCTAGTTGCATTCCTTGAAGTTCACATTCCTAGCTTCCTGGAAATCCTGGTTTCTGTGACTGACCTGAATGTCATTTGATTTTTGTTTGTTTGTTTTAAACTGTATTAACTGAGTCTTTTCCATGTTTAATTTTAGTCCATTTAAATCAAACCAGTTATCTAATTTTATCTAAAGTATTTAATACAGTTTGTTGAATTTGATCAGTACTGTTAGTTTCAATGATTGAGGATGTGTCATCTGCAAGTAAAACTGACTGACACTCAATATTAAGTGGCAGATCACTCATGTCAAAACAGAAATGGTTTTCCATTTTGAAGTATAACCTCCTCTCTATGACAATATAACCACTCTTTGTCTTTGGTTGCTTAGATAGGACTTAAGGCATTCTAATACCATACTTTTCCAGTTTATATAGTATCAAGGAGCAATTCACATTATGAAAGACTTTAGATAGTTCACAAAAATTCCTGTGACATGCAGTGAGCTGTCTGGAGATGAGCTAATTTTATCAACAAAACTATTTATAGCAGGTACTGTGGTTTTGCCTTTTTTAAATCCATATCGATTTTTTGTGATTATTTTAAATTTTTCTATGAAACTATGAATTTGAAGTAGTAATAGTAGTAGTAGATTTATTCATCCATAGATCTCTTTTTACATGGGTATAGGACATGTCAAAGTATTTACAAATTTAGATAAATTTAAAATAAGCTAATTCACATACACATATATTTACAGACTTCTAGTTAGTGACAATCATTAGTTCTACTCCTGGTATACAATACATTTTTTTTTACAAACTAGTTATTAAATAATGTAATGCCATATTTTTCACTCATATCCCACGGTTGGTCACTGCAACTTCCCATTTGCTATCCTGAAAATCTGAGTCAGCTTCCCTCCATAATGTGTGAGATGTTGATCTCAGAAAGAGGAAGAGGGGGTAAGTATTTCTAGAAAGGAAAAAGAAAAGTGAGGGTGTTATTTGGAATGCTGGATATTTTATAATCATTATTATTATTATCATTTATTGGTACAACATTTTTTATCAATTCCCTACTCTGTTTTAACTAAGTAATCCTTCAATGTATAATATGTATTGCATAACAGGTACTTTTCTTCTGCCTTCTCAAATAAGTGTATTTTCGAAAATTTCTTTACTCTCTTTTGGTAATTTATTGTACAGTTCCATTCCATGATGGAAAATGCTGTTTTGATTTTATGTTTATTTCTTCTTTGTAAATTTAAGTTGAGTCTATCTCTTGTTGTGCGGTCATGGACAGAGCTGTTTGAGCAGTAATTATCTATGTTATTTTGATGTGTACAGCTGACTGGTAAATGTATTCACATGGAGTAGTTAAAATCTCCAGTGTTCTTAACAGATCTTTACAATGAGCTCAACAAGTATTTTTGGTTATTATTCTCATGGCTCTTTTCTGGAGTTTGAAAATTGTGTTCATGTTTTGTGCATTTGTTCCCCAAAAAAGAATGCCAGAGCTAAGAATTGAGTGTACATATGAATAATATGTAACTAAAAGACATTGCATGTTACACACTGGTCTAGGATTCTAAGGGCATAACATGCTGATGACATTCTGTTTGCAGGTACCTTTGTATTATAGAGGTGCCATCTACATTTAATTTAACATTGTCATTTTTTCTCTTCAAAGTGAAATTCATGGCATTAGTTTTCTTTACGTTCAGTCACTTCATTACTTATTGACCAATCACAAACTTTCTTGAGAGTTTCATTTGCTTACTCAGCAATAATTTCTCTTGTTTCCTCAGTGTCTATAATATTGCTGTCATCAGTGAAGAGGACTTTTTCACCATAACTAACACTACTGGGAATGTCATAGATGTATATCAGGAACAGTATTGGTCCTAATATGCTATCTTGTGGAACCCCTGTATTAATGTATTTTGGTTCTGATAAGTGTTTTACTAAATCTTTAGATCTATTTGAAGGACGTGTTATCTCTACTCTTTGTAGCCTATTTGTTAGGTATGATCAAAACCAGTCATTAGTTATCCATCTTATTCCTAATGTTTCTAATTTATTTAATAGATTATTGTGCTCAACTGTACTAAACACCTTAGAAAGATCCAAAAATATGCCTGTGACACACTTGTCTTTATCAAGGGCATCAAGTACAGCTTTTGGGAATTCTACTATGGGTGACTCCGTATTTTTGCCACTTTGGAAACCAAACTATCATTCGCTTAAAATATTGTATTTATTAAGGTAATTCATTAATTTTACATTCATAATTGCTTCTATTATTTTTGAGAATGCTGATAGCAGGAAAATGGGCCGGTAGTTTTCTATGTTTTCTGCATTACCTTTCTTAGGCAAACGTACAACTATTGCCTGTTTTAACTGCATTGGAAATCTCCTTGATGTGAAGGATTCATTTACTACATTTGTTAAGGGGCACTGTATAATCTCCATGCTTTGTTTCATCACACACATTGGTACCTCATCTAAGCCTACTTAGTTTTTGTTTTTAGTTTTTAATTGTTTTACTGACTTCATTGTCTGTGGTTGGAAGTAACATCATTGTATTTTATGCAACATTATTTACAGGTGTTATATTTGTTTAGAGGAATTTTTACTGTAACTTCTCTGCAATATTTGAAAAATGCTCGTTTAAATAGTTTGCTAAGTGCTGTGGATCATTTATTACTTTATACCCTTCCTTAGCCGTATGTTATTCTGCATTTGTTTGCCTCTCCCCGATTCCTTTTGCATAACATCCCAGACTGCTTTGCTTTTATTCTCTGCATTAGGTATTATTTTTTCATTAAATGACTTTTTTGCAGCAATCAGAACCTTCCTATAGATGTTTTTATATCTGTGATGGAAATGTAAGAATTCTGGATGGTTGGGAATCTTTTTCGTGAAACTGAGGTGTTTAAGTGTTTGGGAGGACTTATAATACCTGCTGTTATGCATCTGTTTTTGTGAGATGTTGATACAGGCATGCATACTTCTGGAAATGCCTTTTCAAAGTTCAATATAAACAATGTGGAGAATTAAGAGAATTTCATATTCACATTGGTTTCCTTATACACTTCATCCCAGCTTGTATTTCTAGTTCTTTTGAAAAATCTTTTATTTTGATTTGTGATAGATGTCATTTGTAGGCTTGTAGTTTAGGGACTGATACAATGCTTGACTTTACTGTGGTTATTTGACAAAGATGGTCTGGTAGTCCGAGATCTTTTACAGCTACATCATGTTTTTTCCTGTCGATTTTTGAAGCTGCATGGTCAATTACTGATGTCATTCCCATAACTCTTGTTGCACTATTGGCCAATAGGGACATGTAAAAACTCTGAATGATGTTTATGAAGGTGCTGCTGGATTCAGTTATGATGTTAGTTCTGATGTTAATGTGCCCACCCAGAATTATGTTGACCTTTGTACTTGAGACCTTATCTAGAACTTCTCTTAACTTATTGAAAAAAGTGTCCACACTACCACTTGAAGATCTATAACACACAAAATGATTAATTTCTTGGTGATATCAAGCCCTGTTAACTCAATAACTGATATTTCGAAGTGTTTCTCTTTACTCACAGTACTGAGGTCATGGCTTGATTTGAACTGTGTTCCTTTTCTGATATAAATGCATGATCCTCCACCCCATGAAGTAATTCTGCAGTAAGAGTTTGCCTTTTCATACAATGATAATACTACATGTTGGATTTCTGTGTCCCTACGGAGCTTAACTTCTAATAGTTGTATTTTATTTTTTATTGATTGAATGTTTTGGTGGAGGATTGCTAAGTTTGTGAAATGCCCCATGCTACTCTTTCCAATGCTTTGTTTTTCTTTGTGACATCTGATATATGTGATAGTTGAGGTGTTAAAATCTGTCTTGTGAGTGATTGTGTCAGTACTTTTTAAAGTGCTGGAGATACTCCTTAGATTTTTCCTAAAAAAAGACCTACTTTTCCTACCTATGACAACAGGTATTTGACCATGTGTGGCCAGAGACTCCCCCCCCCCCCCCCCCCACACACACACACTTCTGTAAATCAGCTGTACCAAACTTCCCTTCCCAGTCTTGTTTAGGTGTAGGCCATGCCTAGTGAAACCCCACCTGTTGATAGTCCTGACTGGCACCAGAGAAACATGAACAATGTCGGCTTTCGTCAGAGCCATCCCTAACCCACAATGATTCACCTCACAGCTCCATCAAGGTGTGGTCGATCATGATGCTGGAACACCTGAACAAAGTGAACGTTGGTGTAAGATCAGCACCCACCACAAATTTCAAGTTCCTACCCTCAGTGGTTTGGACTTGGTGATGCTGAGACAGTCAGCAAGTAAATGAGAAAGTCTGTCAGGACTTTGCCTAATTTTATGGATAGATTTAACAAATGAAAACACAGGTGAATTAAAAACTTTGCTACCAATCTAATTTGCTAGTTACCAGCATCAAATTTCAGCTTCTGCTCCAACACTTAACTGTCCATTAAACACAAGAAAAATTCCATGCGTTTTTCACTGGCACCATCTATATAGCATGTTATAGGATTTTGCCTTATTACCACAATTCTTTCTAGATGTTTTGGATTAGTCTCAATGTATTCCTTGACATTGTATAAACATGGTGCGTTCATGTATTCTCTTAGTTTCATTTTGAAGATTGGTAGAGCTTTTACATTTTTCAACTGTGGTAATCTGTAGTCAGCTGCTGTTGATGTAATAATCATCTTTGATTGTTGTTGTGTAATTGTGCAGTTCTGAGCTTGACACTGACACATAAATTTACTTAGATATACATGAGTGTCACATATACATACATAGAGTGGACTGTTAAAATTTTAAATTTCTTGAGTAACTTTTGAGAGGACAGTCTTCCAGTATACCTGATTGCTTTTGTTGCAGCTTCAGCAATTTGTTGATATGCACTTTTGCTCCACTCTCCTGTATTGCTATATTATACAATAAATGTGGACGAGTTCTGCAATAGTACAGCTTTGCCGGTGCATCTATATCAACTGTGTGTGACATTTTCTTCATTTAAAATACACTGCTGCTTTCTTTTGAGCAGGTCTTTTGCATATGATTTTCCCAAGACATAAATCTATCCATTGTCAGTTAATATCAACTTCTGCAATGTCCAATGTGTAATTCCTTTTCATTTCTTCTTCTCTTTGCAAGTATTTCCAAGAAGTTTGTTTTCTTTTTATGTACAAGTGGATTGCTTACACTTAAATTTTTGTTTGCTTTTCCAGTGTGTAATAGCTATTATTTCTAAAAGATTTAACAAACTATAACTTACAGTGAGCTTCTCTCACGGTTTCTGTCAAATAATTCACATAAAGTGGAGATATTATGGACTGAGTATTGAGTCAAGTACTATCCTGTACATTACTACCTTAAAATTTGGTTAAAAAGCTCTCACTGTATTGTTTATTTTTGTATTTTAAGTCTACACATTACACTCTGTTTTCCACAAATGATTTCATTAGACCAGCTTCATACCGATAACATCTCATCTATACATATTATCTAAGTGAATAGTATGGCACACATAGTCTTAGGCTTTTGAGATATCCTGAAATAAACAACAAACTTTCCCCTGTACTGATTCTGTTTACCATCGAGCTAGATACTGCTGTTTTTCTGTACTTTGCTTACCTAAATCAGTGCTGTGCTTCATCCAGGATGTTTATTTTTCTATGAGTTTTATAACTCTGTTTTTAATAGCTGCTTCTAAAATTTTTGATAAAGTGGATATAACCATTATACATCTATAGTTTCCAGGATCCGAATGTAACCACCTCTATATACTGATGCTACTTTGACTGAATTCAGACACGTGGGGGACAGATGCTTCTCAGTTAACAAGCTTGCTATGTTTACCAGACGTCTTGCTGGATACTGTGATCAGTGTTTAATTACTTTTGCAGATATGTCCTCTATGTTCTCTGTATGTACATTTCTCAGTGATGTGATTTTGCAAGGTGTGGGAAAAGACAATTAACCAAAAATGCAGTACAGTGATAATTTATCTAACTGAAATTGTTATCTAAACATTTAACACATAGTTTACACATTGGTTTACATATTTTGTCACATAGTTCACCATTGTTACCAAAAACACATTCAGTTTCTTGTTAACCTGTTGGAACATGGTTGATTTATGTTGATAGTATTGGCTGTGTCAATAGGGATCTCAACAGTGATTATTATCTTTTTACTGTACAATAGTTATTGAGTTAGTTCTGTGGTATTAATGTGGTCACTGTGTCAAGACCGATGTATGTCATTTACTTTTTTCTAAATAAACATTCTTGACATGGTAGCAGTCTGACATCGTAAATTTAAGAAAAGAAGACTGTCATTCATAAAGGTACGGACCAGTTGCAAACAAAAAAAGAAGATTGTAATTCAAAAAGTGTGGTTGGTGAAATTGGACATGGCTGAGATTAAGGTACTGTTGTCTATTCAAGAAGGCTATGGGAACTGGAAATGGAAAACAAAAATGTAACTGAAAATGAAGGAATGAGAAAAACCATTAATAAGTGGTAGAATGAGAAATACCCTCTGCGACGTATTTAATACTGGTCTTCAGAGAATGGATTTACATGTAGATGAACCTCATTGTTTTATGCAGATTTCCAGTCCTCTAAGTGACATTTCCAATATGTTGAGAGTTTCAGCATTTTCCTGCATTTGCACTCAAACTATATTTCCAGTTCCAGTTTTATTATTTTGTAGTTCAATTACCTGACCATGGAGATCTGGAATAAGTGTGTTAATTATGTGTCCCATCAATTTGTTTAAATGTACATTTGTAAAAATATTATCTATTAACAAGTCTGATGATTCAGTGCTCCTTGTTGGGTATTTACTTGCAGCTTCATGTTATGTGTATTAAAAATATCATCAAAATACTTTCAACAACTCCTCAGTTTCATTGTATTTATATTTAGCTCAGCAACTGTTGTTACATAAAGGAAGTTCATTAATAGCATTGTAAAATAGTATTTAAAGTTCTGCAAGGAAATCTTTAATCAAAGCAGTCAGAGGGTGGTATAACTCTAATTGCTATCACAAGACACTTGACCACCTGCAAATTTCTTTGGAGTACTGATGCTTCAAAATGAATTTTTCTGCAGTTTGTAAATGGCCACTGAACACACTCACTTTGATTACTATCCACATACAGTCTATCTCATCACTTTTATGTTGAAATATGGAAAAAATGACACACTATTATAAGCTTGTAAATTGTACATCTGTATTTCATTTACAACAAGTCCATGTTCTGTTATTACAAAGATATTTGGTTCATCAGTAGCAAGTAATGCTTCTGTTGTCTGTTTTTCCCTCCTTATTTTAAATCACCTCTACTATTTAAATCTCTTCTTGTCTGTCCATAAGCTGTGGAGTCCCTACCACACGGTAAGTTGCTGTCAGTCCATTAATCCACTTAGACACTGCATTTTTCATCTTGGTATCACTTGCAAAATGTTTCCCACTCAGAAAAGCTTTGAGCTTTATTCAAAAGTGAGTCTTGCACAATTTTGTTGTTCTCTTGATTCCTCAAATTGTTGGTGACAAGCATTGGATGTCCAGTTCCATCACACAAACTTGTTCATTCTTTGTCAATTGCTTAACAAAATTTTCTCATTTCTTGTTCCTTCATTACTCTACCAGCATACATTTCCTTTTACTGGCTGTAAATTTCTGCAGGTTTCAATTTCCAAGTGCTCAAAAATCATGTAACATCTATGGCTTTGCAATTGGCAGAACTATGAATTATACAGTTCCAATTTGAACCATCAGGAAAGGCAAAATAACAACTTGTTGGGCTGGCAGCAACAAGCAATCCAGTCACTAATTTGAGCAGGGCCTGATATCAGTCAATACAATGGTAGTGAGCAGTACATCACTACTTGCTAGATCACCCTAATTTCCAGAAAGGAAAATTTGTTTCAATTTCTTTTCTGTTTTACATTTTTGTTTCTTTCACATTGCAGACATCGTAATCCTAGGTTTTCATGTCTTCAGCTTACATAGTCCTTAGTGATTACACTTCTATGAATGCACAGCACAACATAAGTGATCAGTTTATAAGCATACCTTAATTGTGTTTCAGAGATGCAGACACCAAATATAACTAAAAATATAACTAAACATAGTTAAAATAATTTAATTACTCTCTTGTGGCTGCATATACCTACTACAACAGCAAGATTAATGAGGTCAATGGCTGTTCTCCAAATTCATAGGCCAATGCTTTTCCAGGTATATTTTACATATTTAGAATATCAATGTAGAGTTTTTAGTAATGACTGAACATTATCTAGGAAATGTATTTAGTTGACTTTTATGTAGTATCAAAGTATAGATAAACAGCAACAACATTTTAAACAAGAGTTCAATATACTTACTGACCACCAAAACAGCAGCATGTACAAAAGCTGTGAAAACATAGATGTCTCAGGGGATGTTTATCAAATCCTGCTATATCAGTTAGAGACAGTGAAACTCACTTATAATGCAGAGAAAAATGAGACTTTGTTGTTGTGGTCTTCCATCTGAAGACTGTTTTGATGCAAGTCTTTACATTAGTCTAATTCTGTGCAAGCCTCTTCATCCGTGAATATCTACTGTACATACTACAATTTCAAGCTGCTTATTGTATTCATCTCCTGGTCTCCCTCTACAATTTTAACCACTCACACAACCTTCCACTAGCAAACTGATGCTTCCTTGGTAGCTCAATATGTGTGCTACCAACCAATACCTTCTTTTACTCAAGTTGTGCCATAGATTCCTCTTCTCGCCAATCTCTTTGAGTATCTCCTCAACCAGATTGGTCTACCAATATAATATTCAGCATTCTTCAGCAGCCCCATATTTTAAAAGCTTCTATTCTTTTCAAACCTGAACTGTTTATCATCCACGTTTTATTTCAGTAGAAAGCCACACTTCCAAGAACTACCTTCACAAAATACTACTGACTCTTAAATTTATATTGAGGCTAACAAATTCCAATTTTTTGAAAAATGTGAATCATGCTATAGCAAGTCTGCATTATGTTTCCTCTCTACTTCAGCCATTATCAGTTGTTTTGCTGCCCTAACAGAAAACTGATTTACCACTTTTAGTTTCTCATTTCGTATTTAATTCCTTCAGCATCTCCTGATATAACTCAATTGCATTCTATTACCCTTGCTTTATTTTTGTTGATTTTCATCTTATAATCTCTGTTCTAGATGTTATCCATTATGTTCACCATAGGCATCTGCAAAGGGCGTAAGAGGGGGCATGTACTGCCCCCCCCCCCAAACTCCCCTTCCCCCATGGATCTGGATCCAGATATTTTATTCATACATTGATTGGACAAACATTAACTCTTTGGGATATAATAAGTTATTTTGTGCCACCTGTAAAAATTAGTTTTATGGCATGATGTGAATCAAAACTGACCAGCTCATTATTATAAAGAATGACAGTTTTAGAGTCTTGACCTCCCCTAGCCCACACTCACTGGAAAAATTTCTGTGAGTGTCCATGCATTCAACTGCTCTCCAGGTCCTTTTCTGTCTCTGATAGGATGACAGTGTCATTGGAAAACCTTGAAGTTTTTATTTCTTCTCCCAAAACTTTAATTCCCTTTTCAAGTTTCTCCTTGGTTTCCTTTGAGTCTTCTCACCATATGGGTTGAATAACATTCTGGATAAGCTACAACCCTGTCTAACTCCCTTCTCAGTTATTGCTTCTCTTCCAAGTCCTTTGACTCCTATAGCTGCAGTTTGGTTTTGTATAAATTGTGGATAACCTTTTGCTCCCTGTATCTTATCTCTGGCACCTTCATAAATTCATAGAGTATATTCCAGTTCGTATTGTCAAAATATTTCTCAACATCTACAAATGCTATGAACATAGGTGTGCTTCCTCCAACCTATCTTCTCAGATAAGTCGTAGGCAGATTATTGCCTCATGTGTTCCTGCCATTTTTCATATCTCTAACAGACATTTACTGGGTGACCATCTACCAATTTCTCCATTCTTCTGTAAATAATGTATGTAAATATTTTGCAATATGACTTATAAAATTGATGGTTTGATAGTATTCACACCTGTTTGCATCTGCCTTCTTTGATATTGAAATTATTACACTCTGCTTAAAGTCTGAAGGGTTTGCCTTGTCTCATATGTTTTGCACACCAGATGAAACAGCTTTGTCATGGCTGGCTGTTCCAAGAATTTTCGTAACTCTGAAGAAATGTTGTCCACTGCAGGTGCCATGTTTCATTTTTGGTTTCTCATAGTTCTGCCAGATACTTGTCACAGTATATCACATCCAGTTGATCTTCATCTACATCCTCAGTCTTTCTAAAATATTGCTTTCAAGTTGTTTTCCCTTTTTCCTTTTCTATTTATTTCTTCCACCTTTCCCTTAACATGAGATATTTCTGTTACTTACAATATAGGAGGTGGTTAAGTTTAAATGAATTTATGATATTGTATGCATATTAAGCAAGACTTGATGTTTTGGTGGTGTTGCAGCAGTTGCTGAAAGGCTCTGAAAAAGCTATTCAGTTAAAAGCTTCATGAGTTGCAGGGGTATATTATATCAAAAGTTTTGGTAATGCAAATGGGCAATATAAAGTGTGGGAGCATAATTCACTGCTATTTGTTTTGCTGAGTACCTCAGACCAAAATTACTAGTGGTATACAATGTTGTTACGAGTGAGGTTATTAAGATATCCAACAGTGGGGTATTAGTTTGTAATTACATAAGCGTGGAATCGTTTGCTAAGACCTGTCAGGTCTCCAACCTCAATGTCCAAGTGCTACATTATATTCCATTATGGAGAATGTAAGGCCTTCTATAGCCAATCTGTCACTGCCAGTAATTGATAATTGTACAATACAATTGAAGAAAATTGCAGCTCCAAGGATACATGTGACTGATTATTCTTTTGCGTCATTTTTGGTAACAAGTTAAAACTGAGTAAACATATAAATAAACTGTTCAATATGTACAATTGAGTATGATTTGCTCCTAGCAACATCTCTTATTGTCTTGGTATAAACAATAGTTTATTGGCTTATACTGCATATTTTCATTCCTTTCACTCCCACAGAATTCTCTTCCTGTGCAGTGCAACTCAGGTAAACATAGTGTTTATCCAGCAAAGTGGCCACACAAAATATTGTATAAAGTAGGTAACTGTACATCTTGTAGAAGACCTTTCGAGGATATTAAGATACTTGCACTAACTCCTCTTAGTAGTTTTCATTACAATAAAAATTAAGTTTAAATTGAACTGCAATTTACATAACATTACCAGATAGAAAATAATTGTCACACTGACACTGCCTCATGTGTCTTGGGTTCAGAGAGGAGTTATGTACTCTGACACAGGTAACAGCAAGGGGGAACAAGGGTACAGGCTTATTATTGAGTACGGAATTCTCTAGACCTTCTGGAAATGATTCTCTGTGACATTACTAATCTGCAGGTTAACACTTCCTGGTACAAGAGGAAATACTGTGACTTTTGTGATGACTAGCTGTCTTGAGAATATGTTTGGTTTTCACATCATCCACAACAAATTATACTGATTCCTTGGCACAGCAGCAGTTTTGATGTCATTCCATTTTATTTATTTATTTATTCACCCTAGATGATTTAATACAACAGTATCTGACATGTGAAGATACAGTACACAAATAATATGTACATATATAAAATATTAAAAGACAATTAGGTGAGAATAGGGTAGGAAGTTAACCATGGTCTAAACCAAGTAATTACCTCACCATTCATCTTGGCAACTTGGGGAATTATTGTAAATCCAAGTTTCCATATGACATGATAATGTTTTTTTAATGATATTGTTAATACACATAACATGAAGCTGCAAGTAAATACCCAACAAGGAGCACTGAATCATCAAACTTGTAAATAGATAATATTTTTACAAATGTACATTTAAACAAATTAATGGGACACATAATTAACACACTTATTCCAGATCTCCATGGTCAGATAATTGAACTACAAAATGATAAAACTGGAACTGCAAATATAGTTTGAGTGCAAATGCTGAAAAATGCTGAAACTCTCAACATATTGGAAATGTCACTTAGAGGACTGGAAATCTGCATATAACAACGAGGTTCATCTACATCTAAATCCATTCTCTGAAGAGATTTTCAAGACTCATTACGCTAGGAAAAGCCTACGTAATCACAGCTTCATGTTATGTGTATTAACAATATCATCAAAATACTTTGAACAACTGCTCAATTTCATTGTATTTATATTTAGCTCAGCAACTGCTGTTACATAAAGGAAGTTCATTAATAGCTTTGTATAATAGTATTTAAAATTCTGCAAGGAAATCTTTAATCAAAGCAGTCAGAGGGTGGTATAACTCTAATTGCTATCACAAGACACTTGACCACCTGCAAATTTCTTTGGAGTACTGATGCTTCAAAATGAATTTTTCTGCAGTTTGTAAATGGCCACTGAACACACTCACTTTGATTACTATCCACATACAGTCTATCTCATCACTTTTATGTTGAAATATGGAAAAAATGACACACTATTATAAGCTTGTAAATTGTACATCTGTATTTCAAGCAATGCTTCTGTTGTCTGTTTCTTTCCTTCTTATTTTAAATCACCTCTACTATTTAAATCTCTTCTTGTCTGTCCATAAGCTGTGGAGTCCCTACCACACAGTAAGTTGCTGTCAGTTCATTAAGCCATTTAGACACTGCATTTTTCATCTTGATATCACTTCCAAAATGTTTCCCACTCAGGAAAACTTTGAGCGTTATTCAAAAGTGAGTCTTCCACAATTCTGTTGTTCTCTTTATTCCTCAAATTGTCATTGACAAACATTGGATGTCCAGTTCCATCATTCAAACTTGTTCATTCTTTGTCAATTGCTTAACAAAATTTTCTGATTTTTTGTTCCTTCATTACTCTACCAGCATACATTTCCTTTTACTGGCTGTAAATTTCTGCAGGTTTCAATTTCCAAGTGCTCAAAAATCATGTAACATCTATGGCTTTGCAATTGGCAATACTCTGAATTACACAGTTTCAATTTGAACCGTCAGGAAAGGCAAAATAACAACTTGTTTGGCTGGCAGTGACAAGCAATCCAGTCAATAATTTGAGCAGGGCCTGATATCAGTCAATACAATGGTAGTGAGCAGTACATCACTACTTGCTAGATCACCCTCATTTCCAGAAAGGAAAATATGTTTCAATTTCTTTTCTGTGTTACAATTTTATTTCTTTCACATTGCAGACATCATAATCCAAGGTTTTTATATCTTCAGCTTACATAGTTCAGCTTACATAGTACTTTCCATCTTCTTACACGGCAGCTGCTGTTTTTGGCAATAAGAATAGCTGCTTCAATTTTACTTCCAGTGATTTTGCCTTTGTAGGAAAAGTGGTTTGGGATGCACTCAGCCTAGTGAGGCGATTTAGTAGTGGTTTCAAGATCATTCAAGATTCATAGGAGGAATGTTAAGTAAACGTAACTCAACCATGGAGGAAGTGGATTGTAAGGCACTTCCTTGAGAATTGTTCATCAGCCTGAGACCTTTAGGAGATAGGACTGATAGAAGAGAGAGAGAGAGAGAGAGAGAGAGAGAGAGAGAGAGAGAGAGAAGATCCAAGAAAGAGTGATGCTTTTCAGCATTGGATTGTTTAGCCAGCAGTAGAGCATTACTGTTATGTTTAACAAACTCCATTGGTAGATGTTACAAAAGAGGTGTTGTGAATCATAGAGAGGTTTGCAGATTGAAATTCTGAAAGAGCATGTTCTGGGAAGAATCAGACAACATGTTACCTCCTTCCACATACATCTCATGCAATGGCCCTGATGAAAATATTGAAGAACTTAGAGTCAATACAGAGGATTACTGACAATCATTCTTCCCATGCACCATTAGCAAGTGGAACAGCAAAGGGGTAATAGTTAGTGGTAGCAGAAGTACCCTCTGCCGCGTGCCATTTCTTGGCTTATGAAGTAAAGTATGTAGATGAAGAAACCTGACAATGACTGGGAGAGTGGTGGGCAAAGCACATACCCCTACATACCGCACCTGCTGATGCCATTGGCAGAGGATGAATGACAATTGGCTGGGACCAGTTGGCCCATCTAGGGTCAGAACATGGAACTTTACTTACTTAATTACATTGGTTTTTTAGGCTATAATTTTTTTGAAAAAAGTCATCCAGTTCTATTCATAACACATCATAACTGTATCATATTGCCCATGCCTAATAAGTTAAAATTACATTTCTCAGGTGTGTTTTAGCTTCAAGCAGGAAAAGCTTTATTTGAAAGACGCTGTAATAGAAGAAATGAATAGAATAAAGAAGAATAGTATATCATTAAGCAATTCGAACACCTTTCTGGTGGAAATTTTTGTTTTCTTCCCATCAACATATGATTAGGGAGTTCATTTCATAAGCATTGTGTCTTGAAAAACACAGGCACAAAGAAATTCTGTAAGTTTTCAAGTGCACTAGAAACAAAATATGTGGTATTCTTTAAATTGTTTTGTGGTATAAGCAAGGTGAACAAACTGAATCACATCTCTCTTACATTGCCATCAAGCAGTGATCCAGAATTTCCTGACAAAGCTCAATACAATGAGGAAAGCTCAATTCTAAAAAAAATACAGACTAGCACATTAGCAGGATTCATATTTATAACACACAGCACTAAACACTCTACAGATGGAAGCATGCTCCAAGTACACACAGCCACTACTTTAAAGTCTGTCATCTGGAACCAGAAGTAGCTGGGAATAAAACTTCTATCTATATCACTGCATGATCCCTCCACAGACAAAGTCAAGCAGGTGATGTCACAATAGCCATAGCATACCATACATGTTTGGCCTGTGGTTCCAACCATGAGTCTGGGCCATGAGTAAGGAAAGCTTCTTATTGCAACAAGGACATATGTTTGCAGTAAAAACCAGCATTCATAGTAGATAAACAAACTTTTTTAAAGTGTTGCAAGAAAAAAATATTGCTGAATGCCACTTCACTTACTACATCTCCACTGCTGCCCCTGTACTGATTTCCACATGACAGTAATTGTAGGAGACACAAGTTGAAATAAACATTGTTGCAGAATTATTAATTGAAACTTTTTCAACTTTTCTGAACTAAAGATACAAATTTTAATGAAATCGGAACAGCAAGTTGTTGTGTCCCAGGTACAAACTACTAAATGGAATGTCAGAATTAATTACAACTTAGAAAATTTATTCTGAAAACAAGATGAAAAATAACTCAGTGTAAGAAAATTTATTCTGAAAACAAGATGAAACATAACTCAGTGTAATGACTTGTGTCCATGTCTGTAGCAAAAGTTTTTCTCCTCTAAACACTATCACAGTAACAACCCATGACAGAGAGAAGATCTGCTCCTTACTCCAGGATATCCACCAGATGACTCCCCTTCAGGGCCATGACAGCCTGACATAATCACATGGCGTTGCATCTTCAATGGCTCCATCCACTCCAGCAGTACAACTGCTGCATCTCCTGTGCCCCCCCCCCCCTCACCACCCCCACCAATGAGCACTTTGATCTATGCTGTGCTGGAGAATTGGCACACAGTGCTCAAGAAGAGTGTGACCGTGTCTTACATACAGTGATTGCACTTCTATGAATGCACAGCACAACATAAGTGATCAGTTTATAAGCATACCTTAATTGTGTTTCAGAGATGCAGACACCAAATATAACTAAAAATATAACTAAACATAGTTAAAATAATTTAATTACTCTCTTGTGGCTACATATAACTACTACAACAGCAAGCTTAACGAGGTCAATGGCTGTTCTCTAAATTCATAGGCCAATGCTTTTCCAGATATATTTTACATATTTAGAATATCAATGTAGAGTTTTTAGTAATGACTGAACATTATCTAGGAAATGTATTTAGTTGACTTTTATGTAGTATCAAAGTATAGATAAACAGCAACAACATTTTAAACAAGAGTTCAATATACTTACTGACCACCAAAACAGCAGCATGTACAAAAGCTGTGAAAAAAAAAAATGTCTCAGGGGATGTTTATCAAATCCTGCTATATCAGTTAGAGACAGTGAAACTCACTTATAATGCAGAGAAAAATGAGACTTTGTTGTTGAGGTCTTCCATCTGAAGACTGTTTTGATGCAAGTCATTACATTAGTCTAATTCTATGCAAGCCTCTTCATCCGTGAACATCTACTGTACATACTACAATTTCAAGCTGCTTATTGTATTCATCTCCTGGTCTCCCTCTACAATTTTAACCACTCACACAACCTTCCACTAGCAAACTGATGCTTCCTTGGTATCTCAATATGTGTGCTACCAACCAATACCTTCTTTTACTCAAGTTGAGCCATAGATTCTTTTTCTCACCAATCTCTTTGAGTATATCCTCAACTAGATTGGTCTACCAATATAGTATTCAGCATTCTTCAGCAGCCCCATATTTTAAAAGCTTCTATTCTTTTCAAACCTGAACTGTTTATCATCCACATTTTATTTCAGTGTACAGGCATACTCCCAGTTACTACCTTCACAAAATACTACTGACTCTTAAATTAATATTGAGTCTAACAAATTCCAATTTTTCAAAAATCTTTATCATGCTATAGCAAGTATGCATAAATGTTTCCTCTATACTTCAGCCATTATCATTTATTTTGCTGCCCAAACAGAAAATTAATTTACCATTTTTAGTTTCTCATTTCCTATTTAATTCTAATTTCATAAGTTTTGAGAGGAGTAAGATTTACAAATAAACTTTCTTACTTATCTTCTTTTCTTGTCATTGGCTCTAGTTTGTTATGTCTGGAGGTTGATTCATGAGACTGAAATTTATGACATTTTAGTTTCCATATGACACAATAATGTTTAAGTAAGCCTGCTCCATATTTCTCTTTTTTTCCTTTTTCGTTATGTCACATTCCTCTATATCACACTGTCTTTACAATTTTCACTTCTATATCACCACAAATTACGTTGTTATTGCTAAACATAAAAGAAACTTCTGATCACTTCAGAGGCATGCCTGCTACTACCGCATTCTGAGGTATTAACAATATTCCAAAGAGTTTTCAAATCAAAACTGTTTACAGACTTACTTGACAAAAGAAGAATCTTCACCAAGCTACATCATTATTTTGTAAATAAATCCAGAAATAAATTTATTAATTAGTGTCAGATTGCGTGATTAATAATAGGAATTTTAAGTGCACCATATACTTTGTAATTTCAAATGTTTTCAAAAGAAGAGTAATTTTAACTGTACATACAGAGTTAGTACATATTACTTGTAACAAAGTAATTTCTTTTTACACATTTTAGCCTTAAATGTATGACATCATATACAATATAATATGAAATTATTTTAGTTAAACAACTGAGATATTATCAACCTATACAATATTCGAAAATATTTTTCATATTGATTACTTCTGTTCAATAAAGGTGATGTTAGAGGAGAGTGTCCCTTTAGAATTTAGTTATAGGTAACTACATCATTTGGAAGAAGACTAATTTTACTATTAATATTTTCTGCAAGATCGTTAATAAACAACGTGAACAGCAAGGGCCCCAACACACTCACCTGGGGCACATCGAAAGTTACTTCTACAGCTGATGATGACAACATCCATACATTTTAAGATTTCCACAGACGGCTAAATAAATAAATACATAAATGATAACATGTTGTGTCCTCCATACCAAAAAGTCCTCAATCCAGTAACAAATTTCACTTGATACCCCATATGATTGTACTTTTGACATTAAGCATAGGAGCAGTTCTGAGGCAAATTCTTTTTGGAAATCAAGAAACACTGCACCCACTAGGTTGCCTTGATCCACAGCTTTCAGTATGTCATTTGAGAAAAGTGTGAGTTGGGCTTCACACAATTGATGTTTTTGGAAACCATGCTGGTTGGCATTGAGGAGGTCATTCTGTACAAGGAACTTCATTATATTTGAGTTCAGAACGTGTTTTAAGATTCCACAACAAGACAGTGTCAAGTATACTGGATGACGGTTTTGTGGATCACTTCCTGTGTATCTTGTACACAGGTGTAACCTGATCCCTTTTCCAAGAACTGAACTAGATGAATATGACAAATCAACCAGAAACACCGTCATATTGGCTGGGACAATCTATTTTTAATAGCCTAGGACAGAACCTAGGCCAACACACTATTGTGCAAGCTGGACAACTACACAGTATAATTTGTTGCTCTATGACTGTCCTTCACACTATGGTAAAACACCAAGCGAGGCTTACTGGACAGGATGAGTAGGAAAGGCCATAAGCATGTCATAAGCTTCTCATTCTGTCTGGTAAGTTTCCCTGATCTGGGGTTCCAGGGGACTTTTCCAAACTCAAACCCTTTTCCTAAACCTCAGCAGTCCTTTCCTTTAACTCATCTTCCTTGCCTATCAACCATTGTGTCAGAAGATGGAGCCATTGGCTATGAAACCTTGCATATGTAATACTTTTTATGTGTGTTCCCCTGCTGCCTCGTGGTGAGCAGATTTCTTATCTATCTGATTAAATTATGAAATTAGAACTTGAATTGTATCACTAGTCTTCCTGTTCGACACATGAACAGTAATCTGCTATTGAGATTCTGTGGTTCGTTCATGAGAGATAGCATTTCTGAGGAAGCAGGGGACAGTAAAACAAAGTGTAGGGCTATAAATATAGAGAGATGCTGAATGAAACATTTTTGGCTGTCAAGACAGCAGTGTGTGATGCCCTCACAAAATACAAGGAAATTCTGGTCACGTGTAAAGACCACAAACATGCATTGTGTGTAAGGGCTATGAAGATGATGATATGAGAAATTAGGGCTCATATGGAGGCCTATAGACAGCAATTGTTTCCTTGCTCTATTTGCAAGTAGAACAGGAGGGCAAATGACAAGTATTGCTGCAGGGTACCCTCTGCTATCCACCGTATGGTGGCTTGTGGAGTACCTGTGTCAATGAAGGTGTAAAATCTGGGATGGAATGTAACAACATTATGAAAAGGAAAATTGCCACTCAGCATGTAATGGAAATGCTAAATCGCAGACAGGCACAACAGAAAGACTGTCACAAGTAAAGTTTCTGCCAGCAAGGGTTCTCACTCACTCTCTCTCTCTCTCTCTCTCTCTCTCTCTCTCTCTCTCTCTCTCTCTCTCTCTCTCACACACACACACAAAAAAAAACCTTGCGATGCATGTATCTGTGTATGTGTGGGAAACAAAACCTTGCTATGCATGTGTCTGTGTATGTGCGGATGGATATGTGTGTGTGTGTGTGTGTGTGTGTGTGTGTGTGTGTGTGTGTGTGTGTGTGTGTGTGTGTGTGTGTGTGTGTGTGTGTGCTAGTGTACACCTGTGCTTTTTTCCCCCAAGATATATAAATGCAACTCCCACACACATGACTGTGGTCTCTGGCAATTGTGTGCTTTAGTCTATTTTTGATGAAGGCCTTGTTGGGCGAAAGCTTATTTGTGACAGTCTTTTTGTTGTGCCTATCTGTGACTCATCATCTCCACTATTTGGTGAGTGGCAACCTTCCTTTTCATAATAGCGGTAGATGTAGATGGATATGCACTGGCACCAGAGTGAGTGTCTAGTTCATAGTGAATGAGACAGAAACTGAAATTGAGAGTAGAATAGCAAAAGCTGAAAGTCTTAACTCTGTTTTCAAATGTCTCTTTACAAAGGAAAATTCAGGAGAATTCCACCAATTTCAAAGATGAATGAAATAAGAATTAGTGTCAGTGGTGTTAACAAACAGCTGAAATCGTTGAAATTGAACAAAGCTCCAGGCTCTGATGTAACCGCTTTCAAATTCTATACAGGATATGCAGCTGAGTTAGGTCCTCTTCTTACTGTAACCTATTGTAGATACCTCTAGTCGGTTACAGGCCCTAGATTACACTTTATGTTTCCAAGTCATAAAAACATAGTTATCAAAATACATTTTGCTCCACTTCAGTCCTGTCAGCCTATCAGTACAAAAAGAAACATGATAGTGATGTAATAAAACCATTAAGATGATCAGATGTGTTTTGCAAGCAAAGAAAATGTTGTAGAAGGCAGAACACCTAAAGAGCCTTTTTTTTTAAATTTGCGCTTTCGGGAGTATTAATGTTGGTTATTTTTTATATTCAACTGTGTTTTCTCAGTTCTTGTAATTTTTTATGTTCCAGATTTTTTATTTTCATTTCATACATTGTGCAACTATAAATACATGTTCTGCAAACATTCTAAAGCTTTGTTTCTTAACTCATGGATATGGTGAATTTAATCATATGAGGTTGAAAGTTTAGATTGTAAAATGAAAAAAGTAGCATCCATTTTAATATTAATAATATAAAGAAAGTATTTTAGATATATAATTCAAAATGGTTAGCAGTACATTAAAATAGCAAAGTAATTTATTTTAAAAATATTAATTACATAACTATCAGTTGCTTGAGGTATAATAAAGTTTGTGCACTTCTTGTAAAATTTAGTTGCTTAGTCACAAAACGTGTCCTGTCTCACTGAATTAATAACATAAAAAACCTTGCTATTTCAGAATTTTGTTCCCTCTTGGAAAAATTTCTGAAGATACGCAAAAGTATTCAACAAGCTCTCATCTAACATAAAGCAAAAAACTAAGAATCCCAGTCAGTTCAAAAGAAGATAGAAAACTTACCTCATTAGCCACTTCTTGTATAAATTATCTAAATGTATATATTCAAGGCCTGAAAATTTCTGTTTGCTACAGTGCTAGTAGCAATCTGCACAGTAAAGAAGTAATGTACTGAAAAAAGGACACAGTATTTACAGTTGCATGCAAACACCAGTGATAGCAAGTAAATTTTAAGCCACCAGTATGAGATCAAACTAGTGATGCAACAGTATTTTTGAAGTAGCAGCTTTCTTTCTGAATTACGTGACTAAATTTAAGTGGCATTAGCATTTGTAATGTCAGGTAGTATGGTTATGTATTATTGTTGGTACAGGGTGGTATATGGACCAAATTTCTGTGATTTGCTTGTCTGTGCTTTACGTATGCCTTAATTCATTTCATATCCCTGTGGAGCCCCCTTCTTCTTTTGGTCTACAGAACATAAAGTTTTTTGGTCTATGGAACATGATGGATGAATGACTGAATGAATGAATAAACTGATTGGATACCTAACCAAACACAGATAGTTACAAGCAAAGATGGGTACATCATCTGAGAATTCGATACATCAGTACTGTGTGAGCCTTAATATGTCTCCAAACATTATGGTGTGCAATTGTAGGAGCTCAGTTAGTGTTCCTTGTGACCTCCTTGACATGGTTCAAATATGTGTCCAGCAAGTATTGGCAGTGATTTCTGGAGAACTGCTGTGAATGTGTTATGAATCAGCTTCGTCTCACATGTACTGTATCAGTGGCACACCAGGAGAGTGTGTGGTTGCAGAAAGCAGTGAAAAGCATCATTCTTCTGAGATTCCTGCACTTTCCTCACTGCTTGTGTTTAGGAATTGCCCTGCTGATGTATGACACCCACAGTTGCTAAGTATAACAGCAGCTTGGGCTGTCTAATTACTCTGATCTACATCTATATCTACACTTCACAAATCAAGGGTAAAGTATAATGTGCCTACAACACTAGCTCAGGGCACTCCCAAAGTTAATTTTACAGCTGTTAATTTTGTCCCATTAACAAGAACAAGGTGAAAATTGTCTACAAAGGCATCCAGGATTCAGTCACAGAAACTACTTCCAATACTCAGTAAGAAATGTAGATATTGGTATTCAAATTTCTCTTGATACTTAGGAGAGATAATCACCTGTTGTATCCAGTGCCAGCCCAAACCTTCACTCTTTTAATTCAGGCAATTGAATTATTAAGTGTGACAGCCTAAGAAGCATGTACTCAAGATCCCACAACTCAGTGTACTGTACCCTATATGTCCTCTCTGCTGTGCTACAGAGTTTCATGTTGGTTGTAGGAAGACAAGCTGGAAGGGGCAGACAGAAAGAAACAGTTGGCTCAGTCACACCTCTTGCTGTCTACTTCTGAGGCAGGTAAAGCGTGCTTCATTAGACCACACATTGAGCTCAGGACACATGGTTTTCTGATCTGCCAGAGGGTACTTAACATTGTAGCAGTTATTAGAGTGTTTGATACATTCATATTTCAGCACACAACATTTTAACTGATTGTAGTTCACATTCATACAGAAGGGTAGGGATTAGTTTACCAGCTGATCAGCCCTTTAATATACACTCCTGGAAATGGAAAAAAGAACACATTGACACCGGTGTGGCAGACCAACCATACTTGCTCCGGACACTGCGAGAGGGCTGTACAAGCAATGATCACACGCACGGCACAGCTGACACACCAGGAACCGCGGTGTAGGCTGTCGAATGGCGCTAGCTGCGCAGCATTTGTGCACCGCCGCCGTCAGTGTCAGCCAGTTTGCCGTGGCATACGGAGCTCCATCGCAGTCTTTAACACTGGTAGCATGCCCCAACAGCGTGGACGTGAACCGTATGTGCAGTTGACGGACTTTGAGCGAGGGCGTATAGTGGGCATGCGGGAGGCCGGGTGGACGTACCGCCGAATTGCTCAACACGTGGGGCGTGAGGTCTCCACAGTACATCGATGTTGTCGCCAGTGGTCGGCGGGAGGTGCACGTGCCCGTCGACCTGGGACCGGACCGAAGTGACGCACGGATGCACGCCAAGACCGTAGGATCCTACGCAGTGCCGTAGGGGACCGCACCACCACTTCCCAGCAAATTAGGGACACTGTTGCTCCTGGGGTATCGGCGAGGACCATTCGCAACCGTCTCCATGAAGCTGGGCTACGGTCCCGCACACCGTTAGGCCGTCTTCCGCTCACGCTCCAACATCGTGCAGCCCGCCTCCAGTGGTGTCACGACAGGTGTGAATGGAGGGACAAATGGAGATGTGTCGTCTTCAGCGATGAGAGTCGCTTCTGCCTTGGTGCCAATGATGGTCGTATGCGTGTTTGGCACTGTGCAGGTGAGCGCCACAATCAGGACTGCATACGACCGAGGCACACAGGGCCAACACCCGGCATCATGGTGTGGGGAGCGATCTCCTACACTGGCCGCACACCTCTGGTGATCGTCGAGGGGACACTGAATAGTGCACGGTACATCCAAACCGTCATCGAACCCATTGTTCTACCATTCTTAGATTGGCAAGGGAACTTGCTGTTCCAACAGGAAAATGCACGTCCGCATGTATCCCGTGCCACCCACCGTGCTCTAGAAGGTGTAAGTCAACTACCCTGGCCAGCAAGATCTCCGGATCTGTCCCCCATTGAGCATGTTTGGGACTGGATGAAGCGTTGTCTCACGCGGTCTGCAGGTCCAGCACGAACGCTGGTCCAACTGAGGTGCCAGGTGGAAATGGCATGGCAAGCCATTCCACAGGACTACATCCAGCATCTCTACGATCGTCTCCATGGGAGAATAGCAGCCTGCATTGCTGCGAAAGGTGGATGTACACTGTACCAGTGCCGACATTGTGCATGCTCTGTTGCCTGTGTCTATGTGCCTGTGGTTCTGTCAGTGTGATCATGTGATGTATCTGACCCCAGGAATGTGTCAATAAAGTTTCCCCTTCCTGGGACAATGAATTCACGGTGTTCTTATTTCAATTTCCAGGAGTGTAGCTGTTGGTGAGGTGGTAAATGTGTGGCTTTTCAATCATAGTACATTGTCTGACTTTCTCTTTAAATTGTTAGGGAGAAGGTTTTAAGTTTTATCTGGGTTGTTTTCACTTTTTCAGTTTAGCTGATGGGTAACCCGCAGTTTCATGATTTATTTTACCTGCATTTCTTCAATAGATGAACTAGAATTTGAACAGTACAGTTAAATGTTGACAAAGTCAATCTCTCTCTCACACACACACACACACACACACACACACACACACACACACACACACAAACAGCTATAAGCTCATTTTTCTGAATATTAGGCTGATAACAGGCTCCTTGACATTGACGAGGTTTACAGACTTTTTTTTTCTTTTTGCACTTTTTTTGACAGCTCTTCATGAGCTAACCTGGGTGTAAAGTTGTCATTACTGGTCACACATATTGCTGTACAACTCATTCAACCATCATGTTTTCAATAGTTACTCAGTTCCATGTTCTGTATCTCAGGAATCTGTCAACTAATACATATACATGAATGCAACAACTTGTAGGGATTAGGAATGGAACAGTCACATTATTTGAAAGAGAGTGTTCCAGTCAACATTGTCAAAAGCTTTCTCTAAGTCTACAAATGTTAGAAAGGTAGGTTTACCTTTCCTAAATCTTTCTTCTAAGATAAGGCATAAGGTTAGTATTGCCTCACGTGTTCCAACATTTCTACAGAGTCCAAACTGATCTCCCCCGAGGTCGACTTCTACCAGTTTTTCCATTCGTTTGTAAAGAATTCGTGTTAGTACTTTGCAGCTGTGACATTAAACTGATAGTTCGGTAATTTTCACATCTGTCTACACCTGCTTTCTTTGGGATTGAAATTATTATATTCTTCTTGAAGTCTGAGGGTATTTCGCCTGTCTCCTACATCTTGCTCACCAGTTGGTAGAGTTTTGTCTGGACTGGCTCTCCCAAGGGTGTTAGTAGTTTTAATGGAATGTTGTCTACTCCCGGGCCCTTGTTTCAACTCAGGTCTTTCAGTGCTCTGTCAAATTCTTCATGAAGGATCGTATCTCCCATTTCATCTTCATCTACATCCTCTTCCATTTCCATAATATTGTCCTCAAGTACATCGCCCTTGTATAGACCTTCCATATACTCCTTCCACCTTTCTGCTTTCCCTTCTCTGCTTAGAACTGGGTTTCCATCTGAGCTCATGGTATTCATACAAGTGATTCTCTTTTCTAGAAAGGTCGCTTTAATTTTCCTGTTGGCAGTATCTATCTTACCCCTAGCCTCTACATCCTTACATTTATCGTCTAGCCATCCATGCTTAGCCATTTTGCACTTCCTGTCGATCTCATTTTTGAGACGTTTGTATTCCTTTTTGCCTGCTTCATTTACTGCAGTTTTATATTTTCTCCTTTCATCAATTAAATTCAATATTTCTTCTGTTACCCAAGGATTTCTACCAGCCCTCGTCTTTTCACCTATTTGATACTCTGCTGCCTTCACTACTTCATCCCTCAAAGCTACCCATTCTTCTTCTACAGTATTTCTTTCCCCATTACTGTCAAATGTTCTCTTATACTCTCCCTGAAACTCTCTACAACCTCTGGTTTAGTCAGTTCATCCAGGTCCGATCTCCTTAAATTCCCAGCTTTTTGCAGTTTCTTCAGTTTTAATCTACAGTTCATAACCAATAGATTGTGGTCAGAATCCACATCTGCCCCTGGAAATGTCTTACAATTTAAAACCTGGTTCCTAAATCTCTGTCTTACCATTATATAATCTATCTGATGCCTTTTAGTATCTCCAGGGTTCTTCCATGTATACAACCTTCTTTCATGATTCTTGAAACAAGTGTTAGCTATGATTAAGTTATGCTCTTTGCAAAATTGTAATAGGTGGCTTCCTCTTTCATTTCTTATCCCCAATCCTTATTCACCTACTATGTTTCCTTCTCTCTCTTTTCCTACTCTCGAATTCCAGTCACTCATGACTATTAAATTTTTATCTTTCTTCACTTCCTGAAAAATTTCTTTTATCTCATCGTACATTTCACCAATTTCTTCATCATCTGCAGAGCTAGTTGGCATATAAAGTTGTACTACTGTAGTAGGCGTGTGCTTCGTGTCTATCTTGGCAACAATAATGCGTTCACTATGCTGTTTGTAGTAGCTTACCCGCACTCCTATTTTTTTATTCATTATTCAACCTACTCCTGCATTACCCCTATTTGATTTTGTATTTATAACCCTGTATTCACCTGACCAAAACTCTTGTTCCTCGTGCCACCGAACTTCACTAATTCCCACTATATCTAACTTTAACCTATCCATTTCCCTTTTTAAATATTCTAACCTACCTGGCCTATTAACGGGTCTGACGTTCCATGCTCCAATCTGTAGAATGCCAGTTTTCTTTCTCCTGATAATGACGTACTCTCGAGTAGTCCCTGCCTGGAGATCCGAATGGGGGACTATTTTACCTCCAGAATATTTTACCGGAGAGGGCGCCATCATCATTTAATAATACAGTAAAGCTGCATCTCCTTGGGAAAAATTATGGCTCTAGTTTCTCCTTGGTTTCAGCCATTCGCAGTACCAGCACAGCAAGGCCATTTTGGTTAGTGTTACAAGGCCAGATCAGTCAATCATCTAGAATGTTGCCCCTGCAAGAACTGAAAAGGCTGCTGCCCCTCTTCAGGAACCACACGTTTGTGTGGCCTCTCAACAGATACCCCTCCATTGTGGTTACACCTACAGCGTGGCCATCTGAAACACTGAGGCACGCAAGCCTCCCCACAAACAGCAAGGTCCATGGTTCATAACTACACGTAATTTTACATCTTCATTGTCAAAGCAGGTCTGTGTTGACGATTTATATGAATCTGGCACTGATATATGGAGAGTTGAAATTGCTGCTTCTGTGCCATAGCAGTGTTTTACAGCTTTAGAGGGATTGTCGTACCTTTGTGACAGGTTTCTCTTTATCGTCAGTTGAGGTGGCGGGATTACGGAAGTGTCCGATTCCACCCATATCCTTTGACTCGTGACGTAAGGGTGTTGTTTGTCACGTCATTACACCGTGGAGTTTATGGGTTGGTTGTGTTTGTAGATGTCATCTTGTTGTGTTTGATGGTCCCTCTAGTAGTCTGTGTGTATGTGCTTAGTGTAATGTGTTGTATTGCGATTATTTGAGCTCTGGTTTAGGATGTAAGTATAAGAATTTTGGTGTCAGAATGGAAAATTTTTAGATCTTCGGTGCACTGCTTAAAAAGAAAATGCTACAGGACAGACTGAATAAAAGTATGCTGTCTTTCCTCTTTGTCGGCCAGTAAAGGGGAAGGATTTCTAAGTGCAAAGCAGGCAGTACTGACATTTTTAGGTTGTGCCAAGAAGGCGAACACTTTGATCAAATGTTCCAACAGTAATTAAACTTCATTCTAGGCAACTGATTCCTCTTTTTTTGCTATTTGGCGGTCATAGTCTCATCACTATTTACTGCCTGAGGCTAATGTAAGGTTATTCGCACAAGATCAGATATTGGTACCACATCCATCTGCAGAGATGCATGTCACAACTACAATGTGGTGTGTAATGTCATGGTGAGGGTGGATGTTTTTGAGTCTGTCTGTGTTTGTAGTTGGTGTCATGTAGTATTTGGTGCCACTCTCTCATGCTGGATGTTTGTTAGTGAGTTGTTTGACATGAATTGAATGTTTCAGATGGCTGTTGGAAGAATTTGTGCTGGCATTCTGATGAGTTACTTTGAATTTGCATATTGTGGCTGATGGATTCAGATTTAAATTTTTGTTTGTTCTTCATTTGTGTATAAGATACAGATATTTGTGATTAGGTGATTACATGTTGCAATGGGTGATGATATCATAGCTATGTCAGAGTTCCTATAGTTAGTTGGACTGATGGTGAACAGTTTTGGTTTTTTACTTCTTTTGTGTGTGTGGGGGGGGGGGGGGGGGGTCAAGTGCTTCTGTGTTTTTTGTTATATATTCTGTGTATGGTATGAGTTTCTTGAGTATAGTTGTTTGTATATATTGAAACTGGTGATGTATTTGGAAAATAGTGATGATGCAACATTCCATAATTTTCTGGTGTTCCTTGTTTGAGTGTTGTCATTGTGTTGGATTGTGTTTGGTAGGTATCATGGCTAATCATTTCTGTAGTTGATCGTGTGAGCATGATTTGGTTTGTTGTATTGTGGACTTTGCTTTAGCCAGAGTAAGTGAAAGTGTGGATAATGGATTTTAGAATTTTAGAGGTGGTTTTTTTGTACAGTGGGGTTCATATTTTGCTGCCATATAGGTCAAGTGAAATTTGTGTCATCGAGTTTTGGATTTGTGTGCCAGTTCACGGTATCTAGGGCTTTGTTTGAGCTATATGGATGAAGTAAAATTCGCAACACAATGTTTTAGAGTTGTATGTTTTTTCCTGGTATGGAGGGCTTTGTTGGAAATACATAGGTCAGGTGAAAATTGTGGTGTTAAGTTTCTGAGTTGTATATGGGTTTTTGGTATTGTGGGCTTCATTTCAGATCTATAGACCATGCAAAAATTACAACACACATAGTTTTCATTTTTGCAATTCTTTTGTGTTAAATTTTAAAGATTTTGTGCACTTGGTTTTTGGATGAATATTTGTTTTGTAGTGATATCATTGTTCTTACTGTCATATATTTCATTTGTCCCCATCAGAAACCCTCTTCTTCATTCACTAGCCTTTTCAGTTTCATTCTGTTGCTGGTGTTAAATATCACATGTTATTCATGTTTGTTCGCTGGTGTAGTAAGTGGCTTCGTGGTCACCAAATTGTACATTTCTGAAATGGATATGTACACCATGTTGATGACATTACTACTTAAAACACTCGATTCAAGTCATGACCTTCAGTTATGCCACTCTATTTTTATAATAGCTACAGCAGAGATCCCTTTATATAGACTCACTTTGTTTTTCAGATATGGTTTGTGTGTGTTTTGAACACTTAAAAATAATACTATGTTCCAAGGATCATTGGTCTGCTTCTATCAAAATGGTGTATTTTACATTGGTGGATCCTGTAGTTATAGCAAGATGGGAGAACGAAACATGTGCACATTGAATGTGGTGAGAAGTATGTACAGTTCACACCTGGCCACAGCTGCCTAACTCCAACAAAGCTGCAAACATGCAATAAGTATGTACCATCTGATAATGGTGATACAAAACTAGTCATGGTAAATAAAGATTGAAAAATAATGGAAAAGGTGGCCAGTTGCTGTAATTTATGAAAACCTTTATTCATCACACTCGCATTGTCCCACATATATGAGGGATAGACCTTAAAGTTTTAAAATTGTGTTGGTTAATGTCAGAATATATTAGTAGGGAAATAACATAAAACCTTTGTGGCTTTTGTTGAATGTTTTTTTGAGCCTTTGGAAGATTGAGTGACAAATGATTACTATGTTTTGTTCTAAACTTTTATTATAATAACTTAGTGGATGACAAACAACTGGTATCACAGGGTTGCTGGTTGTATACAACATTCCACATACTTAGACTGAACAACAGCTGCACACACAATGCAAATGGAGCAAAACATATGCTCAGATTATTTTTACTATCGTCATTGTCAGCATCAGTGGGAAGTTCATCAGTAGGGGTGGTGGACAGGGCAACAGTTGGCTCTCCACTTTCTGTATCCTACTACTCCAGAGAAAATCGTGTGGTGCCTAAAAGTCAGTAGTTATTGCAAGCACATTGCTGCCAGCCAGATGGCACCCTGCACCACGGGGTGTACAGGAAGAAAACACACACCAACCTATATTTGCAAGCTGTAATGTAACGGAATACTGAAGAGTGCGATAACACCCTTATAGTCGCATCTGCCCTTGCAATTTCATTTCTATGACTTCTTTTATTTAATATCATTGTATGTAGTATTTAATTTTGCACAAATCTTTTTTATTATATTATTCTATAATGTGAACCTTATTTGTTTATTTCTGGAGAATATGTTGGCACCAGTGTGAGCCAAAGACATTCTTGTGTGAAAGGTAGAGAGTCGGACATTGTTAAGGTGACTGTTGGAGTGAGTTAGTTGGACTGTTGTGGGGAGAGCGTGTTTTTTGTGAGGTGGACTGTTGATAGGAGTACGGAAGGAAGTCTGTCGTCTTATATGGAGAGTACCTATAAATAGTATGTGATATGAAGATGGAAATTATTGTGAAAAAGTTAAATTAATAAAAATCAAGAATCAATAGTAAAACAAAAAGCGAGTACCAGTTCTCATTACCACACAAAGACCCGGACCTAATATTAACAATGTTAGATGGATGGAACGCACCATGGCGAGAATCAAGACAATGAGACCAAATTCAGCATCTAAATGTAAGGTATTTTAATTAGTTTTAGTATTCTGTGATGTATCACTCTTTTGTCTAAATATTAAGCTTAACATCGTCTGTTGTAGATACCGACCACCCAAGCTGGTGGAGTATCATCAATTGATCATCATAATCTCAGGGTTTGAAATAGCATTTAAATAAATTGAAATTTTGTCGCTTGACATTTGATTTTCACACTGGACGAAAGAGGGTACATTACAAAGCGGATAGCTGCCACCATCCTGTGCAGAGGAATGGGGTGCTAAAAACACTGGTGCACAGGGCACGCACCATCTCTGATGCAGAGAGTCTGCCCCAAGGACTGGTACATCTCAAAACTGCATTCCACAAAAACGGGTACTCGGAACGGCAGATCAGATGTGCTCTCCACCCCTCCTCTACAGTACAGCGTGTGGAGACAGAAGAAGTCACGGAGAAAGAGATAGCCACTGCCTATATACCGTATACTCGCACACTATCGTGAAAAATAGCACGAATATTGAGGAAACACCGAGTAGGAGCTGTCTTTTGCCCACCAAATAAAACGCAAGCATTATTGGGAAGTGTAAAAGACAATCTCTGTTTGTGGAAGGCCGGCATATACCAGATTCCGTGTCAGTGTGGGAAGTCAAACATTGGACATACAGTGCGCACCATTGAAGATCATTGCTGAGAACATCAGAGGCACACTCGACTTGGGTACCCCAACAAGTAGCCAGTCATATGACTCTGTTCATCCGAAAACCACAAAATGGACTACCAACATACCAAGGTCTTGGCACAGACATCTAAGCGTCGTTAGAGAGGCTATTGAAATTCGTACCAAGCAGAGACTCAGCAACCGAGATTGCGGCTACAACTTACGCAGGGCATGGGAACCCGCATTGAGTCTAATTAAAAAGACACTCAGCAAAGGAAACAAACAGACGACTCGGGCAGACGTGGCAATTATACCTATGCCACCACAGATGCCAACGCCAGTGTCTCACCGACCGCTGACACGCGGGCACGGAGCGTGGAGAGAACGCATCGTGAGGGGAGGTGATTTAAGATGGCCGCCCATCCTCACGAGCTCAGTTCGTCAGCACACATGACGATGCCAACATGTCTGATCGGCGAAATATTGTGCCTGTTGGACACTATGGACTGACAATACACCTGTGGACTGTTTGAGCAAGAAATACGCTGGGAGAAACTGAAGAATCACATGACAATTTCTGCTAGTCAGCAACTTGAACATGCATTTATCGCTTATTGTGAGACAATATTCCATTTAGTTTTAGGTTTGCCATCAGATGTTAATTTCAAGCAATCTGAACATGAATTGGATGAAGAAATACTGAATTTTCATCTCTCCTGGAAAACTTATCAAAGACTCACTGTGCATCTGTTTAGAATATTCAAACAATGGAAAATCCAGGATGGAATGTAATGAAATGAAGTCATGTGGCTAATGCCTCCCGTCACGTAGACGGTTTGATGGGTGCAGGTGTTTCAAGTTGATGCCACTTTGGCGACCTTGACATCAATGGGGAGGAAATGATGAAGATTAGGACAACACAACACCCACTCCCTGAGCAGAGAAAATCTCCGACTAGCCGGGAATAGAACCCGGGCTCAGAGGATTGACATTCTGTCGCTCTGATCATTCAGCTACTGGGGGCAGACATGGAATGTAATAATATTGTGAAAAGCAGAGTTGCTTCTCACCATATAGTGGAGATGCTGACTTGCAAATAGGCACAACAAAAAGTTTTTTGCCAGTAAGGTGTTCGTCAGAATTAGATGACAAACACACACGTACATGCTCATGCAAATGCAAATCACACACAAGACTGCTGTCTCGAGCAACTGAGGCCACACTGTGAGGAGCACCACCAGTGCATGATGGGGGTGGTGACTGGGTGGTGATAAGGAGCAGGCTGGGGCGGGGAGGGGGAGGGATAGTAGGGTATGGGTGGTGGACAGTGACATGCTGTTGGGGAGTGCTCAGGGATGAGATGGATAGAGGCAGCGTAGAGGGAGGGGGAGGGATAGTGGGAAAGGAGAGAAGTTAAAAGACTGGGTGCGATGGAGGAATGAGGGCAGTGTAGTGCTGGAATGGGAACTGAGAAGGGGTTGGATGGGAGAGGACAATGACTGATTAACTTTGAGGCTAGGAGGTTTATGAGAATGTAGGATATATTGCCGGGAAATTTTCCACCCTGCACAATTCAGAAAAGCTGATTTTGGTGGGAAAGGTCTATATGTCACAGGCTGTCAAGCAGTCATTGAAATGAAAGATCTCGTGTTTGGCAGTGTGCTCAGCAACAAGGCAGTCCAATTGTTTCTTGGCCACAGTTTGTTGGTCACCATTCAGGCAGACAAACAGCTTATTGGTCATCATTCCCACATAGAATGCAGCTGAGCTTGTAGATCACATGGCTGGCTTCACAGTTAGCCCTGCCTTTGATGGGATAGCTGATGTTTGTGACCTGACAGGTATAAGTGGTGGTGGGAGGATGTATAGGACAGGTCTTATATCTAGGTCTATTACAGTGGTATGATCCATGAGGTAAGAGGTTGTGTAGAGGTGGATGAGTTACTGTGTGGGTTCTGTGGACAGCAGAAAACCACTTTGGGAGGGGAGGGAAGGAGAGTGGGCAGGGAATTTCTCATTTCAGGGCACAAGAAGAGGCAGTCGCAACCCTGGCGGAGAATGTAATTCAGTTGCTCCAGTCCTGGGTGGTGCTGAACTATGAGGGCAATACTCCTCTGTGGCCAGATGGTGGGACTTTGGGAGGTGGTGGAAGACTGGAAACATAAAGCGCATGAGATTTGTTTTTGTGCAATGTTGGAGGATAATTACAGTTTGTGAAGACTTCAGTGACACCCTCAGCATGTTTTGAGAGGGACTGATGCAGATACAACCTCCAGGAGTGGCTAGTCTGTGTGGAAGGGACTTCTTGATAGGGAAGCTATATTTGGCTGAATATTTGTGACAGTCTTTTATATGGTGAGTAGCAACTCTCCTTTTAATCATATTGCTATGTTTAGAATAAGGTATAATGAGCCAATTATAACACATTCAGCTAACGATACACAGCTTCTTATTTGTCATCTGTCCAGTTCTTTTTCCTTGATTTTTCCACACATCACCTCTTCTCTGCTTCTGACTTCAGATTGATCAGCCTGTGAGAGCATATAATGGTCTATAAAAATGAACACTATTTACAACAGTTTCTTCTAGTAATAATCAGTTTGGTTTGACCTTTTTTATGTGACATGATCTTGAAGAAGTAAAACAAGCAGAAGTACCAACAATTATGACCATTGTTTAATTTGTAAAAAATAAAAAATAGAATTACCAATACTGTGACCTACCAGGCAGCATTTTTTAAAATTAATGTCTTAATACATTATTTCAATGCTTTTTTTGATCGGAGGTATTGGTATGGCACACCATCAAAAATCGGGCACTGGTTATAAAAACAAAAGCAGTTGTTTGCTTTGGAATACTGACACCAGTAACTTTATCTGAATTGCTTTGTCATCTCACAGCAATAAAAAAGGAAGATTAATGTTTCATAATATCATGAAGAGGATAGTTGTCACTCACCATATAGTGGAGATGCTGATTCGCAGACAGGCATAACAAAAAGACTGTCAAACAAAGCTTTTGGCCAATCAGGTCTTCATTGGATTTGTTATAATGACCTGTTTTATATGTCTTTTGTCAGTTATGTCCTTGCTCGCCACAACCACCCAAAGAGACTGATCAAAGAAATTGATCTTATGAATTTCTGTGTGTTGGAGGAATGGGGAGGTAGAGGGATCTGCTAGTATAGATTTATCATTGAGCCAATATAACAGAATTTAAAATAATTTGATAGTAATCAATGAAATCAAAATATTTTGTGATTGGCTCTGCATGGGATCTGAACCCTGTCACATTCATCTTTTGTCGTAACATATTTGGTTGCACTGATAAGAAAAAACTTCTGAAACAGTACACGACATGAAAGCCCCATGTATAACCGGCAGTCAATCGGAAACAAAACTAATTGAAGAGTTAAGTTAACTGTGTATTATTTAAGAAGTAATCACCATAGTTGTGAATACATTTATGCTACTGTGAGATACTTGGTCAATCCCTTCACAGATAAATGTTTGTGGTTGCCTACAGAACCATGACTGTACTCATGTGAGCACCTCTTGGTGTGAAGCAAATGGATGGCCAAGAATGTCTTTCTTCAGCACTTTGAAAAATATGGAAATAACATGGGGAGAGTTTGGGACTGTATGGAGGTTGTGTGAAGGTTTCCCAGCAAAAGTTGGCAGCATAGTTGAAACATTCGTTACTTCTTTAGTTGCTTTTATATGGATGTTATATGGCAAACTGGATAGAGGGATTGCAGAGGATCACTTCGGATTTTGAAGAGGAAAAGGAACAAGTGATGCTATTGGCCTGTTACGAACTATAGGGGAAAGATATATGAAACATGATAGTGAAATCTTTGCTGTTTTTATAAATTTAGAAAAGGCTTTTGACAGAGTTCAGTGGAACAAGCTGATGGGTATTTTGAAGAGGAAAGGAGTAGATTGGAAATACAGACGACTGATATGGCATCTATATTTACACCAGAAAGTAAGGATGAGGATTGGAAATGAAATGTCAGAAGGAAGCAGCATTGGATGAGGTGTTGGACAAAGTTGTTGCGTTTCCTTACTGTTGTTTAACGTATGCCTTGAAGAGATTATTGCGAAATGCTTAGATGGGAAAAGAGGTATATCTATTGGTGGAAAAAGGATAGAATGTATCAGATTTGCTGATGACATGGTTTAGTGGCAGAAAGGGAGCGGACAGTGAATAACATGCTGAAAGATCAGAATGAAGCTTGTGTGGAATATGGGATGCAAATAAACACAGCAAAAACAAAGAATATGGTCATCAGTACCAGACGCAGACTGTCCAATATTAAAATAGGACATTCTACCATTAGCCAAGTAAATGAACTTAAATATCTTAGAAGCACAATAACTGGAGGACTCAAACCTCCGCCGGGACCAGCCGCAACAGTCCAAGACTGCAGTGCCTCAGACCGCTCTGCTAATCCCGCGCGGCAAAACGTTAAAATATAGAGCATAGAGAAACTGTGTGATTGTGCAACTGTTACATTCATCTGTTGCAGTTTATGTGATGAACAATTGTGTTTTCATCATTTCCTTGAGAGTGATTACACTCACATTCTGATGAGCACCTAAATTGGATAAGGAGGCACACCTCACTCACTTACCAAGTGTACAAATTAGGTGTGTTGGTCATGTGACACATGTATTTTCACTAGTGATGTGTATGACATACCAGATGTGTTTCATGGCAGAGGGCTTGGTTGACTTGTTGCCTTGTCATCAAAGGTTTTTGGTTCCCATTCGAAAGCCACTACATTTCGGTTGCTAATAGAGTAGTTGTGTAGAATCAGCTGTCGTTATAGGTCCCTTCCTTACAGCTCACTGTTGTAAACAGGCGTTACACCACAACACAGGACAAATTTGAATACAGAGCGACTCTCTATTGCATGTCTTATCCTTCGAGCGTCCAATACTTCTATTTTGCGTTTTTTTCTTAAGATTGGTATACCTCCTCCTTGTTCTCATGCTTCATCTGCATCCAAGTTTTAACAGGCTGTTCACTGGGTCATCTTACCACTAAATCTGTCGGCCGTGCGATTTGGAGTTTCCCTTGTCAGTGAGATATATTTATTAACAGGTTTATGTTGACAAGGTCGGTCCACAGATGTCGCTGCATGTTGCGCATCCTGTATCGACGATACAAGCACCTTCATTTGAGAAAATACCAGACTTCTCCAGTAGTACAGGGCTGGAACTGCTTTAAGCAGCGTCACGCGCAAGAATCAGGCAGTTCCCATTTGCATAGCGAAATAGTGAGCTGGTGATTCTTTCTAAATGTAATACGAAGAACTAGAACGCGTCAGTAATGTTTGAAGTGTTTACTGCGGGTATATATAGCGTGAAGACTATAGTGACGTGTACACTCTCCGGCGGTACTCCACAAGGTTACCGACGTTCGGTTGAGCCATTCTAGCACTAATCAAAGCGCTAGTTTTTCAGGTGCCAGCCAGGCAGCCAGCCAGCCAGCCAGAGGTACAGCTGAGCAGAATCAGCTGCTGCAGCAGCAGCTGCTGCTGCTGCAGCGCCATTCCTGCCAGTCATCGTCGGCCTCAGCTTCTGCGCCAGCAGTGTGGGACTCTGGTTGTCGTCTGTCTTCATCCGTCTTCATCTGTCCCAAGTTTTTTCCTTCTTCTTCTTCCCCTTTCCTTTTTGTCCTGTGTCTTTTTGTTTATCCTTGTCGTCATGTCAGCCCCCACCACCACTATGACCACTACCACCACAGCCACAGTTTACACGTCCCCCTCTGCCGCCACCACCACCAGTACATGGTGAGCCCAGTCACACCCCCCCCCCCCTCTTTCCATCCCTCCTCTTCTCACTCTCCCTTCGCCTTCGCTTTTTGTCGCCTCCTCTCCAGCTTCTTCCTCCTGCTCCTCTCCCTCTGATCCTTTCCCCCCACTCCACCAGCCTGTCACTGCAGCTCCAGCTGGGGTGGTGGCCCGTAGGGCCGCTGCCCACACCCAACTCTCCCCATCGCCTTCGCCATCACTGCCACCACTGTCGCGTTCACCGTCACCATCTCTGGCGCCGTCTGCTGTGTCCACGCCAGGACCTGCCCGTTCCCGCCACCTCCCTATAGCTCCCATCCCTCATATCACCACCCAGCCTTCTCCCGCCGTTAAACGCCCTAGTGGCCCCGCCACCTCCTCCGCTCCCAAAAAGGCCCTGCCCCGTCCTCCTTCCCCCTCCCAGGATGCCACGGATGTCTCCCCACCTGCCCCTGCTCCCTCCGCTTCCTCCTCCTCCTCCCCCCCTTCTTTATACAAATACCTCCTCTCTCATCCAGATCCTTCCATTCTCGAGGCCCGGAATCTCTCCCTCCTCCTCTGTAAACACGTCCCTGGTGCCCCCATCTCTCTCCTCACTCCCAGACGGGATTTCGTTCTCATCTCCTCCCCCAGCCCTACCATCCATACTGACATCTTCTCCCACCTCACCATCACCTGTTTTGGCCGCAATGTTTCCCTCACCCCTGCTCTTTCTCCATCTCCAACCCACCAACCCCAAACCCCGTGTTGCACATTATCCTATTCTACCACATCTGCTGCCTTCCCCCCCAACAAGAACCTCTTCCTGCACACCCTTGCCACCCACCACGTGAACCCTTCCTCCTCAATTAAACGTTCCTCCAACCCCACCACATTGACTACACATTGCCCTACCTCCTTCACCGCTCCGATAATCCTCTCCCGATTGAGCGTGGCGGAGTTGCCATTGGTCACCACTGCCAGATCCCTGTTCGGCTCCAACCTCTCGTTCCCGACCCCACTGAATACCTGATCCTTAGTCTCCTCTTCCCTGGTTTTACCGTTACCTGCGCCACCATCTATTCCCGCCCTAACGTCCCCATTCCCTACAACTTCCTCTCCCACATTGACCGTACCTTCTCCTCCTACGTGATCGCCGCCAACCTCAACATCCATAGTCCTTCCGCCGCCCAGTTACGGCGGTGGCATCAGTTCCTCTCCTCCCTTCAAGGGGACCTCACCCCATCCCCCAGCACACCCGTCCCAAATCCAAATCCAATCCCGATGTTATCCTTTCCTAACCTAACCTCTTTGGCTGCATAACGGTGGATGTCCTGGAGCCTATAGGTAGCGACCATTTCCGTGTCCTCCTCACCATTTCCGATGGTTGTCGCCCCCACCCCGACCCTAGTCATGACCCTCCCTCAAAGTACATCCATGACTATTCCCGTGCCAACTGGAATGCCTACCGGGATACCGTCTCCACCCAGGTTGATAGCCAACCCTTCACCTACCACCACCCTTATGATGTAACCCATGCTGCCACCTTTCTCCAGCAGACCTTGCCTGACGCCATGGAAGCCCACGTCCCTACTGTCGCCATCCACCCCCATTGTCCTACCTTACACCCACAGGCCGTCCTCCTCCTCCATGAATCCTGTCGTCTCTACCGTGCCTTCCTCCACACGCGTGACCCGGACACACGACGATGCCACTGGCAACTCCGGCAACACATTCGTAATTTCCTCGCGGCCAAGAAATGCCGGGACTGGCGGCAGACATGCACCCGTTTAAATGCTATCCTGCCTATCAACTCATCCAAGTTCTGGTCCGCCTTCCGTCGCCTTACTGGAACTAAACCCTCCCCCTACTATCCTCTTCTCCATGATCATCACCCCTTCCCTGACTCCCTTATTAAGGCCAATCGCTTTGCCTCCTTCCTCTCTGATGTATTTTCGATCCCCGACGATCCCCAGTTCGATTACTCCATCTTCCTGGATGTCAGCAATCGAACTGACACCTCTGTCCCTCCCCTTGTGCCAGGTTTCCAGTACTTGGACACCATTGCACACACAGAACTCAATGCCCCTATCACTACACAGGATCTCATTGCTACACTCCACACCAAACCCAACACCGCTCCTGGTCACGATCGTGTCACCTACCGTCACCTTCGTGAAGCTCCTGTCTCTTTCCTCTCCACCCTAGACAGGCTCTACAATGTAGTCCTGTCCAACGGTTACTACCCCGACCTGTGGAACACCTCCCGTATCCTCATGTTCCTTAAACCTGGTAAACCGCCGTATGCCGTCCCCTCCTACTGTCCCATCAGCCTTACCTCGGTCTTCAGCAAGGTCCTGGAATCTATCCTCACCTGCAGAATCCACCAGCATCTCTGCTAGCACCGCCTCCTTCCCATTACCCAGTGTGGCTTTTGGCCATCCTTCTCTTCCGACGACCTTCTCCTTCACCTCACTCATCTCCTATCCAAACAGCTTAATTCCTGTTGCTCTTCAATCTTCCTCTCACTGAACCTCAAACATGCTTCACCTCACTCATCTCTTCTCCGAACAGCTTAATTCCCATCACTCTTGAATCTTCCTCACCCTGGACATCGAACGTGCTTATGACCGCGTATGGCATTCCGATCTCCTCTTCAAGCTCCAAACCTTTGGCCTTCAATTAATTACATCCGTCTGATTGGCTCCTTTCTCTCCTGCTGTCCTTCCTATGTCACCATCTATAACACGGATTCCTACACCTTTTTTCCTTCCGCCAGTGTGACCCAAGGCTCTGTCCTATCTCACCTTCTGTACCTTTTATATATGGCGGACATACCATTGCTGTCACCCCCCGTCCACCATCTCCAGTTTGCCGATGACACCGCCTTCCTGGCCCTTGCCCCCACCCAGTAGTGCTCCCAACACCTTCTCCAATCCCATCTTGAACGGTTCACTGCTTGGTGCAACCAGTGGTTGCTCAAGGTCAATCCCTCCAAAACCCAGGCGAAGATTGTAGGCAAAACCACCCCTTCCTTCCGCCTCCTTGACTTCTATCTCACCGTCTATGGCCATCCTATCGCCCTCACCCCCACCCTCAAGTACCTTGGTGTCACCCTCGACCGTCAACTCTCCTGGACCCCACATCTCCGGACAATCCAAGCCAAGGCACACTCCCGACTCTGTCTCCTCAAGCTCCTCTCTGGCTGTACGTGGGGTCTTGACCCCTCCACCATATTCCACACCTATAAATCACTCACCCGCCCTATCCTTTGTTATGCCCATCTGGCATGGGTCTCCATCCCTCCTACCTTTTACAAATCCCTCCAAATCCTTGAATGCCATGCTCTTCGCCTCGCCTATCGCATCCGTCTCCCCTCCACCACACGGATCCAGTATGATCTCATTCCATTCCCCTACCTCCTCCTTTTCTTTGAGAGGGTATGGATCCTGTACGCCTCCCGCAAACTCGACCCTGCTCACCCGCTTGTCTCGCCCATCCTCTCCCGCCCCCGCCTTTATTCCCACGTCCCACCCGGTCTCCATCTCTCCACCCTCCTTACCCTCTCCCAAGGTGTCTTTCGCCAGCTCCCCCTCACTGATGATGTCCTCCTCCCCTCCATATACCCTCCTACCAATTTTGATCCTCCTTTCCTCTTCCTGTGTCTGTTCCTTTGGGCACCCTCCCTCCCTCCTCCCTTTCTTCCCACTCCTCCCCCGGGCTTCCCCTCCCCTGGCCCTCTACTCCTCCTTCCATTTCCTCAGCCACTGGCGTCTTTGTTCTCCCCTCTCCAGCCCCCCTCCCGCCCTTCTTTCCCTCTCGGCAGGTCCCTGGACTCGCACATGCTATGGGGACTTTCACGCGCCGGAGATCATCGCCATTAGTGTCTCGTGTGTGCCGTCATATTTAGTGTTCAGTGTTCACCGTTGCACTCCATAGTTCACTTGTGAGACTGGACCTGCTCTGCAGATTAATTTTTACTTATGATGATGGCAGACTAACATGCTAATACTAGCAATGAATTGTTCTCCTTGTGAAAATAATTAATTTACTGACTGGACAAAAAAATATACAAAAACTTGTCAACCACACAGCAGGAGCAGCACTAATTATATATTTACTGATGAACATAAAAGACTATTCCCCTAATTTTATGAGATTGGGGTTTCACAGAGAATTTGTGATAACAAATTGATTTCTGAAAGTATTTGTATCGAGTGTAGCCATGTATGGAAGTGAAACATGGACGAGAACTAGTTTGGACAAGAAGAGAATAGAAGCTTTCGAAATGTGGTGCTACAGAAGAATGCTGAAGATTAGATGGGTAGATCACATAACTAATGAGGAAGTATTGAATAGGATTGGGGAGAAAAGGAGTTTGTGGCACAACTTGACTAGAAGAAGGGATCAGTTGGTAGGACATGTTCTGAGGCATCAAGGAATCACCAATTTAGTATTAGAGGGCAGCATGGAGGGTAAAAATTGTAGAGGGAGACCAAGAGATGACTACACTAAGCAGATTCAGAAGGATGTAGATTGCAGAACATACTGGGAGATGAAGAAGCTTGCACAAGATAGAGTAGCATGGAGGGCTGCATCAAACCAGTCTCAGGACTGAAGACCATAACAACGACAACATATGTGTCTCGAGTAAGTTTTCTTTCATCACTACACTCTTCCCAAGAACATAACCATGAGATGAAGCACTGTAAGAATTCTTGTATGCGACAGGATTTACTAGTCACTGGTTCTTGGAAAATATTTCTTAACCTCTGTCCCTTGAGTAATGTTTTTACATTTACAATATTCCACCAACGATTTATTATTTTTATGAATGTTGCAGTACTTTCCCAGTGGCTAATTGCTTTCTTTGAACCAAATGTGTCCAAAGCAACAACTGTCATATCATTGAAAATACGCAACACTAACTTGACATTTTGGCGCTCAGTTGAGTTAGAAAATAGAGACTTCAAAGTTGAGGAACTGCCATATTGCAGTAGTTCATCTTTTTCTATCAAGTGCAATTCTTTCAGTGCTCCAACACAAGACAAACCTCCCATCACACTGTCACTGAAGTCAGGAAAACACAAGATCTGCTCCTTTTGGTTAAACTAGTTATTGCATATACACTTCAAAATATGGTCAGTGTCCACAAAATAATACAATGGGCTATTTGGAGAAGACTGTACAGGGTGATCGTACTTTACTTTCCCATCTGGAGGAGTAGAAAACTTATGACACTGCTTTCTTATGAACTGCATTATTGTCTGCTACTATACCAACCACCTCAAATCCAACTGCTTCTAATTTAAGAATGACTGCTTTAATGTAAGAGAACAGAACATCACTCTAAATAGTATGAACTGGCAGAATAGATACCACATCCTTCCATAAAAACATAGGCGCTGGTTGCACACAAAAATTTTTCAGTGTTAAAGGCACATACTACAACATTTCCAGCTTTGTAATCAAGATGAGACTTCAGATGAGTTTCATCCATCAACAGGAGCACAGTTTTATCATCTGAGGATAAACTACATACTTTATTTGTGATGTAGCTCATAAACTGATGACCCTGTTGTTCAATGATGGGATTTGTTGAGAGTTTACTACAAAGCCTTGAAAGGGTGTTAGGACTAGGCATAGAAAAACAGTCAGTGTTCCTCAAAAATTTGTAAGCATGTACTAATGACCACATTATCATGGAGTTAGTATCATACCTAAATTGAGTTGAACTTCTGCACTTCAAGACTGAAATCTGTTCCTTCAAAAATGTAATTTTAGTTTCGTTTCCTGGCAACTTCTCTAATAAATTTTGCAGTAACTGGTCAATTAAAGACAAAATGTTATCCACAGGAGCCTCAGAACTATTATACAGAAGATAAATGTTCTTAAGAACATCACTTACCACCTGTATGTTACTTACTTTCATGGGAAATTTCATGTTTCCAATACATTTCACTTCAATATCATTATTGAAGACACTGAGTAATAAACCAGTGCTTATAACTACTTGGCAAAAAATTCTTGGGTAAGGACTATGATATAGTAACACTATGCTCACACTGTCAGATTTGTTTATCACTACCCAGTCACTGTGGTTTTCACACTCACTCAACTTTGTTCTCATTTGTTCTAAACTATCGAACGATATTGCATCAATCATTTTCGCATGTGTGTCCACACTTTCTTGGATAGCAACTCGAAGAGCACGATTTCCTAAACGCCCCCTACGAATTTCTGGGTCCTCTCGTACTGCAGTTTGATGACTCGACAAGTAAGATGGGCAGCCAGGTAACTTCGATGGGATAGCATCTGAAAAATTAATAACGAAGTATGAAACCGATCTCACAGCATATAAGTGAAATACAGATAGTTCTTATGCCACTGTACTTTACTAAGAGCGTGTTACGTAACTCACCTTTTCTGAAGCGTCGACAATCCAACGGTGATGTCAAAATTATACCAGTTTTCGGGTCATACATGCTGGTACTGCTTACAATATCATCCTTGTTCAAATGCAGTTCACATGTCTAAAAACAAGCATACAGTATGAGATTATAAATACATTCTTCTGTGGACTACATTTCAAGCAACTACCACACACTAACCAAACAAATACACTGATACCTACAACAGAGTTCTTACTCGGTGTCCACCCTCGTCAGATGGAAAATAAAATACACTGACTTTAGGTCCATTATCGTAATTGCCCGTGCAATTCGGCATACAACAACTTCGGGGCATCGTCAGTGAGTATAGATCAAATAACTACTCACGAAATGCACAGAATACAATATGGATATGCTACGAATCACTTGTGTCGGTATCTAGCTTCTCAGACGTCACAGGCTCACGATATGAGGCCTTGTTTCTAGGTAGCATTGACGCAAAGCGTGTATCTTCTCTGCGACTCGGCGCTGCAGTCTGACGCCGAAATAGCTCCCATTCCCGCCGCTGAGCGGCGCTAATGGTAGCTCAGTATAAAAACTCGGCGCATCGATCTGGCGCCGAAATAAATCCCTTTCCCGCCGCTGAAAGGCGCCACTGGTAGCTCAGTGTTACAATGCCGTATAGAATTTAAAAATAGAGAAAGCGCAAATAATTGCTGAATGTAAGACAGGAAATTATAATTCATATATATATTGTTGATTGTATTTACTATTACGGAAACATATGCCATGACTGAAGGACCAGGAAAACATCTCTACTCATTCAAATCACCAAATCGTGCGTCTATATAAAATAGTTTGTACGCTCACTTGCGCTGCGCTGTACATTGCCAGCTTCCATTCTGATATGTTCGACAATTTTTGGAGGGTCAACGATCCCTATAAACAGGACAATCAGAGCTGAAATCATTATGTATCATTGATATTCGTTTGCGGCCCGATATTTGCAAAGAAACTATCATGAGATTTACGCATGATCATGTAGGTAAAATTGTCAATTTTATAATGAATTAAGAATGCTTCGATATTAGGCATAGAATTGTTAAGGCTTGCAGTGAAAAAGTAGAAGCCGCGGTGAATTTGCGTTTCGTGCAAGTTACATCATACCCTGCTTCGTATCATGGGCAGAACAAATACTAAATTATTTTTAAACTGGAAGTGATCTGTCTGCAGTCTCGAGAAAACCGATTCTATAAAAACCACTCCGTCATGAAAGTACGTGCCAAAGAAAAAACCAGAAAGAATTAGGCATAAGGCCCACATATCTCACAAACTGTTCGAGCTTTCGGAACAAGATTTTTGACAAATGATAGCACACAAAGATCAGAGTATTTTGCCATATTATTATTATGCGAAACTTTCATATCTGGTGCGACAATGAAGCAACCAAGATTTTTTCAATGCAATAATGTAATTCTTAAGGACCATCCATATCCGGTGAAACGAGAATTTCTGTGGGTTTTCTGACAAAATAAGTAAAGATTTTTGGCGTTTATGCTATTCTGAGAATGGGTTGTTTTCTAATCTGTTGACCTGACTTGCCCTCAGTTACTAGTTTAATAACACTCTGTTTCATGATTCTGTCGCAATTTCAACTGTATTAGAATGTTAGTGAGATGAATATTTGTAAACTAATCTGTGTTTCGACAAAAGAAGCAGTGTTTAACATGGCAACAAGAGAAGTTATGTATTACTCAAAACTGGTCATAGTTCTTTGTGAATCCATCTCTCCTCTACTACCTACTTGGTATGACTGACAACTAGAGACGTGACCAGTGGTGTAACATTTCCAATGGCTTCTTCTTTCAGCATTTTAGCCTCATGGAGCATATTCTCAGTCGCTTTTAAAGTAGCGTGATATGGATAAAGGAAGATTAAACTATGTCCTTTGGCGTCAGCCAGATTGTCACCCTGGTACTGTGGGGCTTTCTGCTCGTACAGCATTTAAAGCTCCATTAACTTCACCTTATGCATGCTATGTTCAACTCTATCCAGTGGAATATTTCTTTGTACTTAGAACCAAATATCCACTTTCATCTACTGCGTTGTTGTAGCTTTATCCTTGACAACAGAGTGGTATGGCTCAGCGTCCACTATTATTCTCGAATTCAGAGACATATTTGGCAGCAGAACATTATTTTCACTGCCAGTGAATGTGTTTCTTGAACTCCCATTTTTATTGTGAATATTGAGTTTTCAGACATACTGCACTGTTGTCATTAACACAGCACCGGCACAAAACACTCATTCACAGTACCTGACGACTATAGAACACTTCAACGCCAGAAGATATCACTTCACAACGAGAGCTAATGAACATTGGTGCCTCTGATGCGCGACACCACTTCGTATTGTTTGCCGTCGGCGTGGCAACAGGGGCGTTTTACCAACCGAATTGCTGGTAGCGTGGTAGGCAAAGATGGCTCGGCTCGCCTTAGCTCTTACTTGGGCAACGGCGTCTCGTCCCCGATGCTGAGCCAAATGTCAAAAGTCGCAATTAATTTTAAATGCACAATAGTCTCTCTTCTGACGATTACATGCATCTTCCATTTATGTGGGCAGTAAAACGTTGCACACACGTGGGCGGCGCAGTTGTCCCATCAATTATTAATCCCCATCTGTCCAAACCATGCCCGAGCAAAGCCTAATAGTGCACCATAATCTATAAAAACGTAAAAGTCAACAAATATTGCTGGAATTCCCCCACCAATTGTTTAAAGAACGGTTCATAAAACCGACGATGATAGCAAACATAGTTGATTTTACGAGACCTACATTCAATTTTGAAACATCAGAAAAAAGCATGCCGCAATGTTTTTATTTTTAAGTATCCCAGCAGAAGAGCGTAAGTTGTGTGTGGTCAGAGATAAACACGAACAACCAGAAATAGTTACCTATTTCCTCACAAATCTACTCACATTTCATACGTTAAGTTACTCTTCGCGCAAAGATACCTACCGATGTGATTGATGATCTACTACTACCTTTACATAAATCAGACAGCTACACTAAATAAAATAAATCTTCCAAAGAAAAATAAATTTTTGTCATCAAATGTGTTTTGTTGTATTAAATCATTTTAGTACAGAATTTAAGAAAAGAAGCTTGAATAATCTAGTCCCTAGCAGTCTGTGTCTTCCCTAACCTCCGACAACAAACAGCACATCTGTGAAGGAGACCACGTATAAGACGCTGCTGCGACCTATTCTTGAGTAACGCTGGAGTGTTCGGGACACATAGTAGGTCGGATTAAAGGAAGACATCGAAACAATTGAGAGCACGGCTATTACGTTTGTTACAGGTAGATTCGAACAACACGTATGTGTAATGGAGCTGCTTTGGGAACTCAAATGGCAATACTTGGAGGAAGATGTCGTTCTTTTCGAGAAATACCGTTGGAAAAATTTAGAGAACTGGGATTTGAAGCTGGCTGCCGAACGGTTTTACTGCCGCCAACATACATTGCAGTAGGGGGGGGGGGCGGGAAAGAGTAGGGAGGGAGGCAGGAAGATGAGACAGGAGAAATTAGGGCTGATACAGGGGCATGTACACAGTTGTTTTCCCACTCTGTGTTTGCGAGTGCAGCAGGAAAGGAAATGACTACAAGTGGTACTGGGTACCCTTCGCTAATCGCCCTAAGTGGCTTGCGGAGGATCTATCTCTATGTGATTACTCTGCTGTTCACAAAAAAGTGCTTGGCAGAGGGTTCAATTACCAACCTTCAAGTTGTCTCTCAACCATTCCACTCTCCAACAGCTCGCGGGAAAAACGAGCACTTAAATTTTCTCTGTGAGCTTGATTTCTATTATCTTATCGTGATGATCATTTCTCCCTATGCCGTTGGGTGACAATAAAATGTTTTCGCGAATGGAGTAGAAAACTGGTGACTGATATTTCATGAGAAGGTCCTGTCGCAACGGAAAACGCCTTTGTTTTGATGATTGCCATTCCAATTCATGTATCATGCCTGTCGCACTATCTCCCCTACTTCGTGACAATACAAAACGAGCAGCCCTTCTTTGAACTTTTTCGATGTCATCCGTCAGTCCCACCTAATGCAGTTCCCACACCACACACCGATACTCCAGAATAGGGCGAACAAGTGTGGTGTAAGCAGTCTCTTTAGTAGACCTGTTGCTCCTTCTAAGTGTTCTGCCAATGAATAGCAGTCTTTAATTCGCTCTACCCACAACATTATCTATGTGATCGTTCCTATTTATTTACTTCTAATTGTAATCCCTAAGTATTTAATTGAATTTACAGCCTTCAGAATTGTGTGACTTATCGCCTAGTCAAAATTTGGCGGATATCTTTTAGTACTCATGTGAATAACTTCGCACATTTCTTTATTCAGAGTCAACTGCCCGCACCTTACAGATATCTAATCTAAATCATTTTTCAAGTCGTTTTGATCATCTGATGACTTTACAAGACAGGTAAATTACAGCATCATCTACAAACAATCTAAGATGGCTACTCAGATTGTCTCCTATGTCGTTAATATAGATCAGGAACAATAGATGGCCTATAGCATTTCCTTGGGGAGCGCTGGATAATTACTTCTGTTTTACTCGATGACTTTCCTTCTGTTACTACGAACTGTGAGCTGCCTGACAGGAAATCACGAATCCAGTCGCACAACTGAGGCGATACTGTGTAGGCATGCAGTTTGGTTAGAAGACGCTTGTGAGGAACGGTGTCGAAAGCCTTCTGGAAATCTAAAAATATGGAATCAATTTTACATCCTCTGTCGACAGGACTTATTACTTTATCAATATAAAGAGCTAGTTGTGTTTCACAAAAACGATATTTTCTGAATCTGTGCTGACTACGTGTCAATAAATGGTTTTCTTCAAAGTACTTCATAATGTTCAAATACAGTATATGTTCCAAAACACTACCGCAAATCGACGTTAGTGATATAGGCCTGTAATTCAGCAAATTACACCTACTTCCCTTTTTGGGTCTGGTGTGACTTGAACAATTTTCCAGTCTTTAGGTACGGATCTCTCTGTGAGGGATTGGTTGTACATAATTGCTAAATATGGAGTTATCTTATCATCATACCATGAGAGGAACCTGACTGGTATACAATATGGACCAGAGGCCTTGCCTTTATTAAGTGATTTAAGCTACTTTGTTACACGAGGATATCTACTTCTATGTTTATCATCATGGCAGTTGTTCTTGATTGGAATTCAGGAATATTTTACTTCGTCTTCTTTGGTGAAGGAGTTTCGGAAAACCGTGTTTAATAACTCTGATTTAGTGGCACTGTCATTGGTGACTTCACCGTTGTTATCACCCAGTGAAGTTATTGATTGCATCTTGCCACTGGTGTGCTTTGTGTATGACCAGAATCTCTTTGGGTTTTCTGCCAGATTTTGAGACAGCATTTCGTTGTGGAAATTATTAAAAGCATCTTGCATTGAAGAATGCGCTATATTTCGAACTTCTGTAAAACTTTGCCAATCTTGGGGAATGTACGTTCTTTTAAATTTAGCATGCTTTTTTCATTGCTTCTGCAACAACGATCTGACCTGTTTTGTGTACTATGGGTGATAAGCACCATCACTTAATAATTTATTAGGTATATATCTCTCAAATGCTGTCGATATTATCTCTTTGGCCATGCAGTTATAGGCGATTCAGTCTGGAACCTCGTGATCGCTACGGTCTGTAAAGGAACTGAAAATATTGTGACTTGATCGCAGAGGTGCTGAAAAATTGTTCCAGTGACACACCAGAGAAATATCTGGTAAACTTTTTATCTTTGAGAGACATAGGAACAATTTCGCCCTTCGTTTTTTATTTCTTGTATGAACGACTACCTTTTGTTCTGATGGGCTGGTGGGATGTCATACTGTCTAATTACTAGTGTGTGTGTGTGTGTGTGGTAAATGAATGAGTTAAAAGACGCAAGATGTGTTTTATATTATTTTCATCGCACAACAAGCCTTATTCCCATGCCTATGGAGTATTTATGTTAAGCAGAGAAGGCGAGTTTTAGATGGAACCAAAGATCTTCAAACCGGCGCTGCTCAACAATAGAGGTACGTGATTCTGCTCTCTACTTTCCTTTCGTGGCCGCTAAAATTACTTCCGATTCGTTTTGCCGAGACATTCAGAACCTGCAATCTTCTTTTTCTTATAAAAATACTAGTCCGATGCAAAATAAATACTCTTAGATTTAAATAATTGCCATTCTTTTACCCAGGCCACGGGGAATGATAGAACGTACGTGCCTCTACTCTGAATGTACGTTCGCAATCTCCGAGTGTGATACGACGAAATTATTTCAAAATGAAAATTTCTCATCAGACCGCAACCACTCGCACGTGAATGTACGTACCCTCTGAATGTATCTAGTCAGTCACGCGCGTGGTTCAAAAGCTTTACTTTTAATATTCAGTTGATTACATTTCCAAAATTAATTTTTGTTTATGCTGCAAATCGTACTTCACGCGAAGTATTTATTACGTAAGTTTCAGGCTCAATTTAATAAAAAAAAGATTCCGAATAATAGAAGTAAAGAATAACAATCAAACAAATCAAACCTAAATAAACAGAAAGAGGGAACATTACAGGTCGCAGGTTCGAATCCTGCCTCGGTCATGGATGTGTGTGATGTCCTTAGGTTGGTTAGGTTTAAATAGATCTCAGTTTTAGGGGACTGATGACTATAGATGTTAAGTGCCATTGTGTTCAGAACCATTTGAACCGTTTGAACTATCTCTTTGAAAACATTCCACAACTTTTCTACACTTACATGATCAGATCGGAAGGAGTGAAGACTGTCTCTTAAAAAGGCTTTAAGAGAATTTTTATCAGCTTTTTAAATCGATATACTTTGCATCTCTTTTTGTTGGTTGTAGGTGTTATGGTATTAAGCGTAGCAGCAACTGCCTTGTGGTCACCAATCCCTATATTCGTCACAATACTCACTATTTGTCCAGGATTATTTGTTGCTATGAGGTAGAGTATGCTTTCGCAACCATTTACGCTTCAAGTGGGCTCATGGATTAATTGTTCAAATTAATTTTCTGAGAAAGCATTCAGCACAATTTCGTATGACGTTTTATGCCTGCCGCCGGCTTTAAACTTATAATTTTTCGAGCATAACAATGGTAGATTGAAGTCACCCCGACTTTAATTATATGAGCAGGGCACTTATTTGAAATGAGACTCAAGTTGTCTTTGAACCGCTCAGAAACTATATATTCTGAGACGTGGGATCGGTAAAGCAATCCAGTTAATAGTTTAGTCCAACTGTCAGGTATAACCTCTATCCCTTACTATTTCACACAAACTATCTACTTCAATTTCGCTACAAGGCAAACTACCTCTGACAGCAATAAATATTCCACTACCAACTGTATTTAACCTATCCTTTCTGAACATTGTTAGATCGTTTAAAAAATTTCGGCTGAACTTAATTCCAGCTTTAGCCAGCTCTCTGAACCTACAACTATTTGAGCTTCAGTGCTTTCTAAGCTCTGGTTCTTTTCCAACACAGCTACGACAATTTACAACTACAATACCAATCGTTTGTACAACTACCTTAATGTGTTTTACATGCCCACTTTTAGATGGTCGCCTCTTCTGTGGTTCCGTAAGATCCTCTAACCTAGAAAACCGCCCAGTCCCTTCCACACAGCCCCTACTACCTGTGTAGCTGCCTCCTATGTGTAGTGGTCTCCTGACCTATTAAGTGGAACCTGGAAACACGCCACCTGATGGCGCAAGTCAAGGAATCTGCAGCCTACACGTCACAGAACCGCCTGAGCCTCTGATTCAGACCCTCCACTCGTCTCTGCAGCTAAGGACCACAGTCAACAATGCTGCAGGTGGTCAGCTCCGCCTTAATCTCGGAAGCAAGATTGGCAGTCTTTACCATTTCCACCAGCTGCCCAAAAACAGACATAATCTGCTCCAATCCAAGGAGACACACGTCATTGGTACCGACATGAGCCACCACCTGCAGTTGGCAGCAACCTGTGCCCTTCATGGCATCCGGAAGCATTCCAGGACACAATGAGAGGTAGTCGTAACTCTGCCATTACGTGAAGTATCGTTAATGAATGCTGATGACAGAAAAATTGTTACCAACTCTTAATGCAGTAAAAGTTACCCAATCTTAGCATTTTAAGAAAACTAAAATGTGTGTTTGCCTTAGTCTTAAACCAGTATTTATGTCACCAAGAATATATATTCTGTCCTTAGTTCATTATGCTAAAAAGTGGTCAATTTTCTCTCAGGACTGTGCAAATGCTTCAGTATTTGTGTCTGGCATACAGTGAAAAAATATATTTATGATTTTTAACATTCACTGTAACAGTGCAGCTGCTTCAATTTCATTTTCCATGCTTCTGTCACCCACACTAAGCCCACTGTAATGCCCAAGAACTGTAACCCTAACAACCTGATTAATGTAGTCTCTTCTGCGATGGCTCTTCAGCACCACACCAGTCTTGTAATTCATTCCTCCATTACAAAAAAATGGTTCAAAAGGCTCTGAGCACTATGGGACTTAACTTCTGTGGTCATCAGTCCCCTAGAACCTAACTAACCTAAAGACATCACACACATCACACACATTCCGGACTGCGCGCCTAGAACCGCGAGTCCACCGCGGCTGGCCCCTCCATTACATAACTGACTTTATAATCAACTCTTTTCATAAGCTTTGAGAGGAATGAGACTTACAATAACCTTTTTACATATCTCATTTGCTCACATTTGGTTCCAATTCTTCATGTCTAGGGGCTCATTCCTGAAGCTGAAATTTTTGACATTGTAGGTTCTCATGATTCCAATTGATGTAAATAATTCTGAAGTATTGCCTGAGCAGAAATTTTTGCTTCTGTAATTGTTATTCTTTTACATTTTCACTGTCTTTACAATCTACAATTCAAAATCAGAAATTACACTGTTATTACAAAAATGTCTGATCACATTTTAGTCTGAAATATAACATATCATGCACAAAATCATGGGTAATTCTTCCAGAAAACAGCTGAGATAATACTGACCAGTTTAAAATGTAATTATTTCTGATATTGATTACTTCTGTTCAGAAAAGTAATGCTAGAGGAGGTTGTCCCTCTACAATATCCTCCTCACAAAATTTGAAAGCAATGTTTTTACAATATTTTGTGACAGACCATAAGGTTTTCCAAATAGTGACAGAATGATGCCAAAGGATAGAATACAGCTGTATAGAAGTATCTGATATGTAACACATTACAGAAAACATATAGGAAATATCTACTATACATATATCCGGATATGGTAGTCCAGTTCTCTGATCTGTGGAACATACTGCCCCAGAATACAGTTGTATAGAAGTATCTTATATGTAACACACCTCAGAACACTTAAAAGAAATATCTACTATACATATATCAGGATATGGTATTCCGATTCTCTGATCTGTGGAACATACTGCCCCCAAGACAAATAATGCAAAGTCAAAACTACAACATTACAACACTAAACTGTAGAAACAAATACAGAGACAAGATAAATTACTAGAATTACAAATTCCAAGTTTACATCCATAAATATCAAACCTTCAAATCTTCAAAGGAGATGAGAAAAAATTCATAGCCTAACTGTAAGACGAGTGAGGAGACTCGAAAAACACAGTGATGGGTACAGATCAGAAAAATATACTTAATCATGAGAAGGAATGTAGGACAAAATCAATCAGCCACATGAAGCCGAGTATTTAAGGATACAAAGGGCATATGAACAGTCCATGCAAAGTCTGAGTGTTGGCACCACCGGCACGTATCGAGGTTATGTTTAGTTAGTAGCATCTTTGGAAAGAGCGCACAACAAGTTTCAGCCACATTGGTATATTTCTTTGTGTTTGGCATTCTTGTGAATCAAAGAAGTCGAGTGATTTTCAAAGAAATGGACGAAGAAGTATTTCGTGTGGTGATTAAACATTACTTTATGAAAGACAAAACGCCTCAAGAAACTAAAGAGAAGCTTGATAAACATCATGGTGACTCTGCACCTTTGTTTAGAACAATTTATTAATGGTTTCAAAATTTTTGAAGTGGCCATTTGGGCACAGGTGGTGCTGAATGTTCTGGACGCCCTGTGGAAGCTATGACTACAGGAATAATTGATAAAATCCGTGATATGATGATGGATGACAGAAGTGTTAAGGTGTGTGAGATTGCTTGTGCTGTGGGCATCTCGAATCAATGGGTACATAATATTTTGCATAAACATTTGAACATGAGAAAGCTATCCGCAAGGTGGGTTCCGCGATTGCTCACGGTTGACCATAAATGGAAACGTGTGAAGTGCTGCAAGGATAGTTTGCAGCTGTTCAGGAAGAATCCACAGGACTTTAAGCACCTTTTCATCACTGTGGATGAAACATGAATCAATTACTATGCTCCTGAGACCAAAGAACAATCTAAACAACGGGTTACCAAGGCAGAATCTGAACCAAAAAATGCGAAGACCATTCCTTTGGCTGGAAATGTTATGGCAATTGTCTTTTTGGATTTGCAGCGGATAATCCTCATTGACTATCTGGAAAGGGATAAAACTATTACAGATGCATATTATTCATCTTTATTGGACCATTTGAAAAACGTGCTGCAAGATTGAACCGGTGAAAAGTCCTTTTCCATCACGACAATGCCCAACACACACCTCAGCCATTGTGGTCGCAAAATTAATGGACATAGGATTCCAACTCGTTTCACATCCCCCCTATTCCCCAGTCCCTCAGGTTACTATTTGTTTCTCAATTTGATGAAAGTGCTGGCGGGACAAACATTTTATTCAGATGAGGAGGTGACTGCAGCAACTAATATCTATTTTGCAGACTTGGACAATTTCTATTATTTGAAAGGGATCAAAAAATTAGAAAAGTGTTGGATGAAGTGTATAAGTCTAAAAGGAGACTATTTTGAAAAATGAAAAAGGTTTCCCCACAGATGTAAGTAGTTTTTATTTTTGCACGGACTTGTCAAATGCCCCTCGTATGTCAATTTACAAAAGGACAAATTAATCATAAAATATTAGGGCCTAGCCAGTCTCTGGAGTGAAGACCACAACAACAACAACAACAACAGGCATACAATGTAGGGACCAACCTATGTATTCAAACCACACATGTACAAACCAGCAAAAAACCTTTCAACACAACTAAATGAATAAAGTTCACAATCATTTCAATCATATGTAAAGAATAATTATAAGAAGCATCTAGCCTCAATCAATAGTTGCATGCTCTCCTTGAGCACACACATAGTGTTGTGATGACAAGGGGTACACAAAACAGAGTTAAGCATGAGTTTGCCCACAATTAAAGTTTCAGTCAGACACAATAGTGCAATACTCAGGATAAAAAACAGGTGAACAGAGTCATAATTAGCTTCTGAATGATGACATAATCGAGTAGCTTGAGGACAAAAATCAGTGAATGAAAGCTGACATATCTGTATCATATTATATTGTATATACTAGTAATGTCTTCCATACTATTTGCTAGTTGTTCATAAAAACAAACCTACTTATGTAAAGGCCTAATAGAATCATTTACAATTGGTAAAAAAAGAAAAACATGAATAAAGGGAAAACCATACTGATTGAAAGTTATATAATGTATTGGGATGTCAGTCCCTCTACTTAAAAAGAAACGTCTGTATATGTGGGATACCACTCTCTTTGGCAGTCTTGGCTATCAATTTACAAATCTCAGTCACAACACTGATGTAGTTGAGAGATGCATGAGTACATTACTCAGCATCTAATATCTCTTGTAAGTTGACTGGTCCAGCAGGGTACAGCCATACCACCAAATAATTGTTCCCAAGTCATTACAATGACCAGAATGTCATCAGCATGCACAATTAATTTTGAACTCACTTCACTATCCAAGACAGAATCCAGGGCTCTTATGAATTCAGCTGCATATACATTTAGCCCAAATGGCACAACACAGTATTGAAACCACTTACCTCCAGACAAAAATTCTGTATTCCTTGCAGAATTAATTTCAAGTGCTATCTGGTGAAATCCAGAGGTGAAGTCCAAGATACTCACGTATTTTACATAATCAGATTTGTGTATCAGCTCATCCATGTTCTAAGGATGGTCATTCTCTCTGATAAGAAATGTAATAACATGTCTAGAGTACAAAACTTTTCTTACTCCACCATTTCTCTTACTTATCACAAGTAAATGATTATTGAAATCACTCCTACTTCTCTCAATTACACCCCATGTCTCCATTTTATGAAGCTCTTTCCCTACAACTTTTCTTTTTGAAAATGGTATATTTCATCGCTTGAGAAAGACAGGTTGATGATCTATATGGTAGAGCATACACTGACAGCCTTTCACTTTCCCTGGTTATTTACTAAGCACATTTCTAAATCCTAATAACAAAATCCTAAGTTCTTGTTCATTAAGAGTTGTAGCTACCCTTTCTTACTAATCTACTATACATTCAAGATCTTGATCCTCAGTCTCTTCAAACACCTGGTACTCACCTTGGTTCACAATGTTTTGCAAACAGTTACAACTTTTCCCACAGTTTAAAATACAGAAATTTGTTTTCACATAAGTATTAATTTCTTAGAATGCCCATCCAAAACAAGCCTCAACTTTCACTATTCAACCAATATCGAGAATTATATTTTCTTCCAGGCTAGGGGTCACTTAAAATCCATGTTCAAAAGTTTTGTTTTCTATACTAAACATTGAAAGTACCTGAGATTTTATGAATTCACATTGCTTACCTGTAGCTCCTCTTATCTTTACACCCACAATGGACATTTCCACAAAATTTGCACTATACTCAATCTTGTCTCTAAATTATTCAGATATACTACACATTGGGCTACGTGTATCAGTTGAACACTTACCTTCCCACTCGACAGTCTCAATCTTAAAGTATGTTGTTGTTGTTGTTGTGGTCTCCAGTCCTGAGACTGGTTTGATGCAGCTCTCCATGCTACTCTACCCTGTGCAAGCTGCTTCATCTCCCAGTACATACCGCAGCCTACACCCTTCTGAATCTGCTTAGTTTATTCATCTCTAGGCCTCCCTCTACGATTTTTGCCCTCCATACTGCCCTCCAATACTAAATTTCTGATCCCTAGATGCCTCAGAACATGTCCTACCACCTGATCCCTTCTTTTAGTCAAGTTGTGCCACAAACTTCTCTTCTCCCCAATTCTATTCACTACCTCCTCATTAGTTATGTGATCTACCCATCTAATCTTTAGTATTCTTTTGTAGCACCAAATTTCGAAAGCTTCTATTCTCTTCTGATCCAAACAATTAAGTGTCCATGATTCACTTTCATACATGGCTACAATATGTACAAATACTTTCATAAACGACTTCCTGATAAATCTATATTTGATGTTAACAAATTTCTCTTCTTCAGTAACGCTTTCCTTGCCATTGCCAGTCTACATTTTATATCCTTTCTACTTTGACCATCATCAGTTATTTTGCTCGCCAAATAGCAAAACTCTTTTACTCTTTTAAGTGTCATTTCCTAATCTAATTCCCTCAGTATCACCCGATTTAATTCAACTACATTTCATTATCCTCGTTTTGGTTTTGTTGATGTTCATCTTATACCATCATTTCAAGACACTGTCCATTCCGTTCAACTGCTCTTCCAAGTCCTTTGCTGTTTCTCACAGAATTACAATGTCATCGGCAAACCTCAAAGTTTTTATTTCTTCTCCATGGATTTTAATACCTACTCCAAATTTTTCTTTTGTTTCCTTTACTGCTTGCTCAATATACAGATTGAATAACATCAGGGATAGGCTACAACTCTGTCTCACTCTCTTCCCAACCACTGCTTCCCTTTCATGCCCCTCGACTCTCATAACTGCCATTTGGTTTGTGTACAAATTTTTCCTTTGTTATATTTTTCTTTGGTTTTGATGACGATAAGGTCACCTACTCTAAAACGCACTGGATTCACTCCTTTGTCATTTCTTCTCTTCCTTCCTGCTGCTTTTTTTTCATCATCTCTTTAGCCAGTTTTGTCTTTTAGTCTTACCTGAGGGAAATCCACTTCTGATCTGATGATGTTGCTGGGTCTCGCATTAAACATAAGCTCATATGTGGCAAATCCTGTCAATTTGTTCCATAAAATGTGGATAATATTTTCAAAATATCGAATATGACCTGCCCAGGCTGTGTGTATCTTACTGCAATAAATCCTGCACGGTCTATTAGTTCCCTTCATAACCCTTTCACTCATGTTACCTTGTGGAAAATAGGTAGAAATCTTTCTGTTTTATCTTGTGTATTGCCATACAGTGTTCAAACCTCTCTGAAACAAATTGTGGCACACTGTCAGGCAAAAGTGATTTTGGTACCACTACATTGCAGAGGTAATCAGATGTCAACTTGTCCATTATAGTATTATTATTTGCTTTCTTAATTGGATACAGATTTACATATTTTGAGAATGTGCCAAACACAATGAAAATATACTTGCAACCTCCAGTAGATGTAGGCAATGCTCCTAGAAGGTCACCTGCTATAATCTCTTAAGTTCGCTAATAAGGTCAGACTGCATTAAGCCTTTTGATAGCACAACGGTTGTCTTTACTCTCTGACATTTATCACACTTTTCTAGTCTCTGATTAACCCTTCTCCACAAATTGTTAAATATTACTGTTTCCTGTATCTTAGCGACTATTCTCCTGATCCCATAATATCCATAGCTCTCATGTCAGTAGTCAATAAATTTATCAACATGTTGGTAGGGAAGCATAACCTTCCAGTCCTGATCATTCAAATTTTTCCTGCTAAAACAACCCTTTGTGTATATTATAGTACTGTTTCACCTTTGGAATGTTTTAATACTACTTAACCAACCTTAAATTTGTATCCTCATTCTGGTACCTTCTCATTTGCTTGCAAATTTTCCTCATTTTCTTGTTCTTCACTCCCTGCAAATAAAGCAACCTTACTTTTTCTTCATGGTTCTCAGTACTGTCAGTATCCTTCTTCCCTGCTGGTATCCTAGACAACACATCAGGCACAATATTGTCTTACATACCTTACCTCCAAATCAAATTGTTGGAAATACAAAGCCCACCTAGTTTACCTGGTGTGTTTCAGCCTGCACTTCTGAAGGTAACTCAAAACCTTATGATCTGTATACACTATGGTCTTATGTCTAAGCAAATAGTACTCAAACTTTTGAAATCCAAATTTAATTTCCAAAGCCTAATTCTGAAATGGAATAGTTCTTTAGGTGTGGCTGTAATGTTCTACTAGCAAAAGGGATAGTTTTGTGTTCAGCCCCCATCCCAGTAGGTACTAATTGAAAATTTCTACCCCCAAACCAAAAAACTTGCATACAGAAAGTCAGTGAAAAATTTGGAAGTCCTAGCATTTTATTATTTACTAATTTGTTTTTCAAACTCTTAAATGCATCCTCACACTCCTCTGTCCAATCCCACCCCACATTCTTTCTCAACAAATTACCAAGGCAAGGATAGTTAAATGACTGGTCTGATGTGAAATTTCGGTAGAAGCCATACAAGCCAAACCTAGCTTTAAGATCCTCCTTGTTTTGGGGGTGTGGGAAACCTGCAATGGCAGCAAACTTTTCTGCATCAGGATGTACACCTTCCTCATTAATCCTGTGAACCAAAATGAAATTTCCTTCTTTACAAATTCTGATTTACTTAATTTTAGTTTCGTGCTTCCTCTATACATAGCCCTCAGTTCTTCGTTCAGAATCTTACAGTGCTTCAAACATTCTGCACTCGCTACTAGGACAGTATCAACATAGACTGTTATTTCATTAGTTAATATCTCACATAGCACCTTGTAAACAGCTCTGATAAACACACACACAGACAAGTTCAGACCGAATGGCATCACACAGTATTCGTAACACTTAACTTCATATAAAATTGCTGTACATGGCCTAGATTCCTTGTCCAAACTGATATTCCAATAGCCACAAGTCACATCAAAAGAAGTCTGAAACTTACATCCATGGAACTTTGGAAAATGTCATCTATGTTGGCTGGTCTACCACTCGTCCCAATAATGATTTCATTTAACTTCCTGGCATCCAGAACCAACCTGACACCACCATTCTTCTTCTTTACAACCACAAGTAGGTTATTATACCTGCTAGTTGACATTTCAATAATCCCCCATGAGAGACCATCTTTAGGATTTCTTTTCTCTCTGCTTCCTTTTTTGAAAATGGACTAATATAAGGTTTTCTGAAAAAATGGTTGAGGATCCTTAAATTTTAATTTGCACTCAAAATCTTTTACCAAACATGCCTTACTGGTGCTTTTAATTCTTCCCTTTGTTTATCTGTAATGTTTATTTCTCTCTTCTATACATTTACTACTCATTAATGTTAATTTCTCATTAGTATTCTGTACTGTTTTGTTTGCCCTTTCATCACAATCTTTCACTACCATCAAAACTTTCTTATTTATTTCTGAAATATTAGAGCTGAATACCTTAATTCCTTTTTAATTTTTTCTTCAATTCATCATTTAAGCTAGACAGGACAGTTTTAATGCTATCAGTTTTATTTTCCACCCTACTATCATCTTCTCTCACAGTCATACTACCCAAACTACTCATAATTTGCCTTAACATAGCTTCTAATTTTCAGCCTGCCATAAACTACTGCATTTGCTGGCTTTTTCTACTAGATCCTTCCTCCTCAACCTTAACAATTTCACCCACTTCAGCACTGTTTACATCATTGTTGCTCACATCACCACACAATGTAAATGATGCTTTTAGCATCATATCTACAATATGACCTTTGTCCCAATCATTCAAAGTTACATTCATGTCTGATTTATGACCACTATCATATACTAAATCAGTTCCCATTAAGTCTTTCTGTTCACTAAAAAACGTAACCTCTGTTGTCTATTCTCCCCCATCACACTGTCTTGCTTTTTAAGGCCACTCCTTATGAAACATTTAATATAAAATGGCTTTTGCTATTAATTACCTTATTTTTATTCACCTGTCTCCCAGTGCTGCTTCAGCTACTCCCACTCATCCAGAATCCACTTGTTTATATCAGGTGAGTTGAGTCCAGTTGGTAGCCTGATTGGCTGCTGCGGCTGATCCAATGAGCTTGATTCCTGGTTGGCTGCTGCAGCTGTCCTTCATAATGACTGCTCCAATGGGCTTCATTCAAGAATGGCTGCTGCATTAAACATTTGTAATGCCTGCAACTATAACCTTGGCCCAGGATTCATTGATTGGTAAATGTTGATAAGCTCATTAATAGGTTGCAGGCAACATCAGCACAGTGCTACATTAGTTTGTTGTTGAACATCTATGAGCAGTAAAAACGTAAGCACACAGTTCACAGTTCTTGCAGAATAATATGATACATGTGACACTATTTTTCAAATAAATTTAACAGACATTGTCACTGGTTGTTGTAACATGTGGCCTATTTGAGTTACACTTATTCCACTTTTAAGTTGATACATTGTTGTTAATCTAACCAGTAAATGTTTCATATCTGAAAATCAGCCATGGACTGCCTGTCGCTGGAAAAAAAAAAACTGGTCCTTTATATATCCTCACAATACTAGGCACTAAAACTATACATTATTTGATGTTTAAGTTACAGAAATTACAATTAAAATGTCACTCATTCAGTTAAATTAATACATCAAAAAATTCCTTCCTTATAACGGTTCCTTCTACTGAAAGGTTAGGCTGAATTATTTTTTTAAATAATGAACTTATCTGATATAGTTATACAAACAATACTTTTGACAAATCTGTAAATTATTTTGGAATTAATTAAGGGCTGGCTTTGCTAATATGTTTCTGAATAGACCCAAATAAATATTTTAAAAAGGCTAGTTCTTCATCTTCCAAATGTTTATAACTAGTACAGAATTTATATTTGTCTATAAGCCAACAATAGAATCTAAATCATGAAATAATAACTGATGTCACCCTATAATGATCTGTAGAAAAAGATAATAACTAGGAATGGTCAAAATAAATTAGAAATTTAATTATATTCACAAAACTAAGCACAAAATTAGACCTAGTCTGCTATATTCTTTAAGACTGTGGTCAACCTTTCTCTTTTATGGAGATGCAGATGATACTCATGTATGTTATTGCTAATTAGTCAAAAATGAAAAAATGAATTTATGGAGCCAGATTGCAAAACAAGAGAGGAAGCAAAGAGATCCCAGCTTGTTTCATCACAGTGTCAGCAGTAAGGGTAGCATGTCTGTAAAGGAGAAATGGCATTGTGCTCCTCAACATGTAGATTTTAACTATTTGAATACATTGCATAAACATCAGTTAGCTGATGGATTACTAAGAAATTTAGAATCAGAATTTAAGAAATCAAATTTGTAGCAAAAACAAAATGTGCAATTTATCTTTTGAAAACAATGCCTCAAAGCAAAAGAAACATTAGAGGTTATTCATACTGATCTGAATAGGCCTCACTCAATTCATGGTTTGCTTGGTGAAAGATTTTTCTCACTTTTATTGATGACTATGGTAAAGCAGCTAGACTCTACACTCTCAAACTTAAATATCAAGTTTGTGATTTTTTTGTGGAATATGTTAATGAAACTGCAAATTTACCTAGGAAAAAATATTACCAAATTGAGATTTAACAATGGGAACTAATATTAAAATTCAGGTCTGTAACTGTTTATAAGAGAGAAAGGAATAATTTTAAATGCATGTCCTCTTTGTGTACACGAATTAAATAGTGCAACTAAAAAGCTAAAAATGTCAGTTTTAGATATATCAGGACTCTTGTTAGTTGAAGCAAGAGCAGACAGGAGACTTGCCATGAAGTAGTTTGTGCAGTTCCATATCTCAAAAACAGAACTTTACCTAATACTATAGAAAGGAAAACTTCTTGTGAAATATTGTCTGCAAAGAAACCTAATGTTAAATATTTAAAGTTATACTGAATTGGTGAGCATAGGGAAGTGGATGGGGTTGTGGATATGTGGTGCTAAATGGGAATGTGGGTTGGTCTGGGAGTGTGTCAAAATAGTCAACGCATTTGTGGTAAACATTGCACTTAGATGGTGCAGCAGCTAATGTAGCCACATAGTAATCTGTAGATTTCCTATTCAAGTCCCAGTCTGGCTTACATTTTCATTCATTGTCCCATTGCAGCTGATATCATTAGTTGCTTCTCTTCCCTTCCCCTTCTCCCCCCACCATCATCAACTTGAATAGTGTTGAAGCGGGGTTTTTGTACATTGCCACAACATCTGGGAAAGACAATTTGGAATTACAAATTAGACTAATGAATTTTAATAGGGTATAGCAATGTAGGAAGCAGAGTATTGACTTACAAAAAGGGTTATCATTTCCAGACATGTTGATGTTGCAGAAGATGATGTCAAATATATTTATGTTAAGGACTCTGAATAAGGTTGTGAATATTTTAGTGGTTCTGAGCGAAAGGCATATACAAAGAATCAGTAAATGAGCAAATGGAAGCAAGAGGTATCAAAATTTGTACAAGAAATCATAAACTAGAACAGGAACCAAGGTTGAGAAACTCAACTAAAGAACATAGAATGACTGATTGATTTTAATGATTGTGTCATGAGTAACTCTCTTTTAAAAACTTCTGTAGTGCTGATAGCCCAGAGAATTTTGAGGAAGTAATAAATAGTAATGAGTCAGAAATTTGTAAGTGAGCACTGGGTAAGGAAATTGGATGTTTAAATAAGAACAAACTCTGATAACGAGTAACTGAACTAGTGAATATACACTGAGGTGACAACAGTCATGGGATACCTCACCATATCGTGTCAGTCCTACTTTTACCTGGCATAGCACAACAACCTGATGTCACATAAACTCAACAAATTGTTGGAAGTCCCCTGTAGAAATATTTAGCCAAGCTGCCTCTATAGATATCCATAATTGTGAAGGTATTGTCAGTGCAGGATTATGTACATGAATTGAGTTCTCAATTATCCATAAATGTTTGATGGCATTCACATCTGGTGATCTGTGTAGCAAATCATTTGCTGGAATTCTCCAGAACGTTCTTCCAATCAGTGATGGAAAAGTGTCGCCTTGTTGCCTTGTGTATTGTCATCCATAAAAATTCTATTGTTGTTTCAGAATATAAAGCCCACAAATGGCTGCAAATAGTCTCCAAGTAGCTGAACATAACCACATGGACCAGAGGATCCAGTCCATTTCTTGTAAACACAGCACACATCATTATGGAGCCACCACCAGCTTACACAGTGCTTTGCTGACAATTTGGGTCCACAGAAAGCAATATGGGACATACAGAAAATATACCTGTCAGAACAGTGTGTCAAAATTTGGCGTTAATGGGCAGTGGCAGAAGAACAACAAAAAGAAATTATATTTATTTGCCACTTGCTTTGATACAAAAACTGACAATTCTTTTGCGATTCTGTTGTGAAAAGGCATTCATTGCAGAAGAAATGGATGTACAGTCTGCATTATTTTTCTCAGAACTTTATGTGGTGGAACCACCAGTACATAAGGCTGAAACAATAGTGTTTGTGAGTTACTGAAAGCATCATACAGCTTGATGGAAATTCCTGGAGCATAGTATGATTGTTGGATGAGTTTTGAAGAAGTCAGGGTTTTAAAAGAAGTAAATGCTATTAATTCCTGTATGTATTGATGACTACAAATTATGTTATCTTTATAACTGAGGTTGTTAGTGATTTGCAAATAATTTGTTGTAAGGGGGAAATATTAGAAATCAAAAATCTGTTACCTTGTGACTTCAGATGAAAGGCTTAAATGAATTAAAGTATTATCATTAGAATGAATATTAATTATAATTATACTGAGACAGGAGAGCTATAATACATCTTAACTAGGAAATATCAGATTGAACATTCATTGTTATGCAGTAGTCCAGTTGAAGAAAATTTGAAACTAGAAATAGCACAGGATGAAATTGATGGTTCTAGAATAGAAAAAAAGTTCATTGTCTTCTAACATACAATTTCAAGCCATTGACTTAATGTACAAGAGACTTGTCAAAACACAAAAACTAGTTTACAGTTTTCCTTATAATACCTGTAATATAAAATATAGAGTGGAATAATTACTCAATTAAGCAATTAATAATTTTTCTTCAAAACTAAAAAACTTGTAAAAATACAGTTCTAAGTATTTTCTGCCTCCTGCACAAATTTTCAGGTTTTCATTTATGACTTCCTCTTACTGAATAGTAACATTTGTGCACTAGTTACTGATATAAGGACTTTTTCAGTGTTTCTAAATTTATGCTTATCAATTCACTTCCTTTCACTTTTCTATGAATTTTCATACCCATATAATTTGGAATTTTAGTATAAATTTTAAATCTGGGGCACCATGAAGTTATTTTGTTTTCTGGTGTTGTAATCATGTTGAAAATGATTTGGTACTAACAAAATCAGGGTTATTGTGTACAAAGATAACATTTAATATGCTTACATTTCTTAGGAGAAGTTGACATGGTTTCCATTGCCCTGCATTGTGTGTATTTCTAACGATGGTTTTCCGACGTTTTAATATTCAACACATATGGTTTTAGTTCTCCAAAATAAATACCATATATGCAGGAGTAGGTTTAATAATGAATTAAGAAAGAGGAGCATGGGTAAGCTACTACAAACAGCATAGTGAACCTATTATAGTGGCCAAAATGGACACAAAGCCCATACCTACTACAGTAGTACAAGTTTATATGCCAACTAGTTGTGCATATGGCGAAGAAATTGAAGAAATATATGATGAGATAAAAGAAATTATTCAGGTAGTGAAGGGAGATGAGAATTTAATAGCCATGGGCGACTGGAATTCGACGGTAGGAAAAGGGAGAGAAGGAAACATGTTAGGTGAATATGGATTGGGGCTAAGAAATGAAAGAGGAAGCTGTCTGGTAGAATTTTGCACAAAGCATAACTTAATCATAGCTAACACTTGGTTCAAGAATCATAAAAGAAGGTTGTATACATGGAACAATCCTGGAGATACTAAAAGGTACCAGATACATTATATAATGGTAAGACAGAGATTTAGGAAACAGGTTTTAAACTGTAGGACATTTCCAGGGGCAGGTGTGGACTCTGACCACAATCTATTGGTTATGATTTGTAGATTAAAACTGAAGAAACTGCTAAAAGGTGGGAATTTAAGGAGATGGGACCTGGATAAACTGAAAGAACCAGCGGTTGTACAAAGTTTGAGGGAGAGCATAAGGGAACAATTGACAGGAATGGGGGAAAGAAATACAGTAGAAGAAGAATGGGTAGCTTTGAGGAATGAAATAGTGAAGGCAGCAGAGGATCATGTAGGTAAAAATACGAGGGCTAGTAGAAATCCTTGGGTAACAGAAGAAAAACTGAATTTAATTGATGAAAGGAGAAAATACAAAAATGCTGTAATTGAAGCAGTCAAAAAGGAATACAAACGTCTCAAAAATGAGATCAACAGGAAGTGAAAATGGCTAAGCAGGCATGGCTAGAGGACAAATGTAAGGATGTAGAGGATTATCTCACTTGGGGTAAGATAGATACTGCCTACAGGAAAATTAAAGAGACGTTTGGAGAAAAGAGAACTACTTGCATGAATATCAAGAGCTCAGATGGAAACCCAGTTCTAAGCAAAGAGGGGAAAGCAGAAAGGTGGAATGAGTATATAGAGGGTCTACACAAGGGCGATATACTTGAGGACAATATTATTGAAATGGAAGAGGATGTAGATGAAGATGAAATGGGAGATACAATACTGCGTGAAGAGTTTGACAGAGCACTGAAAGACCTGAGTTGAATCAAGGCCCCAGGAGTAGGCAACATTCCATTAGAACTACTGACAGCCTTGGGAGAACCAGTCCTGACAAAACTCTACCATCTGGTAAGCAAGATATATCAGACAGGCGAAATTCCTCAGGCATCAAGAAGAATATAATAATTCCAATCCCAAATAAGCACGTGTTGACAGATATGAAAATTACCAAACTATCAGTTTAATAAGACACTGCTGCAAAATACTAACGCGAATTATTTACAGACGAATGGAAAACTGGTAGAAGCCGACCTCAGGGAAGGTCAGTTTGGATTCCGTAGAAATGTTGGAACACGTGAGGCAGTACTGACCTTACGACTTATCTGAGAAGAAAGGTTAAGGAAAGGCAAACCTATGTTTCTGGCATTTGTAGACTTAGAGAAAGCTTTTGACAATGTTGACTGGAATATTCTCTTTCATATTCTAAAGGTGGCAGGGGTAAAATGCAAGGAGCAAAAGGCTATTTACAATTTGTACAGAAACTAGATGGCAGTTCTAAGGGTCGAGGGGCATGAAAGGGAAGCAGTGGTTGGAAAAGGAGTGAGACAGGGTTGTAGCCTCTCCCCGATGTTATTCAATCTGTATATTGAGCAAGCAGTAAAGGAAACAAAAGAGAGGTTTGGGTTAGGTATTAAAATCCATGGAGAAGAAATAAAAACTTTGAGGTTCTCCCATGACATTGTAATTCTGTCAGAGACAGCAAAGGACTTGGAAGAGCAGATGAATGGAATGGACAGTGTCTTGAAAGGAGGGTATAAGATTAACATCAACAAAAGCAAAAAAGGATAATGGAATTTGGTCGAATTAAGTCGGGTGATGCTGAGGGCTTTAGATTAGGAAATGAGACACTTAAGGTAGTAAAGGAGTTTTGCTATTTGGGGAGCAAAATAACTGATGATGGTCGAAGTAGAGAGGATATAAAATGTAGACTGGCAACAGCAAGGAAAGCATTTCTGAAGAAGAGAAATTTGTTAACATCAAGTATAGATTTAAGTGTTCAGATGTTGTTTCTGAAAGTATTTGTGTGGAGTGTAGCATTGTATGGAAGTGAAACATGTACAATAATTAGTTTGGACAAGAAGAGAATAGAAGCTTTCAAAATGTGGTGTCACAGAAGAATGTTGAAGATTAGATGGGTAGATCACATAACTAATGAGGAGGTACTAAATAGGATTGGGGAGAAGATAATTTTGTGGCACAACTTGACCAGAAGAAGGTATCGGTTGGTAGGACACGTCCTGAGGCATCAATGGATCACAAATTTAGCACTGGAGGGCAGCATAGAGGGTAAAACTTGTAGAGGGAGACCAAGAGATGAATACACTAAGCAGATTCAGAAGGATGTAGGTTGCAGTAGGTGCTGGGAGGTGAAGGAGCATGCACAGGATAGATTAGAATGGAGAGCTGCATCAAACCAGTCTCAGGACTGAAGACCATAACAACGACAACAACAACAACAGCAACAACGACAACATTATTACTGACTCAAAGTAGCTGTAATGTGTTACTTTTCTTATCCATATACTGGTAGTGTTGTACAATATCTTCAATGCAAATGCTATGGTATTTAATTTGGTTGCAAGGTACTGTATATGTGATCCCCATGATAGATTTTTATCTAGTTGCATTCCTTGAAGTTCACATTCCTAGCTTCCTGGAAATCCTGGTTTCTGTGACTGACCTGAATGTCATTTGATTTTTGTTTGTTTGTTTTAAACTGTATTAACTGAGTCTTTTCCATGTTTAATTTTAGTCCATTTAAATCAAACCAGTTATCTAATTTTATCTAAAGTATTTAATACAGTTTGTTGAATTTGATCAGTACTGTTAGTTTCAATGATTGAAGATGTGTCATCTGCAAGTAAAACTGACTGACACTCAATATTAAGTGGCAGATCACTCATGTCAAAACAGAAATGGTTTTCCATTTTGAAGTATAACCTCCTCTCTATGATGATACAACCACTCTTTGTCTTTGATTGCTTAGATAGGACTTAAGGCATTCTAATACCATACTTTTCCAGTTTATATAGTATCAAGGAGCAATTCACATTATGAAAGACTTTAGATAGTTCACAAAAATTCCTGTGACATGCAGTGAGCTGTCTGGAGATGAGCTAATTTTATCAACAAAACTATTTATAGCAGGTACTGTGGTTTTGCCTTTTTTAAATCCATACCGATTTTTTGTGATTATTTTAAATTTTTCTATGAAACTATGAATTTGAAGTAGTAATAGTAGTAGTAGATTTATTCATCCATAGATCTCTTTTTACATGGGTATAGGACATGTCAAAATATTTACAAATTTAGATAAATTTAAAATAAGCTAATTCACATACACATATATTTACAGACTTCTAGTTAGTGACAATCATTAGTTCTACTCCTGGTATACAATACTTTTTTTTTTCAAACTAGTTATTAAATAATGTAATGCCACATTTTTCACTCATATCTCACGGTCGGTCACTGCAACTTCCCATTTGCTATCCTGAAAAGCTGAGTCAGCTTCCCTCCATAATGAGTGAGATGTTGATCTCAGAAAGAGGAAGAGGTGTTAGCAATGTGCTACGCATAGCTTAGGGGGTAAGTATTTCTAGAAAGGAAAAAAAAAGTGAGGGTGTTATTTGGAATGCTGGATATTTTATAATCATTATTATTATTATCATTTATTGGTACAACATTTTTTATCAATTCCCTACTCTGTTTTAACTAAGTAATCCTTCAATGTATAAAATGTATTGCATAACAGGTACTTTTCTTCTGCCTTCTCAAATAAGTGTATTTTCGAAAATTTCTTTACTCTCTTTTGGTAATTTATTGTACAGTTCCATTCCATGATGGAAAATGCTGTTTTGATTTTATGTTTATTTCTTCTTTGTAAATTTAAGTTGAGTCTATCTCTTGTTGTGCGGTCATGGACAGAGCTGTTTGAGCAGTAATTATCTATGTTATTTTGATGTGTACAGCTGACTGGTAAATGTATTCACATGGAGTAGTTAAAATCTCCGGTGTTCTTAACAGATCTTTACAATGAGCTCAACAAGTATTTTTGGTTATTATTCTCATGGCTCTTTTCTGCAGTTTGAAAATTGTGTTCATGTCTTGTGCATTTGTTCCCCAAAAAAGAATGCCAGAGCTAAGAATTGAGTGTACATATGAATAATATGTAACTAAAAGACACTGCATGTTACACACTGGTCTAGGATTCTAAGGGCATAACATGCTGATGACATTCTGTTTGCAGGTACCGTTGTATTATAGAGGTGCCACCTACATTTAATTTAACGTTGTCATTTTTTCTCTTCAAAGTGAAATTCATGGCATTAGTTTTCTTTACGTTCAGTCACTTCATTACTTATTGACCAATCACAAACTTTCTTGAGAGTTTCATTTGCTTTCTCAGCAAGAATTTCTCTTGTTTCCTCAGTGTCTATAATATTGCTGTCGTCAGTGAAGAGGACTTTTTCACCATGACTAACACTACTGGGAATGTAATAGGTGTATAACAGGAAAAGTATTGGTCCTAATATGCTATCTTGTGGAACCCCTGTATTAATGTATTTTGGTTCTGATAAGTGTTTTACTAAATCTTTAGATCTATTTGAAGGACGTGTTATCTCTACTCTTTGTAGCCTATTTGTTAGGTATGATCAAAACCAGTCATTAGTTATACATCTTATTCCTAATGTTTCTAATTTATTTAATAGAATATTGTGCTCAACTGTACTAAACACCTTAGAAAGATCCAAAAATATGCCTGTGACACACTTGTGTTTATCAAGGGCATCAAGTACAGCTTTTGTGAATTCTACTATGGGTGACTCCGTATTTTTGCCACTTTGGAAACCAAACTATCATTCGCTTAAAAGATTGTATTTATTAAGGTAATTCATTAATTTTACATTCATAATTGCTTCTATAATTTTTGAGAATGCTGATAGCAGGAAAATGGGCCGGTAGTTTTCTATGTTTTCTGCATTACGTTTCTTAGGCAAAGGTACAACTCTTGCCTGTTTTAACTGCATTGGAAATCTCCTTGATGTGAAGGATTCATTTACTACATTTGTTAAGGGGCACTGTATAATCTCCATGCTTTGTTTCATCACACACATTGGTACCTCATCTAAGCCTACTTAGTTTTTGTTTTTAGTTTTTAATTGTTTTACTGACTTCATTGTCTGTGGTTGGAAGTAACATCATTGTATTTTATGCAACATTATTTACAGGTGTTATATTTGTTTAGAGGAATTTTTACTGTAACTTCTCTGCAATATTTGAAAAATGCTCGTTTAAATAGTTTGCTAAGTGCTGTGGATCATTTATTACTTTATACCCTTCCTTAGCCGTATGTTATTCTGCATTTGTTTGCCTCTCCCCGTTTTCTTTTGCATAACATCCCAGACTGCTTTGCTTTTATTCTCTGCATTAGGTATTATTTTTTCATTAAATGACTTTTTTGCAGCAATCAGAACCTTCCTATAGATTTTTTTATATCTGTGATGGAAATGTAAGAATTCTGGATGGTTGGGAATCTTTTTCGTGAAACTGAGGTGTTTAAGTGTTTGGGAGGACTTATAATACCTGCTGTTATCCATCTGTTTTTGTGAGATGTTGATACAGGCATGCATACTTCTGGAAATGCCTTTTCAAAGTTCAATATAAACAATGTGGAGAATTAAGAGAATTTCATATTCACATTGGTTCCCTTATACACTTCATCCCAGCTTGTATTTCTAATTCTTTTGAAAAATCTTTTATTTTGATTTGTGATAGATGTCATTTGTAGGCTTGTAGTTTAGGGACTGATACAATGTTTGACTTTACTGTGGTTATTTGACAAAGATGGTCTGGTAGTCCGAGATCTTTTACAGCTACATCATGTTTTTTCCTGTCGATATTTGAAGCCGCATGGTCAATTACTGATGTCATTCCCATAACTCTTGTTGCACTATTGGCCAATAGGGACATGTAAAAACTCTGAATGATGTTTATGAAGGTGCTGCTGGATTCAGTTATGATGTTAGTGCTGATGTTAATGTGCCCACCCAGAATTATGTTGACCTTTGTACTTGAGACCTTATCTAGAACTTCTCTTAACTTATTGAAAAAAGTGTCCACACTACCACTTGAAGATCTATAACACACAAAATGATTAACTTCTTGGTGATATCAAGCCCTGTTAACTCAATAGCTGATATTTCGAAGTGTTTCTCTTTACTCACAGTACTGAGGTCATGGCTTGATTTGAACTGTGTTCCTTTTCTGATATAAATGCATGATCCTCCACCCCATGAAGTAATTCTGCAATAAGAGTTTGCCTTTTCACACAATAATAATACTACATGTTGGATTTCTGTGTCCCTACGGAGCTTAACTTCTAATACTTGTAATTTATTTTTTAATGATTGAATGTTTTGGTGGAGGATTGCTAAGTTTGTGAAACGCCCCATGCTACTCTTTCCAATGCTTTGTTTTTCTTTGTGACATCTGATATATGTGATAGTTGAGGTGTTAAAATCTGTCTTGTGAGTGATTGTGTCAGTACTTTTTAAAGTGCTGGAGATACTCCTTAGATTTTTCCTAAAAAAAGACCTACTTTTCCTACCTATGACAACAGGTATTTGACCATGTGTGGCCTGAGACTCCCCCCCCCCCCCCCACACACTTCTATAAATCAGCTGTACCAAACTTCCCTTCCCAGTCTTGTTTAGGTGTAGGCCATGCCTAGTGAAACCCCACCTGTTGATAGTCCTGACTGGCACCAGAGAAACATGAACAATGTCGGCTTTCGTCAGAGCCATCCCTAACCCACAATGATTCACCTCACAGCTCCATCAAGGTGTGGTCGATCATGATGCTAGAACACCTGAACAAAGTGAACGTTGGTGCCAGAGTCCGGGAAGCTACATTGTCCAGGTAACCACCCATGTCACACGCCCCATCCCTGTCCAAACTGTTTCCTGCCCTATCCACTATCACTACGTGGTCATCTTTTGCATAGTCCTTACATAAGGACCCTAGGTCCTCTATCACATGACTTAGCCCTGCAATTGGCTTGAAGATACTGGTGGCCTGGAATGCTGCCCCTAAACTTTCCTGTAACTGAGGGCCTACACCTCAACCATGGCTATTACCTAGCAGTAGCACTTTCTTCTTCTTAACACTTTGTACATTCCTAGGTTGAAGTGTGCTGCACATTTCCTGCTCGTCGCCCTACCTGAGGCTCTTCTCCGCTTAACTCTGCCAGTGAGAGATACATGAATTTGTATGGTGACTACCTTTTCATATATTTCTGATAGTGATGGAAGCCCCCCATGAACCATGCACCTTGCCATTTTTCGGGAGGCTTGCATGCTTCAACGATACAGATAGCGGTACTGTAGGTGCAACCACAACAGAGGAGTATCTGTAATAAGGCCAGACAAACGTGTGGTTCCTGAAGAGGGGGAAACAGACTGGATGATTGAGTGACCTGGCCTTGTAACCCTAACCAAAACGGCCTTGCTGTGCTGGTACTGCGAACAGCTGTAAGCAAGGGGAAACTACAGCTGTAATTTTTCCCCAGGGCATGCAGCTTTAGTGTATGGTTAAATGATGATGGCATCTTCTTGGGTAAAATATTCTGGAGGTAAAATAGTCCCCCATTCGGATCTCCGGGTGAGGACTACTATAGAGGACATCATTATCAGGAGAAAGGAAACTGGCATTTTGCGGATCAGAGTGTGGAATGTCAGATCCCTTAATAGGGCAGGTAGGTTAGAAAATTTGAAAGGGAAAATGGATAGGTTAAAGTTAGATATTGTGGGAATTAGAGAAGTTCGGTGGCAAGAGGAACAAGACTTTTGGTCACGTGAATACTGGGTTATAAATACAAAATCAAATAGGGGTAATGCAGGAGTAGGTTTAATAATGAATAGGAAAATACGAATAAGGGTAAGCTACTACAAACAGCATAGTGTACATATTATTGTGCAAAGACAGACACAAAGCCCATACCTACTACAGTAGTACAAGTTTACATGTCAACTTGCTCTGCAGATGAAGAAGAAATTGATGAAATGTATGATGAGATACAAGAAATTATTCAGATAGTGAAGGGAGACAAAAATGTAATATCCATGGGTGACTGAAATTCGACAGTAGGAAAAGGAAGGGAAGGAAACATGGTAGATGAATATGGATGGGGGCTAAGAAATGCAAGAGGAAGCCGCCTGGTAGAATTTTGCACAGGGCATAACTTAATCATAGCTAACACTTGGTTCAAGAATCATGAAAGAAGGTTGTATACATGGAAGAACCCTGAGAGACTAGAAAGTTTCAGATAGATTATATAATAGTAAGACAGAGATTTAGGAACCAGGTTTTAAATTGTAAGACGTTTCCAGGGGCAGATGTGGGCTCTGATCACAATCTATTGGTTATGAACTGTAGATTAAAACTGAAGAAACTGCTAAAAGGTGGGAATTTAAGGAGATGGGACCTGGATAAACTGAAAGAACCAGCGGTTGAACAAAGTTTGAGGGAGAGCATAAGGGAACAATTGATAGGAATGGGGGAAGGAAATACAGTAGAAGAAGAATGGGTAGCTTTGAGGAATGAAATAGTGAAGGCAGCAGAGGATCATGTAGGTAAAAATACGAGGGCTAGTAGAAATCCATGGGTCACACAAGAAAAACTGAATTTAATTGATGAAAGGAGAAAATACAAAAATGCTGTGAGTGAAGCAGGCAGAAAGGAATACAAATGTCTCAAAAATGAGATTGACAGGAACTGCAAAATGGCTAAACAGGGATGGCTAGAGGACAAATGTAAGGATGTAGAAGCTTATCACAAGAGAGGTAAGATAGATACTAGTATGAGATTTTCACTCTGCAGCAGAGTGTGCGCTGATATGAAACTTCCTGGCAGATTAAAACTGTGTGCCGGACCGAGACTTGAACTCGGTACCTTTGCCTTTCGCAGGCAACTGCTCTACCATCTGAGCTACCGAAGCATGACTCAGGCCCAGTCCTCACAGCTTTACTTCTACCAGTACCTCATCTCTTACACTCCAAACTTTACAGAAGCTCTTCTGCGAAACTTGCAGAACTAGCACTCCTAAAAGAAAGGATATAGCGGAGACATGGCTTAGCCACAGCCTGGGGGATGTTTCAAGTATGAGATTTTCACTCTACAGCGGAGTGTTCACTGATATGAAACTTCCTGGCAGATTAAAACTGTGTGCTCAACCGAGACACGAACTCAGGACCTTTGCCTTTCACGGACAAGTGCTCTACCAGGTTTGCCAGAGAGCTTCTGTAAAGTTTGGAAGGTAGGAGACGAGATACTGGCAGAAGTAAAGCTGTGAGGACCGCGCATGAGTCAGACTTCCATAGCTTATATGGTAGAGCACTTGCCTGTTAAACGCAAAGGTCCCGAGTTTGAGTCTCGGTCAGGCACACAGTTTTAATATGCCAGGAATTTTCAAGATAGACACTGCCTACAGGAAAATTAGAGGGACCTTTGGAGAAAAGAGAACCACTTGCATGAATATCAAGAGCTCAGATGGAAACCCAGTTCTAGGCATGGAAGGGAAAGCAGAAAGGTGGAAGGAGTATATAGAGGGTCTATGCAGAGGTGAGGTTCTTGAGGACAATATTATGGAAATGGAAGAGCAGGTAGATGAAGACGAAATTGGAGATATGATACTGCATGAAGAGTTTGACAGAGCACTGAAAGACCTAAATCGAAACAAGGCCCTGGGAGTAGACAACAGTCCATTAGAACTACTGACGGCCTTGGGAGGGCCAGTCCTGACAAAACTCTACCATCTGGTGAGCAAGATGTATGAGACAGGCGAAATACACTCAGACTTCAAAAAGAATATAATAATTCCAAACCCCAAAGAATGCAGGTGTTGACAGATGTGAAAATTACTGAACAATTAGTTTCATAAGTCACTGCTGCAAAATACTAACGCGAATTATTTACAGACGAATGGAAAAACTGGTAGAAGCTGACCTCAGGGAAGATCAGTTTGGATTCCGTAGAAATATTGGAACACATGAGGCAATACTGACCTTATGACTTATCTTAGAAGAAAGATTAAGGATAGTCAAACCTACATTTCTAGCTTTTGTAGACTTAGACAAAGCTTTTGACAATGTGGACTGGAATACTCTCATTCAAATTCTAAAGGTGGCAGGGGTAAAATACAGGGAGCGAAAGCCTATTTACAATTTGTACAGAAACCAGATGGCAGTTCTAAGGGTCGAGGGGCATGAAAGGGAAGCACTGTTTCGGAAGGGAGTGAGACAGGGTTGTAGCCTCTCCCCGATGTTATTCAATCTGTATACTGAGCAAGCAGTAAAGGAAACAAAAGAAAAATTTGGAGTAGGTATTAAAATCCATGGAGAAGAAATAAAAACTTTGAGGTTTGCCGATGACATTGTAATTCTGTCAGAGACAGCAAAGGTCTTGGAAGAGCAGTTGAACAGAATGGACAGTGTCTTGAAAAGATGGTATGAGATCACTATCAGCAAAAGCAAAACAAGGATAATGGAATGTAGTCGAATTAAGTCGGGTGATGCTGAGGGATTTAGATTAGGAAATGAGACACTTAAAGTAGTAAAGGAGTTTTGCTATTTGAAGAGCAAAATAATTGATGATGGTCAAAGTAGAGAGGATATAAAATGTTGACTGTCAATGGCAAGGAAAGCGTTTCTGAAGAAGAGAGATTTGTTAACATCGCATATAGATTTAAGTATCAGGAAGTTGTTTCTGAAAGCATTTGGATGGAATTTAGCCATGTATGGACGTGAAACATGGACGATAAATAGTTTGGACAAGAAGAGAATAGAAGCTTTTGAAATGTGGTGTTACAAAATAATGCTGACAGTTAGATGTGTAGTTCACATAATTAATGAAGAGGTATTGAATAGAATTGGGGAGAAGAGGAGTTTGTGGCACAACTTGACCAGAAGAAGGGTTCAGTTGGTAAGACATGTTTTGAGGCATCAAGGGATCACCAGTTTAGTACTGGAGGACAGCGTGGAGGGTAAAAATCGTAGAGGGAGACCAAGAGATGAATACACTAAGCAGATTCAGAAGGATGTAGGCTGCAGTAGGTATTGGGAGATGAAAAAGCTTGCACAGGATAGAGTAGCATGGAGAGCTGCATCAAACCAGTCTCAGGACTGAAGACCACAACAATAACATCTCATATGTATTGTACTATGTGAACTATGTACAGAATATTTTAATTACTTGTAATAAGCCGTATATTCACGTGTAGATATTTCTACTTAGTAAGATAATTTAATTATTGTTTGTTACTCATATGCTGTCTGTATCTCATATGTATTCTGCTACGTGCAGTATGTACCACTGTCATCTTTCATCACACAACACCTTATTTATATTTTGTCTATATATCCTATATGTATTCTGTTATGTGAGTTATGTGCCACTACTGTCATCTCTCATCATATACCATCTTAACATAATTTTTTCAAATTGACTTGCCCTATATCTTGATGTGCTTTGCTGTACAAATTGTATGATCTACAGGACCAATAATAAATCAAATCAAATTTTTGTTTTCTTCCCATCAACATATGATTAGGGAGTTCATTTCATAAGCATTGTGTCTTGAAAAACACAGGCACAAAGAAATTCTGTAAGTTTTCAAGTGCACTAGAAACAAAATGTGTGGTATTCTTTAAATTGTTTTGTGGTATAAGCAAGGTGAACAAACTGAATCACGTCTCTCTTACATTGCCATCAAGCAGTGATCCAGAATTTCCTGACAAAGCTCAATACAATGAGGAAAGCTCAATTCTAAAAAAAATACACACTAGCACATTAGCAGGATTCATATTTATAACACACAGCACTAAACACTCTACAGATGGAAGCATGCTCCAAGTACACACAGCCACTACTTTAAAGTCTGTCATCTGGAACCAGAAGTAGCTGGGAATAAAACTTCTATCTATATCACTGCATGATCCCTCCACAGACAAAGTCAAGCAGGTGATGTCACAATAGCCATAGCATACCATACATGTTTGGCCTGTGGTTCCAACCATGAGGCTGGGCCATGAGAGAGAAAAGCTTCTTATTGCAACAAGGACATATGTTTGCAGTAAAAACCAGCATTCATAGTAGATAAACAAACTTTTTTAAAGTGTTGCAAGAAAAAAATATTGCTGAATGCCACTTCACTTACTACATCTGCACTGCTGCCCCTGTACTGATTTCCACATAACAGTAATTGTAGGAGACACAAGTTGAAATAAACATTGTTGCAGAATTATTAATTGAAATTTTTTCAACTTTTCTGAACTAAAGATACAAATTTTAATGAAATTGGAACAACAAGTTGTTGTGTCCCAGGTACAAACTACTAAATGGAAAGTCGGAATTAATTACAACTTAGAAAATTAATTCTGAAAACAAGATGAAACACAACTCAGTGTAATGACTTGTGTCCATGTCTGTAGCAAAAGTTTTTCTCCTCTAAACACTATCACAGTAACAACCCATGACAGAGAGAAGATCTGCTCCTTACTCCAGGATATCCACCAGATGACTCCCCTTCAGGGCCATGACAGCCTGACGTAATCACGTGGCGTTGCATCCTCAATGGCTCCATCCACTCCAGCAGTACAACTGCTGCATCTCCTGTGCCCCCCCCCCCCCCCCCACCTCCCCCACCTATGAGCACTTTGATCTATGCTGTGCTGGAGACTTGGCACACAGTGCTCGAGAAGAGTGTGACCGTGTCTTACATACAGCGATTGCACTTCTATGAATGCACAGCACAACACAACACAAGTGATCAGTTTATAAGCATACCTTAATTGTGTTTCAGAGATGCAGACACCAAATATAACTAAAAATATAACTAAACATAGTTAAAATAATTTAATTACTCTCTTGTGGCTACATATAACTACTACAACAGCAAGCTTAACGAGGTCAATGGCTGTTCTCTAAATTCATAGGCCAATGCTTTTCAGGTATATTTTACATATTTAGAATATCAATGTAGAGTTTTTAGTAATGACTGAACATTATCTAGGAAATGTATTTAGTTGACTTTTATGTAGTATCAAAGTATAGATAAACAGCAACAACATTTTAAACAAGAGTTCAATATACTTACTGACCACCAAAACAGCAGCATATACAAAAGCTGTGAAAACAAAGATGTCTCAGGGGATGTTTATCAAATCCTGCTATATCAGTTAGAGACAGTGAAACTCACTTATAATGCAGAGAAAAATGAGACTTTGTTGTTGTGGTCTTCCATCTGAAGACTGTTTTGATGCAAGTCTTTACACTAGTCTAATTCTGTGCAAGCCTCTTCATCCGTGAACATCTACTGTACATACTACAATTTCAAGCTGCTTATTGTATTCATCTCCTGGTCTCCCTCTACAATTTTAACCACTCACACAACCTTCCACTAGCAAACTGATGCTTCCTTGGTAGCTCAATATGTGTGCTACCAACCAATACCTTCTTTTACTCAAGTTGAGCCATAGATTCTTTTTCTCACCAATCTCTTTGAGTATCTCCTCAACTAGATTGTTCTACCAATATAGTATTCAGCATTATTCAGCAGCCCCATATTTTAAAAGCTTCTATTCTTATCAAACCTGAACTGTTTATCATCCACATTTTATTTCAGTGTACAGGCATACTCCCAGGTACTACCTTCACAAAATACTACTGACTCTTAAATTAATATTGAGTCTAACAAATTGCAATTTTTCAAAAATCTTTATCATGCTATAGCAAATATGCATAAATGTTTCCTCTCTACTTCAGCCATTATCATTTATTTTGCTGCTCAAACAGAAAATTAATTTACCATTTTTAGTTTCTCATTTCCTATTTAATTCTAATTTCATAAGTTTTGAGAGGAGTAAGATTTACAAATAAACTTTCTTACTTATCTTCTTTTCTTGTCATTGGCTCTAGTTTGTTAAGTCTGGGGGTTGATTCATGAGACTGAAATTTATGACATTTTAGTTTCCAAATGACACGATAATGTTTAAGTAAGCCTGCTCCATATTTCTCTTTTTTTCCTTTTTCTTTATGTCACATTCTTCTATATCACACTGTCTTTACAATTTTCACTTCTATATCACCACAAATTACGTTGTTATTGCTAAACATAAAAGAAACTTCTGATCACTTCAGAGGCATGCCTGCTACTACCGCATTCTGAGGTATTAACAATATTCCAAAGAGTTTTCAAATCAAAACTGTTTACAGACTTACTTGACAAAAGAAGAATCTTCACCAAGTTACATCATTAGTTTGTAAATAAATCCAGAAATAAATTTATTAATTAGTGTCAGATTGCGTGATTAATAATAGGCATTTTAAGTGCACCATATACTTTGTAATTTCAAATGTTTTCAAAAGAAGAGTAATTTTAACTGTACATACAGAGTTAGTACATATTACTTGTAACAAAGTAATTTCTTTTTACACAATTTAGCCTTAAATGTATGACATCATATACAATATAATATGAAATTATTTTAGTTAAACAACTGAGATATTATCAACCTATACAATATTCGAAAATATTTTTCATATTGATTACTTCTGTTCAATAAAGGTGATGTTAGAGGAGAGTGTCCCTTTAGAACTTAGTTATAGGTAACTACATCATTTGGAAGAAGTCTAATTTTACTATTAATATTTTCTGCAAGATCGTTAATAAACAACGTGAACAGCAAGGGACCCAACACACTCACCTGGGGCACATCGAAAGTTACTTCTACAGCTGATGATGACAACATCCAACATTTTAAAATTTCCACAGACGGCTAAATAAATAAATACATAAATGATGATATAAATAAAATAGAAAGAAACTTCCACATGGGAAATATATATTAAAAACAAAGATTCCAAGACTCACCAAGCGGGAAAGCGCCGGCAGACAGGCACATGAACAAAACACACAAACACACACACAGAATTGCTAGCTTTCGCAACCGATGGTTGCTTCTTCAGGAAGGAGAGGGAAAGACGAAAGGATGTGGGTTTTAAGGGAGAGGGTAAGGAGTCATTCCAATCCCGGGAGCGGAAAGACTGCCCTTAGGGGAAAAAAAGGACAGGTGTACACTCGCACACACACACACACACACACACACACACACACACACACACACATATCCATCCGCATATACACAGACACAAGCAGACATATTTAAAGGCAAAGAGTAAGGTCTGCCCTTACTACAGTGCTAGTAGCAATCTGCACAGTAAAGAAGTAATGTACTGAAAAAAGGTCACAGTATTTACAGTTGCATGCAACTATTTTCTTTGAAAAACACCAGTGATAGCAAGTAAATTTTAAGCCACCAGTATGAGATCAAACTAGTGATGCAACAGTATTTTTGAAGTAGCAGCTTTCTTTCTGAATTACGCGACTAAATTTAACTGGCATTAGCATTTGTAATGTCAGGTAGTATGGTTATGTATTATTGTTGGTACAGGGTGGTATATGGACCAAATTTCTGTGATTTGCTTGTCTGTGCTTTACGTATGCCTTAATTCATTTCATATCCCTGTGGAGCCCCCTTCTTCTTTTGGTCTACAGAACATAAAGTTTTTTGGTTTATGGAACATGATGGATGAATGATTGAATGAATGAATAAACTGATTGGATACCTAACCAAACACAGATAGTTACAAGCAAAGATGGGTACATCATCTGAGAATTCGATACATCAGTACTGTGTGAGCCCTAATATGTCTCCAAACATTATGGTGTGCAATTGTAGGAGCTCAGTTAGTGTTCCTTGTGACCTCCTTGACATGGTTCAAATATGTGTCCAGCAAGTATTGGCAGTGATTTCTGGAGAACTGCTGTGAATGTGTTGTGAATCAGCTTCGTCTCACATGTACTGTATCAGTGGCACACCAGGAGTGTGTGTGGTTGCAGAAAGCAGTGAAAAGCATCATTCTTCTGAGATTCCTGCACTTTCCTCACTGCTTGTGTTTAGGAATTGCCCTGCTGATGTATGACACCCACAGTTGCTAAGTATAACAGCAGCTTGGGCTGTCTAATTACTCTGATCTACATCTATATCTACACTTAACAAATCAAGGGTAAAGTATAATGTGCCTACAACACTAGCTCAGGGCACTCCCAAAGTTAATTTTACAGCTGTTAATTTTGTCCCATTAACAAGAACAAGGTGAAAATTGTCTACAAAGGCATCCAGGATTCAGTCACAGAAACTACTTCCAATACTCAGTAAGAAATGTAGATATTGGTATTCAAATTTCTCTTGATACTTAGGAGAGATAATTACCTGTTGTATCCAGTGCCAGCCCAAACCTTCACTCTTTTAATTCAGTCAATTGAATTATTAAGTGTGACAGCCTAAGAAGCATGTACTCAAGATCCCACAACTCAGTGTGCTGTACCCTATATGTCCTCTCTGCTGTGCTACAGAGTTTCATGTTGGTTGTAGGAAGACAAGTTGGAAGGCACAGACAGAAAGAAACAGTTGGCTCAGTCACACCTCTTGCTGTCTACTTCTGAGGCAGGTAAAGCGTGCTTCATTAGACCACACATTGAGCTCAGGACACACGGTTTTCTGATCTGCCAGAGGGTACTTAACATTGTAGCAGTTATTAGAGTGTTTGATACATTCATATTTCAGCACACAACATTTTAACTGATTGTAGTTCACATTCATACAGAAGGGTAGGGATTAGTTTACCAGCTGATCAGCCCTTTAATATAGCTGATGGTGAGGTGGTAAATGTGTGGCTTTTCAATCATAGTACATTGTCTGACTTTCTCTTTAAATTGTTAGGGAGAAGGTTTTAAGTTTTATCTGGGTTGCTTCCACTTTTTCAGTTTAGCTGATGGGTAACCCACAGTTTCATGATTTATTTTACCTGCATTTCTTCAATAGATGAACAGTACAGTTAAATGACACACACACACACACACACACACACACACACACACACACACACACACACACACACACACACACACACACACTGATGCGAAAAACAGCTATAAGCTCATTTTTCTGAATATTAGGCTGATAACAGGCTCCTTGACATTGACAAGGTTTACAGACATTCTTTTTGCACTTTTTTTGACAGCTCTTCATGAGCTAACCTGGGTGTAAAGTTCTCATTACTGGTCACACATATTGCTGTACAACTCATTCAACCATCATGTTTTCAATAGTTACTCAGTTCCATGTTCTGTATCTCAGGAATCTGTCAACTAATACATATACATGAATGCAACAACTTGTAGGGATTAGGAATGGAACAGTCACATTATTTGAAAGAGAGTGTTCCAGTCAACATTGTCAAAAGCTTTCTCTAAGTCTACTAATGTTAGAAAGGTAGGTTTACCTTTCCTAAATCTTTCTTCTAAGATAAGGCATAAGGTTAGTATTGCCTCACGTGTTCCAACATTGCTACAGAGTCCAAACTGATCTCCCCCGAGGTCAACTTCTACCAGTTTTTCCATTCGTTTCTAAAGAATTCGTGTTAGTACTTTGCAGCTGTGACATTAAACTGATAGTTCGGTAATTTTCACATCTGTCTACACCTGCTTTCTTTGGGATTGAAATTATTATATTCTTCTTGAAGTCTGCGGGTATTTCGCCTGTCTCATACATCTTGCTCACCAGTTGGTAGAGTTTTGTCAGGACTGGCTCTCCCAAGGGCGTTAGTAGTTTTAATGGAATGTTGTCTACTCCCGGGCCCTTGTTTCAACTCAGGTCTTTCAGTGCTCTGTCAAATTCTTCATGTAGTATCGTATCTCCCATTTCATCTTCATCTACATCCTCTTCCATTTCCATAATATTGTCCTCAAGTACATCGCCCTTGTATAGACCTTCCATATACTCCTTCCACCTTTCTGCTTTCCCTTCTCTGCTTAGAACTGGGTTTCCATCTGAGCTAATGGTATTCATACAAGTGATTCTCTTTTCTAGAAAGGTCGCTTTAATTTTCCTGTTGGCAGTATCTATCTTACCCCTAGTGAGATAAGCCTCTACATCCTTACATTTATTGTCTAGCCATCCCTGCTTAGCCATTTTGCACTTCCTGTCGATCTCATTTTTGAGACGTTTGTATTCCTTTTTGCCTGCTTCATTTACTGCAGTTTTATATTTTCTCCTTTCATCAATTAAATTCAATATTTCTTCTGTTACCCAAGGATTTCTACTAGCCCTCATCTTTTCACCTATTTGATCCTCTGCTGCCTTCACTACTTCATCCCTCAAAGCTACCCATTCTTCTTGTACTGTATTTCTTTCCCCATTACTGTCAATTGTTCTCTTATGCTCTCCCTGAAACTCTCTACAACCTCTGGTTTAGTCAGTTCATCCAGGTCCGATCTCCGTAAATTCCCAGCTTTTTGCAGTTTCTTCAGTTTTAATCTACACGTCATAACCAATAGATTGTGGTCAGAATCCACATCTGCCCCTGGAAATGTCTTACAATTTAAAACCTGGTTCCTAAATCTCTGTCTTACCATTATATAATCTATCTGATGCCTTTTAGTATCTCCAGGGTTCTTCCATGTATACAACCTTCTTTCATGATTCTTGAAACAAGTGTTAGCTATGATTAAGTTATGCTCTTTGCAAAATTGTAATAGGTGGCTTCCTCTTTCATTTCTTATCCCCAATCCTTATTCACCTACTATGTTTCCTTCTCTCTCTTTTCCTACTCTCGAATTCCAGTCACCCATGACTATTAAATTTTTATCTTTCTTCACTTCCTGAAAAATTTCTTTTATCTCATCGTACATTTCATCAATTTCTTCATCATCTGCAGAGCTAGTTGGCATATAAACTTGTACTACTGTGGTAGGCATAGGCTTCATGTCTATCTTGGCAACAATAATGCGTTCACTATGCTGTTTGTAGTAGCTTACCCGCACTCCTATTTTTTTATTCATTATTCAACCTACTCCTGCATTACCCCTATTTGATTTTGTATTTATAACCCTGTATTCACCTGACCAAAACTCTTGTTCCTCGTGCCACCAAACTTCACTAATTCCCACTATATCTAACTTTAACCTATCCATTTCCCTTTTTAAATATTCTAACCTACCTGGCCTATTAACGGGTCTGACGTTCCATGCTCCAATCTGTAGAATGCCAGTTTTCTTTCTCCTGATTATGACATACTCTCGAGTAGTCCCTGCCTGGAGATCCGAATGGGGGACTATTTTACCTCCAGAATATTTTACCGGAGAGGACGCCATACAGTAAAGCTGCATCTCCTTGGGAAAAATTATGGCTCTAGTTTCTCCTTGGTTTCAGCCATTCGCAGTACCAGCACAGCAAGGCCATTTTGGTTAGTGTTACAAGGCCAGATCAGTCAATCATCTAGAATGTTGCCCCTGCAAGAACTGAAAAGGCTGCTGCCCCTCTTCAGGAACCACACGTTTGTCTGGCCTCTCAACAGATACCCCTCCATTGTGGTTACACCTACGGCGTGGCCATCTGAAACACTGAGGCACGCAAGCCTCCCCACAAACAGCAAGGTCCGTGGTTCATAACTACATGTAATTTTACATCTTCATTGTCAAAGCAGGTCTGTGTTGACGATTTATATGAATCTGGCACTGATATATGGAGAGTTGAAATTGCTGCTTCTGTGCCATAGGAGTGTTTTACAGCTTTAGAGGGATTGTCGTACCTTTGTGACAGGTTTCTCTTTATCGTCAGTTGAGGTGGCGGGATTACGGAAGTGTCCGATTCCACCCATGTCCTTTGACTCGTGACGTAAGGGTGTTGTTTGTCACGTCATTACACCGTGGAGTTTATGGGTTGGTTGTGTTTGTAGATGTCATCTTGTTGTGTTTGATGGTCCCTCTAGTAGTCTGTGTGTATGTGCTTAGTGTAATGTGTTGTATTGCGATTATTTGAGCTCTGGTTTAGGATGTAAGTATAAGAATTTTGGTGTCAGAATGGAAAATTTTTAGATCTTCGGTGCACTGCTTAAAAAGAAAATGCTACAGGACAGACTGAATAAAAGTATGCTGTCTTTCCTCTTTGTCGGCCAGTAAAGGGGAAGGATTTCTAAGTGCAAAGCAGGCAGTACTGACATTTTTAGGTTGTGCCAAGAAGGCGAACACTCTGAACAAATGTTCCAACAGTAATTAAACTTCATTCTAGGCAACTGATTCCTCTTTTTTTGCTATTTGGCGGTCATAGTCTCATCACTATTTACTGCCTGAGGCTAATGTAAGGTTATTCGCACAAGATCAGATATTGGTACCACATCCATCTGCAGAGATGCATGTCACAACTACAATGTGGTGTGTAATGTCATGGTGAGGGTGGATGTTTTTTAGTCTGTCTGTGTTTGTAGCTGGTGTCATGTAGTATTTGGTGCCACTCTCTCATGCTGGATGTTTGTTAGTGAGTTGTTTGACATGAATTGAATGTTTCAGATGGCTGTTGGAAGAATTTGTGCTGGCATTCTGATGAGTTACTTTGAATTTGCATATTGTGGCTGATGGATTCAGATTTAAATTTTTGTTTGTTCTTCATTTGTGTATAAGATACAGATATTTGTGAGTAGGTGATTACATGTTGCAATGGGTGACTATATCATAGCTATGTCAGAGTTCCTATAGTTAGTTGGACTGATGGTGAACAGTTTTGGTTTTTTACTTCTTTTGTGTGTGTGGGGGGGGGGGGGGGGGGGGTCAAGTGCTTCTGTGTTTTTTGTTATATATTCTGTGTATGGTATGAGTTTCTTGAGTATAGTTGTTTGTATATATTGAAACTGGTGATGTATTTGGAAAATAGTGATGATGCAACATTCCATAATTTTCTGGTGTTCCTTGTTTGAGTGTTGTCATTGTGTTGGATTGTGTTTGGTAGGTATCATGGCTATTGATGTACCATCGTTGGTAAGAAATCATTTCTGTAGTTGATCGTATGAGCATGATTTGGTTTGTTGTATTGTGGACTTTGCTTTAGCCAGAGTAAGTGAAAGTGTGGATAATGGATTTTAGAATTTTAGAGGTGGCTTTTTGTACAGTGGGGTTCATATTTTGCTGCCATATAGGTCAAGTGAAATTTGTGTCATCGAGTTTTGGATTTGTGTGCCAGTTCACGGTATCTAGGGCTTTGTTTGAGCTATATGGATGAAGTAAAATTCGAAACACAATGTTTTAGAGTTGTATGTTTTTTCCTGGTATGGAGGGCTTTGTTGGAAATACATAGGTCAGGTGAAAATTGTGGTGTTAAGTTTCTGAGTTGTATATGGGTTATTGGTATTGTGGGCTTCATTTCAGATCTATAGACCATGCAAAAATTACAACACACATAGTTTTCATTTTTGCAATTCTTTTGTGTTAAATTTTAAAGATTTTGTGCACCTGGTTTTTGGATGAATATTTGTTTTGTAGTGATATCATTGTTCTTACTGTCATATACTTCATTTGTCCCCATCAGAAACCCTCTTCTTCATTCACTAGCCTTTTAAGTTTCATTCTGTTGCTGGTGTTAAATATCACATGTTATTCATGTTCGTTCGCTGGTGTAGTAAGTGGCTTCGTGGTCACCATATTGTACATTTCTGAAATGGATATGTACACCATGTTGATGACATTACTACTTAAAACACTCGATTCAAGTCATGACCTTCAGTTATGCCACTCTATTTTTATAATAGCTACAGCAGAGATCCCTTTATATAGACTCACTTTGTTTTTCAGATATGGTTTGTGTGTGTTTTGAACACTTAAAAATAATACTATGTTCCAAGGATCATTGGTCCGCTTCTATCAAAATGGTGTATTTTACATTGGTGGATCCTGTAGTTATAGCAAGATGGGAGAACGAAACATGTGCACATTGAATGTGGTGAGAAGTATGTACAGTTCACACCTGGCCACAGCTGCCTAACTCCAACAAAGCTGCAAACATGCAATAAGTATGTACCATCTGATAATGGTGATACAAAACTAGTCATGGTAAATAAAGATTGAAAAATAATGGAAAAGTGGCCAGTTGCTGTAATTTATGAAAACCTTTATTCATCACACTCACATTGTCCCACATATATGAGGGATAGACCTTAAAGTTTTAAAATTGTGTTGGTTAATGTCAGAATATATTAGTAGGGAAATAACATAAAACCTTTGTGGCTTTTGTTGAATGATTTTATGAGCCTTTGGAAGATTGAGTGACAAATGATTACTATGTTTTGTTCTAAACTTTTATTATAATAACTTAGTGGATGACAAACAACTGGTATCACAGGGTTGCTGGTTGTATACAACATTCCACATACTTAGACTGAACAACAGCAGCACACACAATGCAAATGGAGCAAAACATATGCTCAGATTATTTTTACTATTGTCGTTGTCAGCATCAGTGGGAAGTTCATCAGTAGGGGTGGTGGACAGGGCAACAGTTGGCTCTCCACTTTCTGTATCCTACTACTCCAGAGAAAATCGTGTGGTGCCTAAAAGTCAGTAGTTATTGCGAGCACATTGCTGCCAGCCAGATGGCACCCTGCACCACGGGGTGTACAGGAAGAAAACACACACCAACCTATATTTGCAAGCTGTAATGTAACGGAATACTGAAGAGTGCGATAACACCCTTATAGTCGCATCTGCCCTTGCAATTTCATTTCTATGACTTCTTTTATTTAATATTATTGTATGTAGTATTTAATTTTGCCCAAATCTTTTTTATTATATTATTCTATAATGTGAACCTTATTTGTTTATTTCTGGAGAATATGTTGGCACCAGTGTGAGCCAAAGACATTCTTGTGTGAAAGGTAGAGAGTCGGACATTGTTAAGGTGACTGTTGGAGTGAGTTAGTTGGACTGTTGTGGGGAGAGCGTGTTTTTTGTGAGGTGGACTGTTGATGGGAGTACGGAAGGAAGTCTGTCGTCTTATATGGAGAGTATCTATAAATAGTATGTGATATGAAGATGGAAATTATTGTGAAAAAGTTAAATTAATAAAAATCAAGAATCAATAGTAAAACAAAAAGCGAGTACCAGTTTTCATTACCACACAAAGACCCGGACCTAATACTAACAATGTTAGATGGATGGAACGCACCATGGCGAGAATCAAGACAATGAGACCAAATTCAGCATCTAAATGTAAGGTATTTTAATTAGTTTTAGTATTCTGTGATGTATCATTCTTTTGTCTAAATATTAAGCTTAACATCATCTGTTGTAGATACCGACCACCCAAGCTGGCGGGGTATCGTCAATTGATCATCATAATCTCAGGGTTTGAAATAGCATTTAAATGAATTGAAATTTTGTCGCTTGATATTTGATTTTCACACTGGACGAAAGAGGGTACATTACAAAGCGGATAGCTGCCACCATCCTGTGCAGAGGAATGGGGTGGTAAAAACACTGGTGCACAAGGCACGCACCATCTCTGATGCAGAGAGTCTGCCCCAAGGACTGGTACATCTCAAAACTGCATTCCACAAAAACGGGTACTCGCAACGGCAGATCAGATGTGCTCTCCACCCCTCCTCTACAGTACAGCGTGTGGAGACAGAAGAAGTCACGGAGAAAGAGATAGACACTGCCTATATACCGTATACTCGCACACTATCGGGAAAAATAGGACGAATATTGAGGAAACACCGAGTAGGAGCTGTCTTTTGCCCACCAAATAAAACGCAAGCATTATTGGGAAGTGTAAAAGACAATCTCTGTTTGTGGAAGGCCGGCATATACCAGATTCCGTGTCAGTGTGGGAAGTCTAACATTGGACATACAGTACGCACCATTGAAGATCATTGCCGAGAACATCAGAGGCACACTCGACTTGGGTACCCCAACAAGTAGCCGGTCATATGACCCTGTTCATCCGAAAACCACAAAATGGACTACCAACATACCAGGGTCTTGGCACAGACATCTAAGCGTCGTTAGAGAGGCTATTGAAATTCGTACCAAGCAGAGACTCAGCAACCGAGATTGCGGCTACAACTTACGCAGGGCATGGGAACCCGCATTGAGTCTAATTAAAAAGACACTCAGCAAAGGAAACAAACAGACGACTCGGGCAGACGTGGCAATTATACCTATGCCACCACAGATGCCAACGCCAGTGTCTCGCCGACCGCTGACACGCGGGCACGGAGCGTGGAGAGAATGCATCGTGAGGGGAGGTGATTTAAGATGGCCGCCCATCCTCACGAGCTCAGTTCGTCAGCACACATGACGATGCCGACATGTCTGATCGGCGAAATATTGTGCCTGTTGGACACTATGGACTGACAATACACCTGTGGACTGTTTGAGCAAGAAATACGCTGGGAGAAACTGAAGAATCACATGACAATTTCTGCTAGTCAGCAACTTGAACATGCATTTATCGCTTATTGTGAGACAATATTCCATTTAGTTTTAGGTTTGCCATCAGATGTTAATTTCAAGCAATCTGAACATGAATTGGATGAAGAAATACTGAATTTTCATCTCTCCTGGAAAACTTATCAAAGACTCACTGTGCATCTGTTTAGAATATTCAAACAATGGAAAATCCAGGATGGAATGTAATGAAATGAAGTCATGTGGCTAATGCCTCCCGTCACGTAGACGGTTTGATGGGTGCAGGTGTTTCAAGTTGATGCCACTTTGGCGACCTTTACATCAATGGGGAGGAAATGATGAAGATTAGGACAACACAACACCCACTCCCTGAGCAGAGAAAATCTCCGACTAGCCGGGAATAGAACCCGGGCCCAGAGGATTGACATTCTGTCACTCTGACCATTCAGCTACTGGGGGCAGACGTGGAATGTAATAATATTGTGAAAAGCAGAGTTGCTCCTCACCATATAGTGGAGATGCTGACTTGCAAATAGGCACAACAAAAAGTTTTTTTGCCAGTAAGGTGTTCGTCAGAATTAGATGACAAACACACACGTACATGCTCATGCAAATGCAAATCACACACAAGACTGCTGTCTCGAGCAACTGAGGCCACACTGTGAGGAGCACCACCAGTGCATGATGGGAGTGGTGACTGGGTGGGGATAAGGAGCAGGCTGGGCGGGGAGGGGGAGGGATAGTAGGGTATGGGTGGTGGACAGTGACATGCTGTTGGGGAGTGCTCAGGGATGAGATGGATAGAGGCAGCGTAGAGGGAGGGGGAGGGATAGTGGGAAAGGAGAGAAGTTAAAAGACTGGGTGCGATGGAGGAATGAGGGCAGTGTAGTGCTGGAATGGGAACTGAGAAGGGGTTGGATGGGAGAGGACAATGACTGATTAACTTTGAGGCTAGGAGGTTTATGAGAATGTAGGATATATTACAGGGAAATTTCCCACCCTGCACAATTCAGAAAAGCTGATTTTGGTGGGAAAGGTCTATATGTCACAGGCTGTCAAGCAGTCATTGAAATGAAAGATCTCGTGTTTGGCAGTGTGCTCAGCAACAAGGCAGTCCACTTGTTTCTTGGCCACAGTTTGTTGGTCACCATTCAGGCAGACAAACGGCTTATTGGTCATCATTCCCACATAGAATGCAGCTGAGCTTGTAGATCACATGGCTGGCTTCACAGTTAGCCCTGCCTTTGATGGGATAGCTGATGTTTGTGACCTGACTGGTATAAGTGGTGGTGGGAGGATGTATAGGACAGGTCTTATATCTAGGTCTATTACAGTGGTATGATCCATGAGGTAAGAGGTTGTGTGGAGGTGGATGAGTTACTGTGTGGGTTCTGTGGACAGCAGAAAACCACTTTGGGAGGGGAGGGAAGGAGAGTGGGCAGGGAATTTCTCATTTCAGGGCACAAGAAGAGGCAGTCGCAACCCTGGCGGAGAATGTAATTCAGTTGCTCCAGTCCTGGGTGGTGCTGAACTATGAGGGGAATACTCCTCTGTGGCCAGATGGTGGGACTTTGGGAGGTGGTGGAAGACTGGAAACATAAAGCGCATGAGATTTGTTTTTGTGCAATGTTGGAGGATAATTACAGTTTGTGAGGACTTCAGTGACACCCTCAGCATGTTTTGAGAGGGACTGATGCAGATACAACCTCCAGGAGTGGCTAGTCTGTGTGGAAGGGACTTCTTGATAAGGAAGCTATATTTGGCTGAATATTTGTGACAGTCTTTTATATGGTGAGTAGCAACTCTCCTTTTAATGATATTGCTATGTTTAGAATAAGGTATAATGAGCCACTTATAACACATTCAGCTAACGATACACAGCTTCTTATTTGTCATCTGTCCAGTTCTTTTTCCTTGATTTTTCCACACATCACCTCTTCTCTGCTTCTGACTTCAGATTGATCAGTCTGTGAGAGCATATAATGGGCTATAAAAATGAACACTATTTACAACAGTTTCTCCTAGTAATAATCAGTTTGGTTTGACCTTTTGTATGTGACATGATCTTGAAGAAGTAAAACAAGCAGAAGTACCAACAATTATGACCATTGTTTAATTTGTAAAAAATAAAAAATAGAATTACCAATACTGTGACCTACCAGGCAGAATTTTTTAAAATTAATGTCTTAATACATTATTTCAATGATTTTTTTGATCGGAGGTATTGGTATGGCACACCATCAAAAATCGGGCACTGGTTATAAAAACAAAAGCAGTTGTTTGCTTTGGAATACTGACACCAGTAACTTTATCTGAATTGCTTTGTCATCTCACAGCAATAAAAAAGGAAGATTAATGTTTCATAATATCATGAAGAGGATAGTTGTCACTCACCATATAGTGGAGATGCTGATTCGCAGACAGGCATAACAAAAAGACTGTCAAACAAAGCTTTTGGCCAATCAGGTCTTCATTGGATTTGTTATAATGACCTGTTTTATATGTCTTTTGTCAGTTATGTCCTTGCTCGCCACAACCACCCAAAGAGACTGATCAAAGAAATTGATCTTATGAATTTCTGTGTGTTGGAGGAATGGGGAGGTAGAGGGATCTGCTAGTATAGATTTATCATTGAGCCAATATAACAGAATTTAAAATAATTTGATAGTAATCAATGAAATCAAAATATTTTGTGATTGGCTCTGCATGGGATCTGAACCCTGTCACATTCATCTTTTGTCATAACATATTTGGTTGCACTGATAAGAAAAAACTTCTGAAACAGTACACGACATGAAAGCCCCATGTATAACCGGCAGTCAAACGGAAACAAAACTAATTGAAGAGTTAAGTTAACTGTGTATTATTTAAGAAGTAATCACCATAGTTGTGAATACATTTATGCTACTGTGAGATACTTGGTCAATCCCTTCACAGATAAATGTTTGTGGTTGCCTACAGAACCATGACTGTACTCATGTGAGCACCTCTTGGTGTGAAGCAAATAGATGGCCAAGAATGTCTATCTTCAGCACTTTGAAAAATATGGAAATAACATGGGGAGAGTTTGGGACTGTATGGAGGTTGTGTGAAGGTTTCCCAGCAAAAGTTGGCAGCATAGTTGAAACATTCGTTACTTCTTTAGTTGCTTTTATATGTATGTTATATGGCAAACTGGATAGAGGGATTGCAGAGGATCACTTCGGATTTTGAAGAGGAAAAGGAACAAGAGATGCTATTGGCCTGTTACGAACTATAGGGGAAAGATATATGAAACATGATAGTGAAATCTTTGCTGTTTTTATAAATTTAGAAAAGGCTTTTGACAGAGTTCAGTGGAACAAGCTGATGGGTATTTTGAAGAGGAAAGGAGTAGATTGGAAATACAGACGACTGATATGGCATCTATATTTACACCAGAAAGTAAGGATGAGGATTGGAAATGAAATGTCAGAAGGAAGCAGCATTGGATGAGGTGTTTTGACAAAGTTGTTGCGTTTCCTTACTGTTGTTTATCGTATACCTTGAAGAGATTATTGCGAAAAGCTTAGATGGGAAAAGAGGTATATCTATTGGTGGAAAAAGGATAGAATGTATCAGATTTGCTGATGACATGGTTTAGTGGCAGAAAGGGAGCGGACAGTGAATAACATGCTGAAAGATCAGAATGAAGCTTGTGTGGAATATGGGATGCAAATAAACACAGCAAAAACAAAGAATATGGTCATCAGTACCAGACGCAGACTGTCCAATATTAAAATAGGACATTCTACCATTAGCCAAGTAAATGAACTTAAATATCTTAGAAGCACAATAACTGGAGGACTCAAACCTCCGCCGGGACCAGCCGCAACAGTCCAAGACTGCAGTGCCTCAGACCGCTCTGCTAATCCCGCGCGGCAAAACGTTAAAATATAGAGCATGGAGAAACTGTCTGATTGTGCAACTGTTACGTTCATCTGTTGCAGTTTATGTGACGAACAATTGTGTTTTCATCATTTCCTTGAGAGTGATTACACTCACATTCTGATGAACACCTAAATTGGATAAGGATGCACACCTCACTCACTTACCAAGTGTACAAATTAGGTGTGTTGGTCATGTGACACATGTATTTCCACTAGTGGTGTGTATGACATACCAGATGTGTTTCATGGCAGAGGGCTTGGTTGACTTGTTGCCTTGTCATCAAAGGTTTTTGGTTCCCATTCGAAAGCCACTACATTTCGGTTGCTAATAGAGTAGTTGTGTAGAATCAGCTGTCGTTATAGGTCCCTTCCTTACAGCTCACCGTTGTAAACAGGCGTTACACCACAACACAGGACAAATTTGAATACAGAGCGACTCTCTATTGCATGTCTTATCCTTCGAGCGTCCAATACTTCTATTTTGCGTTTTTTTCTTAAGATTGGCATACCTCCTCCTCGTTCTCATGCTTCATCTGCATCCAAGTTTTAACAGGCTGTTCACTGGGTCATCTTACCACTAAATCTGCCGGACGTGCGATTTGGAGTTTCCCTTGTCAGTGAGATATATTTATTAACAGGTTTATGTTGACAAGGTCGGTCCACAGATGTCGCTGCATGTTGCGCATCCTGTATCGACGATACAAGCACCTTCATTTGAGAAAATACCAGACTTCTCCAGTAGTACAGGGCTGGAACTGCTTTAAGCAGCGTCACGCGCAAGAATCAGGCAGTTCCCATTTGAATAGCGAAACAGTGAGCTGGTGATTCTTTCTAAATGTAATACGAAGAACTAGAACGCGTCAGTAATGTTTGAAGTGTTTACTGCGGGTATATATAGCGTGAAGACTATAGTGACGTGTACACTCTCCGGCGGTACTCCACAAGGTTACCGACGTTTGGTTGTGCCATTCTAGCACTAATCAAAGCGCTAGTTTTTCAGGTGCCAGCCAGCCAGCCAGCCAGCCAGCCAGCCAGAGGTACAGCTGAGCAGAATCAGCTGCTGCAGCAGCAGCTGCTGCTGCTGCAGCGCCATTCCTGCCAGTCATCGTCGGCCTCAGCTTCTGCGCCAGCAGTGTGGGACTCTGGTTGTCGTCTGTCTTCATCCGTCTTCATCTGTCCCAAGTTTTTTCCTTCTTCTTCTTCCCCTTTCCTTTTTGTCCTGTGTCTTTTTGTTTATCCTTGTCGTCATGTCAGCCCCCACCACCACTATGACCACTACCACCACAGCCACAGTTTACACGTCCCCCTCTGCCGCCACCACCACCATTACATGGTGAGCCCAGTCACACCCCCCCCCCCCTCTTTCCATCCCTCCTCTTCTCACTCTCCCTTCGCCTTCGCTTTTTGTCGCCCCCTCTACAGCTTCTTCCTCCTGCTCCTCTCCCTCTGATCCTTTCCCCCCACCCCACCAGCCTGTCACTGCAGCTCCAGCTGGGGTGGTGGCCCGTAGGGCCGCTGCCCACACCCAACTCTCCCCATCGCCTTCGCCATCACTGCCACCACTGTCGCGTTCACCGTCACCATCTCTGGCGCCGTCTGCTGTGTCCACGCCAGGACCTGCCCGTTCCCGCCACCTCCCTATAGCTCCCATCCCTCATATCACCACCCAGCCTTCTCCTGCCGTTAAACGCCCTAGTGGCCCCGCCACCTCCTCCGCTCCCAAAAAGGCCCTGCCCCGTCCTCCTTCCCCCTCCCAGGATGCCACGGATGTCTCCCCACCTGCCCCTGCTCCCTCCGCTTCCTCCTCCTCCTCCCCCCCTTCTTTATACAAATACCTCCTCTCTCATCCAGATCCTTCCATTCTCGAGGCCCGGAATCTCTCCCTCCTCCTCTGTAAACACGTCCCTGGTGCCCCCATCTCTCTCCTCACTCCCAGACGGGATTTCGTTCTCATCTCCTCCCCCAGCCCTACCATCCATACTGACATCTTCTCCCACCTCACCATCACCTGTTTTGGCCACAATGTTTCCCTCACCGCTGCTCTTTCTCCATCTCCAACCCGCCAACCCCAACCCCCGTGTTGCACCTTATCCTATTCTACCACATCTGCTGCCTTCCCCCCCAACAAGAACCTCTTCCTGCACACCCTTGCCACCCACCACGTGAACCCTTCCTCCTCAATGAAACGTTCCTCCAACCCCACCACATTGACTACACATTGCCCTACCTCCTTCACCGCTCCGATAATCCTCTCCCGATTGAGCGTGGCGGAGTTGCCATTGGTCACCACTGCCAGATCCCAGTTCGGCTCCAACCTCTCCTTCCCGACCCCACTGAATACCTGATCCTTAGTCTCCTCTTTCCTGGTTTTACCGTTACCTGCGCCACCATCTATTCCCGCCCTAACGTCCCCATTCCCTACAACTTCCTCTCCCACATTGACCGTACCTTCTCCTCCTACGTGATCACCGCCAACCTCAACATCCATAGTCCTTCCGCCGCCCAGTTACGGCGGTGGCATCAGTTCCTCTCCTCCCTTCAAGGGGACCTCACCCCATCCCCCAGCACACCCGTCCCAAATCCAACTCCAATCCCGATGTTATCCTTTCCTAACCTAACCTCTTTGGCCGCATAACGGTGGATGTCCTGGAGCCCATAGGTAGCGACCATCTCCGTGTCCTCCTCACCATTTCCGATGGTTGTCGCCCCCACCCCGACCCTCGTCATGACCCTCCCTCAAAGTACATCCATGACTATTCCCGTGCCAACTGGAATGCCTACCGGGATACCCTCTCCACCCAGGTTGATAGCCAACCCTTCACCTACCACCACCCTTATGATGTAACCCATGCTGCCACCTTTCTCCAGCAGACCTTGCCTGAGGCCATGGAAGCCCATGTCCCTACTGTCGCCATCCACCCCCCATTGTCCTACCTTACACCCACAGGCCGTCCTCCTCCTCCATGAATCCTGTTGTCTCTACCGTGCCTTCCTCCACACGCGTGACCCGGACACACGACGATGCCACTGGCAACTCCGGCGACACATTCGTAATTTCCTCGCGGCCTAGAAATGCCGGGACTGGCGGCAGACATGCACCCGTTTAAATGCTATCCTGCCTATCAACTCATCCAAGTTCTGGTCCGCCTTCCGTCGCCTTACTGGAACTAAACCCTCCCCCTACTATCCTCTTCTCCATGATGATCACCCCTTCCCTGACTCCCTTATTAAGGCCAATCACTTTGCCTCCTTCCTCTCTGATGTATTTTCGATCCCCGACGATCCCCAGTTCGATTACTCCATCTTCCTGGATGTCAGCAATCGAACTGACACCTCTGTCCCTCCCCTCGTGCCAGGTTTCCAGTACTTGGACACCATTGCACACACAGAACTCAATGCCCCTATCACTACACAGGATCTCATTGCTACACTCCACACCAAACCCAACACCGCTCCTGGTCACGATCGTGTCACCTACCGTCACCTTCGTGAAGCTCCTGTCTCTTTCCTCTCCACCCTAGCCAGGCTCTACAATGTAGTCCTGTCCACCGGTTACTACCCCGACCTGTGGAACACCTCCCGTATCCTCATGTTCCTTAAACCTGGTAAACCGCCATATGCCGTCCCCTCCTACTGTCCCATCAGCCTTACCTCGGTCTTCAGCAAGGTCCTGGAATCTATCCTCACCTGCAGAATCCACCAGCATCTCTGCTAGCACCGCCTCCTTCCCATTACCCAGTGTGGCTTTCGGCCATCCTTCTCTTCCGACGACCTTCTCCTTCACCTCACTCATCTCCTATCCAAAAAGCGTAATTCCTGTTGCTCTGCAATCTTCCTCTCACTGAACCTCAAACATGCTTCACCTCACTCATCTCTTCTCCGAACAGCTTAATTCCCATCACTCTTGAATCTTCCTCTCCCTGGACATCGAACGTGCTTATGACCGCATATGGCATTCCGATCTCCTCTTCAAGCTCCAAACCTTTGGCCTTCAATTAATTACATCCGTCTGATTGGCTCCTTTCTCTCCTGCCGTCCTTCCTATGTCACCATCTATAACACGGATTCCTACACCTTTTTTCCTTCCGCCAGTGTGACCCAAGGCTCTGTCCTATCTCACCTTCTGTACCTTTTATATATGGCGGACATACCATCGCTGTCACCCCCCGTCCACCATCTCCAGTTTGCCGATGACACCGCCTTCCTGGCCCTTGCCCCCACCCAGTAGTGCTCCCAACACCTTATCCAATCCCATCTTGAACGGTTCACTGCTTGGTGCAACCAGTGGTTGCTCAAGGTCAATCCCTCCAAAACCCAGGCGATGATTGTAGGCAAAACCACCCCTTCCTTCCGCCTCCTTGACTTCTATCTCACCGTCTATGGCCATCCTATCGCCCTCACCCCCACCCTCAAGTACCTTGGCGTCACCCTCGACCGTCAACTCTCCTGGACCCCACATCTCCGGACAATCCAAGCCAAGGCACACTCCCGACTCTGTCTCCTCAAGCTCCTCTCTGGCTGTACGTGGGGTCTTGACCCCTCCACCATATTCCACACCTATAAATCACTCACCCGCCCTATCCTTTGTTATGCCCATCTGGCATGGGTCTCCATCCCTCCTACCTTTTACAAATCCCTCCAAATCCTTGAACGCCATGCTCTTCGCCTCGCCTATCGCATCCGTCTCCCCTCCCCCACACGGATCCAGTATGATCTCATTCCATTCCCCTACCTCCTCCTTTTCCTTGAGAGGGTATGGATCCTGTACGCCTCCCGCAAACTCGACCCTCCTCACCCGCTTGTCTCGCCCATCCTCTCCCGCCCCCGCCTTTATTCCCCCGTCCCACCCGGTCTCCATCTCTCCACCCTCCTTACCCTCTCCCAAGGTGTCTTCCGCCAGCTCCCCCTCACTGATGATGTCCTCCTTGCCTCCATATACCCCTCCTACCAACTTTGATCCTCCTTTCCTCTTCCTGTGTCTGTTCCTTTGGGCACCCTCCCTCCCTCCTCCCTTTCTTCCCACTCCTCCCCCGGGCTTCCCCTCCCCTGACCCTCTACTCCTCCTTCCATTTCCTCAGCCACTGGCGTCTTTGTTCTCCCCTCTCCACCCCCCCCCCCTCCCGCCCTTCTTTCCCTCTCGGCAGGTCCCTGGACTCGCACATGCTATGTGGACTTTCACGTGCCGGAGATCATCGCCATTAGTGTCTCGTGTGTGCCGTCATGTTTAGTGTTCAGTGTTCACCATTGCACTCCATAGTTCACTTGTGCCAGACTGGACCTGATCTGCAGATTAATTTTTACTTATGATGATGGCAGACTAACATGCTAATACTAGCAATGAATTGTTCTCCTTGTGAAAATAATTAATTTACTGACTGGACAAAAAAATATACAAAAACTTGTCAACCACACAGCAGGAGCAGCACTAATTATATATTTACTGATGAACATAAAAGACTATTCCCCTAATTTTATGAGATTGGGGTTTCACAGAGAATTTGTGATAACAAATTGATTTCTGAAAGTATTTGTATCGAGTGTAGCCATGTATGGAAGTGAAATATGGACGAGAACTAGTTTGGACAAGAAGAGAATAGAAGCTTTCGAAATGTGGTGCTACAGAAGAATGCTGAAGATTAGATGGGTAGATCACATAACTAATGAGGAAGTATTGAATAGGATTGGGGAGAAGAGGAGTTTGTGGCACAACTTGACTAGAAGAAGGGATCAGTTGGTAGGACATGTTCTGAGGCATCAAGGAATCACCAATTTAGTATTAGAGGGCAGCATGGAGGGTAAAAATTGTAGAGGGAGACCAAGAGATGACTACACTAAGCAGATTCAGAAGGATGTAGGTTGCAGTAGGTGCTGGGAGATGAAGAAGCTTGCACAAGATAGAGTAGCATGGAGGGCTGCATCAAACCAGTCTCAGGACTGAAGACCATAACAACGACAACATATGTGTCTCGAGTAAGTTTTCTTTCATCACTACACTCTTCCCAAGAACATAACCATGAGAAGAAGCACTGTAAGAATTCCTGTATGCGACAGGATTTACTAGTCACTGGTTCTTGGAAAATATTTCTTAACCTCTGTCCCTTGAGTAATGTTTTTACATTTACAATATTCCACCAACGATTTATTATTTTTATGAATGTTGCAGTACTTTCCCAGTTGCTAATTGCTTTCCTTGAACCAAATGTGTCCAAAGCAACAACTGTCATATCATTGAAAATACGCAACACTAACTTGACATTTTGGCGCTCAGTTGAGTTAGAAAATAGAGACTTCAAAGTTGAGGAACTGCCATATTGCAGTAGTTCATCTTTTTCTATCAAGTGCAATTCTTTCAGTGCTCCAACACAAGACAAACCTCCCATCACACTGTCACTGAAGTCAGGAAAACACAAGATCTGCTCCTTTTGGTTAAACTAGTTATTGCATATACACTTCAAAATATGGTCAGTGTCCACAAAATAATACAATGGGCTATTTGGAGAAGACTGTACAGGGTGATCGTACTTTACTTTCCCATCTGGAGGAGTAGAAAACTTATGACACTGCTTTCTTATGAACTGCATTATTGTCTGCTACTATACCAACCACCTCAAATCCAACTGCTTCTAATTTAAGAATGACTGCTTTAATGTAAGAGAACAGAACATCACTCTAAATAGTATGAACTGGCAGAATAGATACCACATCCTTCCATAAAAACATAGGCGCTGGTTGCACACAAACTTTTTTCAGTGTTAAAGGCACATACTACAACATTTCCAGCTTTGTAATCAAGATGAGAGTTCAGATGAGTTTCATCCATCAACAGGAGCACAGTTTTATCATCTGAGGATAAACTACATACTTTATTTGTGATGTAGCTCATAAACTGATGACCCTGTTGTTCAATGATGGGATTTGTTGAGAGTTTACTACAAAGCCTTGAAAGGGTGTTAGGACTAGGCATAGAAAAACAGTCAGTGTTCCTCAAAAATTTGTAAGCATGTACTAATGACCACATTATCATGGAGTTAGTCTCATACCTAAATTGAGTTGAACTTCTGCACTTCAAGACTGAAATCTGTTCCTTCAAAAATGTAATTTTAGTTTCGTTTCCTGGCAACTTCTCTAATAAATTTTGCAGTAACTGGTCAATTAAAGACAAAATGTTATCCACAGGAGCCTCAGAACTATTATACAGAAGATAAATGTTCTTAAGAACGTCACCTGTATGTTACTTACTTTCTTGGGAAATTTCATGTTTCCAATACATTTCACTTCAATATCATTATTGAAGACACTGAGTAATAAACCAGTGCTTATAACTACTTGGCAAAAAATTCTTGGGTAAGGACTATGATTTAGTAACACTATGCTCACACTGTCAGATTTGTTTATCACTACCCAGTCACTGTGGTTTTCACACTCGCTTAACTTTGTTCTCATTTGTTCTAAACTATCGAACGATATTGCATCAATCATTTTCGCATGTGTGTCCACACTTTCTTGGATAACAACTCGAAGAGCACGATTTCCTAAACGCCCCCTACGAATTTCTGGGTCCTCTCGTACTGCAGTTTGATGACTCGACAAGTAAGATGGGCAGCCAGGTAACTTCGATGGGATAGCATCTGAAAAATTAATAACGAAGTATGAAACCGATCTCACAGCATATAAGTGAAATACAGATAGTTCTTATGCCACTGTACTTTACTAAGAGCGTGTTACGTAACTCACCTTTTCTCAAGCGTCGACGATCCAACGGTGCTGTCAAGAGTATACCAGTTTTCGGGTCATACATGCTGGTACTGCTTACAATATCGTCCTTGTTCAAATGCAGTTCACATGTCTAAAAACAAGCATACAGTATGAGATTATAAATACATTCTTCTGTTTACTGTATTTTGTTCAGGTGGACTACATTTCAAGCAACTACCACACACTAACCAAACAAATACACTGATACCTACAACAGAGTTCTTACTCGGTGTCCAGCCTCGTCAGATGGAAAATAAAATACACTGACTTTAGGTCCATTATCGTAATTGCCCGTGCAATTCGGCATACAACAGCTTCAGGGCATCGTCAGTGAGTATAGATCAAATAACTACTCACAAAATGCACAGAATACAATATGGATATGCTACGAATCACTTGTGTCGGTATCTAGCTTCTCAGACGTCACAGGCTCACGATATGAGGCCTTGTTTCTAGGTAGCATTGACGCAAAGCGTGTATCTTCTCTGCGACTCGGCGCTGCGGTCTGACGCCGAAATAGCTCCCATTCCCGCCGCTGAGCGGCGCTAATGGTAGCTCAGTATAAAAACTCGGCGCATCGATCTGGCTCCGAAATAAATCCCTTTCCCGCCGCTGAAAGGCGCCACTGGTAGCTCAGTGTTACAATGCCGTATAGAATTTAAAAATAGAGAAAGCGCAAATAATTGCTGAATGTAAGACAGGAAATTATAATTCATATATATATTGTTGATTGTATTTACTATTACGGAAACATATGCCATGACTGAAGGACCAGGAAAACATCTCTACTCATTCAAATCACCAAATCGTGCGTCTATATAAAATAGTTTGTACGCTCACCTTCGCTGCGCTGTACATTGCCAGCTTCCATTCTGATATGTTCGACAATTTTTGGAGGGTCAACGAGCCCTATAAAAAGGACAATCGGAGCTGAAATCATCACATTCTTCGGCGGACCTCGGAAGAGTTCCGCCCTTCGATACCTTGC